>NC_092724.1:98523935-98843193 GCF_047496885.1 Scyliorhinus torazame | reverse complement strand
TTTTCTCTCCTTCCCTTTCAAAGTACCTTTTAAGCATATTCACATGACACACTTGTTGAGT
Source organism: Scyliorhinus torazame (assembly GCF_047496885.1). Taxonomy (NCBI): domain Eukaryota; kingdom Metazoa; phylum Chordata; class Chondrichthyes; order Carcharhiniformes; family Scyliorhinidae; genus Scyliorhinus; species Scyliorhinus torazame. Next base: position 98,843,132 of record NC_092724.1, on the reverse strand, counting down.
TTCCCTTCTATCCGGCGATTTTACCACATATTTCACCTCACTTAATTTCCTTTCAATCTGATAAGGTCCACAAAACCTTGCTTTTAAAGGTTCACCTACCACTGGTAACAACATTAAAACTTTATCTCCACTGGCAAAACTATGAACTTTGGATTTCATGTCCGCTACCCGTTTCATCACATTTTGTGCAACTTTTAAATGTTGTCTAGCCAATTCACCTGTTCTATTTAATCGTTCCCTGAAATTTGACACGTAATCCAATGATGCAATTTCCGATTTCTCACTCACCAATTTTTCCTTAATCAATTTAAGTGGTCCTCTTACCTCATGACCAAAAATTAGTTCAAAAGGACTGAATTTGGTTGACTCATTAGGAGCATCCCTAATTGCAAACCGTACAAATGGAATTCCTTTATCCCAATCCTCTGGATAATCTTGACAATAAGCCCTCAACATTGTCTTTAATGTCTGATGCCACCTTTCTAACGCTCGCTGCGATTCTGGATGGTACGCAGTTGATTTAAATTGTTTTATTCCGAAGCTATCCATAACTTGTTTGAATATCCTTGAGGTAAAATTTGATCCTTGATTTGATTGTATTTCTGTGGGTGGTCCATATCTAGTAAAGAACTTAAGTAACTCCTCCACAATCTTTTTAGCTGTAATAGCTGGAATGGCCTCTGGAAACCTAGTAGACACATCCATTATAGTCAAAAGATATTGATTCCCACTTTTCGTTTTAGGAAGTGGTCCTACGCAATCAATTAGGACCCCTATCACTTGATATGTGTGACATGATTGACAAAATTTAACTACATCTTTATGTACTCCAGGCCAATAAAAATGTTTCTGGATGTTAGCTTGAGTTTTCCTTGTCCCCAAATGACCTCCCACTGGTACCTCATGTGCAACTCGCAACACCTCCTTTCTATACCCTACCGGCAATACTACTTGATGAACTTCTGCCCAAAGACCCGACAACCAGTTAGTTAATTAGTTCAAGTTCAGTAATACTTTATTTACTCCCAAGATTCCCTGGGGAAGGCGGTGATCAGTGCCGTTGCTCCACTACCCAAGCTTGGCTGACCAAATACATAGGGGCTCCTCATCATTGAGGAGGATGCGGAGGTGAGTGAAGATGGGATGGGGCCCATGGAGGCACAAGGGGCCACACGATGTGTGCGCCATGGCCAACGAGCATGGGACGCTCTGATCGCCTCCAGGTCCACCGACTAAGGGGGGGCAGGGGGGACTTGGCCAGGGCCAGAGACACCGCTTACCACCCTTACACACCCCCAGCAGCACCCCCTCCCCATCCCTGCCACCCCCTCATGATACGCAACTGCCGCACTACGGGGTGGGCCCTGGGTTGGCAGAAATACCGGCTCTCGTCCATGGGGTGCAGGATGATGACAACTCACTCTGCAATGAGCTCTGGTGCTCTGCAGTGGTTGACAACATCTAACTCCTGCCCACGGTAGCACTTTCCACCATTCACCTGGGTGATCCCTGTATGTGAGCTGGTCATTCCATCACACGGTCCCATCGAAACCCTGCTGTGACGGAGGCAAGGACGGCTGGGGTGTGTGGGAAGCCCAGGCCAACCATAATGTCCGCCCATTACACACATCCCCGCAGCCCACACCAGCCCACCCCTCATGCCCATCTGAAAGAGCACCGGGCAGGCTCCATCAGAGAATAGGTCACCGTAAATCTCAATCGGTTCCTTTCTCTCATCATCTGGACACCTCAAGGTTCCATTCCAAAAAGGGTCTTAAAGGGGATAGCATGGTGGGAGTCAGTCACTGAATCATCACCATCTGCCGGTTGCTAAACTCGTGACTGGAGTTTCTGTGCCAAGGCGGCATGGGCCGATGTGGGATCCATCTCGTCGTTTCTTATCAGTCGATAAGAGTTATCGTGGTGCCATTGTTTCTTATCCTGTAGGGCGGCAGTGGCAATGGGGGTGGTTGCTATCATCGGCCGGTGGGTCAGGTTCTGGTCGTGGCAAATAAATGGTCTCTGAGGGGCCGAACATATCGTGGTCGGTGTCACTGGGGCTGTAGTGACTGGGGCCTGGTCTGTTTTGCCATTGGTCTGGGATTTCAAGTACGTCTGTTGTGCTTTCGCTGTCGCTATTGCTAGCGCTAGCGGCCGAATCAAGTGTGAGGCGGAAACTCATCTCTGGGGGCGGAGTCAAGGTCGTGTCTGGGGACGTGCTGTCCTGGCTGGGGGAGGGTTGGATTCGGTTGCCAGTGGGCGGGTCGTCGTTGTCTGCTATTGCCAGTGAAATGTGGTGTGAGTGGCGGCACTGCATTCCATAAACCTTCAGCTGGTTTATATGAAACCATCCTGACTTTCCATTTGGATACGTAATCTTATACACTGAGGGCCTTACTTTTTCAGAAATTGAGTAGGGTCCTGCTAATTTTGGGGAGAGGAATGAACTCGGATTGTACAGGGAAATCATGACTTACTGTCAGACTGTATACTCTACCGGGTGTACTGTTTTATCAAAGCAGGCCTTACTCTGCATTTTCCTAGCACCTAGTCGAACAGCTGCAGCGAGCTGTGCTTTTTTAATGTTTTCCATTATGTGCTGGACCGCTTTTTCGTGGGTAAGGGCGGTGACTGTGGGGCTGGCCAAATCAAGTCCAAATAAATACTCGGTACCCTTCATGGGTCGTCCGGTCATGAGGGTGTGTGGGGTGTATCCTGTCAAACTCAACACCGTTTTTTTAATAAACATCAGTGCGAATGAGAGAACTGTTTCCCATGTCATGTTATGTTGTTGCACCATCTTCCTAAGTGTTGCCTTTAGGGTTTGGTTCATGCATTCCACAATAGCGCTGGATTGTGGGTGATAGGCAATGTGAAACTTCTGTTTAATTCCAAAAATCGTTAGGACGTTTTTCACTACTCTTCCTGTGAAGTGCGAACATTGGTCCGACTCAATACTATGGGAGATTCCCCATCTATTAAATATTTGCTGAATTAGAATTTTTGCTGTCGCTTTAGCTGTGTTTGTCCTGGAAGGAAATGCTTCCGTCCATTTTGTGAAAGTGTCGATTACGACCAACGCATATTTAAATCCATTTCTGCCGGGGGAGGGGACCATGTAATCTAATTGTAAGTTCGTCCATGGGCCATTAACAGGGCGGGTGTGTCTTAGCTGACCTTTCTTTTCATATCTGGGTTGTTCTGGGCGCAAATTAAACAATTTTCAATGTAGTGGGTTACGTCAGTTTTTAAAGCGGGCCACCAGCAGAGAGGTCTGAGGTGGGCAAGGGTGGATTCTATCCCTTGGTGTCCGGGTCCATCATGGAATTGACAAATAATCTGGTTCCTGTCCAGGGTAGGGACCACATAAATACCATTCTTCAATATGATTCTGTTGTGTACCGTTAAAGTGACTTTGAACCTATCATAAGGAGCTGGGAAGTCTCCTTTGAAAATTTCCTTAAGCGTGTCATCTTCCTTTTGTGCCTGTGCCAAATCTTGAATATTGGTCTGTGAGACCTGGACGGCATGTACTGGGGCACTCTCGGGGGGTTGCCAAAAGTGACCATGTCGTGAGCCTGCTTTTGCTAGGGCGTCTGATTTTACGTTACCGGGTGGGGAGGAACGTTGATGGCTTCTAACCTTTATGATTCCATATTTGCGGTTTTTATCTTCTTTGAGAATGTGCTTTAGTAATGGCGCTGAGGGTAGGGGTTTACCGTTGGCAGATATAAATCCTCTAGATTCCCACAGGGGGAGGAATTCCGTCAAACTGTTGCAAACATATAAACTGTCAGAATATATGCCTGCTGGCGTCGGGAACGAGTCTGGGTGCTGCACAATGTATGCAATGGCTGCTAACTCAGCTGCTTGTGAACCTAAATGTCCTGGCAATTGTAACAATATCTCTTCTAATGTGTGTCCCTGCGCGTCTTCTACATATATGCCACATCCTGTAATCCTTTTTCCATTTAGAATTGTGGACTTCCGGTGGCGCTCGCGAGCAGAGTGGCTGCGTTGAGAAGAGGCTCCCGCCGGTCCGCAATTTTTTGGACTTCTTTGGGGGTTTCCCTGTGGTTCTCTCTTCCCGGGTTTATTCGGCCTTTGGGGCCTGAGGGATGGGCGTCGGGTCGGTCCAGTTTGGAACCGGTGAGGTGCCCTGCGGGAGTGTCCAGTGGCCAGAGCGGGAGGCATCGACCCAGAGGTCGGATGTGTGGGCGGAGCTTGACACGAGGCGAGGCAATTGAGGTGGCAGGCCTGAGTCCAGAACGCGATGTAGAGGGGGACTAGAGCACACTGGGTGGCTCCCACTGAAAATGGATCTTTGAGGAGTTTGAAGTCCAGTCCCCGGGGGAAGAGATTTCTTGACTTTGGAATTTTGGGGAAAAAATTTGTGAAAATAATTATTTAGTATTTTTGGATTGAAGAAAGAAAGAAGAAATAATAAGTTGTTAGAGGATGCGAAAAACAGCTAGGAAGAAGGAAGAAAACCCGGGTTCGACATTGAATGAGAAGGCCAGCAAAAGCACTGACAAGATGGTGGATGCCTGAATGCATGGTGGGGCCGCACTACTTATGGTGGCAAAGATGACCAAGGTGATGGCGGTGGAGCTGGAAAAGCAGTTTGCGAGGCATATGGAGGCTTTGAGGAAGGAGACGGTGGGCACATTGAAATCATTGGTGGAGGAGGCAATCGCCCCGGTGAGGGTAGCTGTGGCAAAGACATCGGCCGAGGTGAGAGAGCAGGGCGAGAAGATGAAGGAAGTGGAGGAAGCCATGTCGCAGCACAGCGACCAGCTCACCTCGATGGGGGATGAGCTGCGGAGAGTGGTGGAGGTCAACTGAGGACTCCGAGCAAAGCTCGAGGACTTGGAGAACCGCTCGAGACAGCACAATCTGAGAATTGTGGGCTTGCCCGAAGGGACAGAGGGCCCAAGGCCAACAGAGTACTTCGCTAAGAAGCTGGCGGAGCTGATGGGGGAGGGTGAGAACTCCGGTACAAGCTGGACCGAACTCATCGGTCATTAAGGCCGAAGCCCAAGGTGAATGAGCCGCCAAGAGCAGTAATTATCTGCTTTCATAAGTACTGCATGAAGGAGAAGGTGCTAAGCTGGGCGAAGCAGAAGCGCGAGGTGGAGTGGGACAGTGCTGGAATTCGGATCTGGCAGGACTTGACGATGGAGTTGGCAAAGAGATGAGCGGCGTTCGGGCGGGTGAAGGCGGCACTGTACAAAAAGGGGGTGCGATTTCGTCTGGTATACCCGGCGAAGTTGAGGGTAACGTATAATGCCAAAGACATTTACTTTGAGACAGCGGAGGCGGCTGAGGCGTTCGTGAGGGCAGAAAGCTTGGGACAGACGTGAGGAGCGGAAGTGGAAGAGAGACTGTGGACTGAGTTTGGGCAGCTGGAAAATGTACAAATGTTACAACTTTCTTTTTACTGATGTGTATTGTAATTTACTTCTCTTTGCATTGCAACAGAGTTCAAGTTAATGGTTGGGTTGATTGGCTTTCTGTTTTGTGATGGTTATATCTTATTTTAGTGAATTGTATGGGTTGGATTGTTGGTTTTGTTTTTTCTTTCTCTGGGACTGGGTGGAAGGGGACGATGTACTTTGGTGGGGGGAGCCACCCGCGCTAGCTAACTAAAGTCAGCTAGTGAACGGAGGTGAGGTGAGAGGAGGACTGCGGACGTTGGAGCCTGGATAGCAGGCTTCACTGGGCCAACAAGGCGAGCAAGAGGGGGGGAAGGGATTGATGCTGGGAGATGTTTTTTCAAGGGGTAATTTAGGGGGGGTTCTTGGGAGGGGGGGAAGGGGTTCAATGTTAACAATGGACAGGGGCGGGTCAGGCTTACGGGGCAGGGTCCGGTGGTATGATGATGGTGGATAAGAAGGGTGGGGGGGGGGGGGGTTGGTGAGAGACAATCAGTTAGGATAGTCACGTGGAACGTGAGAGGGTTAGGAGGTCCAATCAAGAGGTCAAGGGTGCTTGCGCATCGTAAAAGTTTGAAAGCCGATGTGGCAATGCTGCAGGAGACTCACTTAAGGGTGAGGGATAGGGCAGGGAAGCTGGTGGTGGCTCCGGGGCTGATTAACAAGGTTTTTGAGGAGTTTTATGAGAGGTATTACAGGTCAGAGCCACCCGGGGGAGGCCGTGGGATGCAAGAATTTCTAGATGGGTTGGAGTACCCGAGGCTAGGGGAGGGGTGTGGTGAACCACTGTGATCGGAGATGTAAGGTAGGGCCTGCACCACAGGTTCGCCGGTAGCTCCTGCCGGCTGGCTCCGCCCACGGAGAACTGTATAAATATGCATGACCTCCAGTGCCCTGCCATTTCGCCAGCTGCAGCAGGAGGCCATGCATCTGACTGTAATAAAGCCACAGTTGTACCCAACTTTAGTCTTTGTGCAATTGATCGTGCAACAATTTATTACAGTCAGATTTTCCACAGAATGGGCTTAATCAGAATTAAGCCCAATCGCCTGCAGCTGGATCCGCAATTGCCCGATGCCAGAAAATACTTTATTCACTGGCTAGCATGTTTTGATACCTACATCAAGGCTGTGGACCCCGAGCCAACGGAGGCTCAGAAGATAAACGTCCTGTACTCCAGACTGAGCTCCATCGTGTTCACATTGATCCAATTCGCCATGAATTACACAAAAGCAATGGAACTCCTGAAGGAACACTACGCGCAGAAGGCAAACACGCTCTTCGCCAGGCATGTACTCGCCACCCGTTCGCAACTACCTGGTGAGTCCATCGAAGACTTCTGGCGGGCCCTAATTCCACTCGTCCGGGACTGTGACTGTCAGGCCGTTACGGTCACCGAACATGCAAATCTCCTCATGCGCGATGCCTTCGTGACGGGGATTGCGTCGGACCGCATCCGAGAGCGATTACTGGAAGGGGCCACGCTCGAACTGGCGGAGACAAAAACCTTGGTGCTCTCCATGATGGTCCCATCTCGTAACGTACAATCGTACCCCTTCAGCCGCGCTGCCCACCCTTCTACTCCTTCCTACCTCTCCTGGACCCCGCCGACAGCCTCCTCAGCCTGGGCCCTGCCTTCCCAATACGCCTGCGCCGCACGCCGATCCGCGCACCCAGGGGGTCCCCGCTGCTACTTCTGCGGTCAGCAGAAGCACCGCCGCCGACACTGCCCGGCCCGCACTGCAGTTTGCAAAGCCTGCAGTAAAAAGGGCCACTTCGCGGTGGTGTGCCAGGCCCGCGCAGTCGCTGCGATCACGCCCGCTATCGCCCCCTCCCCCACACCAGACGTACAATGGGAGCCGCCATCTTCTCCTCCCGGGTCCATGTGCGACCAATGGGCGCCGCCATCTTGTCCCCCTTCGGCCACGTGTGCGCCATGGGTGCCGCAATCTTGTCCCGACCCCGCAATGTGCGCACCATGGGCGCCGCCATCCTGTCCCCCACTGGGTCTCCGGACATCAGAACCGCACACGCTCGCCACCCGAAGCATCCGATGGCTACCCGCAGCTCACATCGATGACGCACAACCTGGCCACCATGACGACGACGGTTAAAATCAATGGCCACGCGACCTCGTGCCTGCTGGACTCCGGGAGCACCGAAAGCTTTGTTCACCCAGATACGGTAAGGCGCTGCTCCCTCGCGGTCCACCCTGCCAATCAAAGGATCTCCCTAGCCTCCGGATCCCACTCCGTCCCGATCCGAGGCTTTTGTACAGTCACCCTCACGGTCCAGGGCGTAGAATTTAGTAACTTCCGCCTCTATGTCCTTCCTAATCTCTGCGCTGCAGTCCTGTTGGGCCTGGACTTCCAGTGCAACCTCCAGAGCCTCACACTGAAATTCAGCGGGCCCTTACCTCCCCTTACTGTTTGCGGCCTTGCGACCCACAACGTCGATCCCCCCTCCCTTTTTGCCAATCTAACTGCGGATTGCAAGCCCGTTGCCACTAGGAGCAGATGGTACAGCACCCAGGACAAGACCTTTATCAGGTCCGAAGTCCAGCAACTGCTTAAGGAGGGTATTATCGAGGCCAGCAACAGCACCTGGGGAGCCCAAATGGTAGTGGGTAAAACTGGGGAAAAACACAGGATGGTCGTGGACTACAGCCAGACCATCAATCGGTACATGCAGCTCGACGCATACCCCCTCCCACGCATATCTGATATGGTCAATCAGATTGCGCAGTACCGGGTCTTCTCAACAATTGACCTGAAATCCGCCTACCACCAGCTCCCCATCCGGAAGTCGGACCGGCCATACACGGCCTTCGAGGCGGACGGTCGCCTCTACCACTTCCTTAGGGCTCCTTTCGGTGTCACAAGTGGGGTCTCGGTCTTCCAAAGAGAGATGGACCAAATGGTCGACCAGTACGGTTTGCGGGCCACCTTTCCGTACTTAGATAATGTCACCATCTGCGGCCATGACCAGCAGGACCACGATGCCAACCTCGATAAATTCCTCCACACTGCCACTCTTCTCAACCTGACCTACAACAAAGAGAAGTGTATGTTCAGCACGACCCGGTTAGCCATTCTCGGCTATATAGTCCAAAACGGACTTCTCGGGCCCGACCCCGACCGCATGCGCCCCCTCGTGGAACTTTCCCTCCCGCCACTGCCCCAAGGCCCTCAAACGCTGCCTGGGGTTCTTTTCCTACTACGCTCAGTGGGTCCCAAACTATGCGGACAAGGCCCGCTCACTCATTCAGTCCACCCAATTCCCCCTTGCGGCCAAGGCACAACATGCTTTCGCCCGCATCAGAGCAGACATCGCCAAGGCCGGGATGCGAGCAGTGGACGAGGCACTGCCTTTCCAAGTAGAAAGCGACGCTACAGACGTCGCCCTTGCCGCCACTCTAAACCAGGCAGGCAGACACGTGGCATTCTTTTCCCGCACCGTTCATGTCTCTGAAATTCGACACTCATCCATCGAAAAGGAGGCCCAAGCTATCGTTGAAGCTGTGCGGCATTGGAGGCATTACCTGGCCGATAAGAGATTCGCTCTCCTTACGGACCAACGGTCGGTAGCCTTCATGTTCAATAACACACAGTGGGGCAAGATCAAAAATGATAAAATCTTGCGGTGGAGAATCGAGCTCTCCACCTATAATTACGAGATCTTGTATCTCCCCGGTAAACTCAACGAGTCCCCAGACGCCCTCTCCCGAGGTACATGTGCCAGCGCACAAGTGGACCAACTCTGGGCCCTACACAACATCCTTTGTCACCCGGGGGTCACTTGATTGTACCATCTGGTCAAAGCTCGCAATCTGCTTGCATTCTACCGGCCGGACCGTGCGCGCCTGGTGAAGGCTTCCCTCCCCTTTGAACGCCTCAGCGTGGATTTCAAAGGGCCCCTCCCCTCCACTGACCGTAACACGTACATTCTCAGTGTGGTCAGTGAGTACTCCAGATTCCCCTTCGTTACCCCATGTCCCGATATGACGTCTGCCACTGTCACCAAGGCCCTCAGCACCATCTTCGCGCTGTTCGGTTTCCCCGCCTACATCCACAGTGACAGGGGATCCTCATTCATGAGCAATGAGCTGCGTCAGTTCCTGCTCAGCAGGGGTATAGTCTCCAGTAGGACGACCAGCTACAACCCCCGGGGAAACGGGCAAGTAGGATGGGAGAATGGGACGGTTTGGAGGGCCGTCCAGCTGGCCCTACGGTCCAGGAACCTCCCAGCCTCTCGCTGGCAGGAGGTCTTCCCTGACGCTCTGCACTCCATCGCGTCACTATTGTGCACCGCCACTAATAACACACCCATGAACGTGTTTTTACCTTTCCCAGGAAGTCCACATCCGGGGTGTCGCTCCCAACGTGGCTCGATGCTCCAGGACTGGTCCTTCTCCATAGGCATGCCCGACTCCACAAGGCGGACCCCTTGGTGGACAGGGTCCACCTGCCCCGCGTCAACCCTCAATATGCCTACGTTGAGTTCCCCGACGACCGCCAAGATACTGTCTCACTCAGGTACCTGGCACCGTCCAGTTCCACCCCAACATACCCCTCCACCAATGAGCCCCCCCCCCCCCCCGCACCTCCCACCGCGCCGCCAATATTGACTCCACCAGGCCACCCCCCTCCCCTTTACCGCACAAGAGGACGAAGAGGACTTCTGCACGCTCCCGGAGTTCCCCGATGACTGGCCAGCATCAGCACCGCCACCACCGCCATCGGCGCCACCTCCACCACCGCCAGCACCAATTTTGCCGCCACCGTTACGCCGCTCCCAACGAAGAACCAAAGCACCGGACTGGCTGAACCTTTGATGGACTCTGGACCGTCAACATGGACTTTTCTTTCCCTACCACTGGACAGAATTGCACTAATTGTATATAGCTTTACGTCACCCCCGCCGGACTCATTTTTAACAGGGGGTGAATGTGGTGAACCACTGTAATAGGAGATATAAGGTAGGACCTGCACTACAGGTTCGCCCGTAGCTCCTGCCAGCTGGCTCCACCCACGGAGAACTGTATAAATGTGCATAACCTCCAGTGCCCTGTCATTTCGCCAGCTGCAGCAGGAGGCCACGCATCTGACTGTAATAAAGCCACAGTTGTATCCAACTTTAGTCTTTGTGCAATTGATCGTGCATCAGGTCAGAGCCACCCGGGGGAGGCTGTGGGATGCAGGAATTTCTAGATGGGTTGGAGTACCCGAGGTTATGGGAGGGGGACAGGGCTACATTGGAAGGAGCGATAGTGGAGCAGGAGATAAAGGATGCGGTTGGGAGGATGCAGTCGGGGAAGGTGGCAGGGCCGGATGGGTTTCTGGTGGAATATTATAAAAAATTCAAGGATAAGCTGGCAGTCCTGGTGGTGGGGCTGTTTGAAGAGGCAATAGGGAAGGGGGTGTTGCCACAAACCCTGGGGCAGGCATCGATTTCACTGTTGCTAAAAAAAGATAAGGATCTGACCGCGTGTGGGTCGTATAGGCCCATATCACTTCTGAATGTGGACGCAAAAGTAGTATTGACGAAGGTACTGGCGGGTAGGCTGGAGGAGTGCCTCCCGAAGGTGATAGGTGAAGATCAGACGGGGTTCATGAGAGAGAGGCAGCTTTTTTCAAACATTAGGAGGGTTTTGAACGTCATTATGGCACCAGCGGAAGGGAAGGAAACAGAGGTGGTTGTGGCATTGGACGCTGAGAATGCGTTTGACCGGGTAGAATGGGGTACTTGATGGCAGTTCTGGAGCGGTTTGGGATTGGACCAAGATTTGTGAACTGGATGAAGCTACTATATAAGGAGCCGAAGGCGAGTGTCCGCACAAACAACATTAGCTCGAGATACTTTGCTCTGCACTGTGGGATGAGGCAGGGATGTCCTATGTCCCCCCTACTGTTTGCACTTGCGATTGAGCCGTTGGCCATCACATTAAGAGGTTCAGGAGCATGGAAAGGCATAGTGCCGGGCGGGGGGGGGATAGAGCATAGGGTGTCCTTATATGCTGGTGACTTGCTGTTATATGGTTATATGTGTCGGAGCCGAGTGTGTCGATCGGGGGAATATTGGAGCTACTACGGGTATTTGGGTCTTTCTCGTGGTACAAGCTGAACCTAGACAAGAGTGAGTATTTTGTGTTGTCTCAGCCGGGGGTGGGGGCAGGGGTGGGGGGGGCTGCCATTCCGTAGGGCAGGGACTCACTTTAGGTATCTGGGGGTGCAGGTGGCCCGGGAGTGGGGGAGGCTTCGCAGGTACAACATCTCTAGCTTGGTGGGGAGAGTGAAAGCCGATCTGGCAAGGTGGGACGGCCTTCCTCTGTCACTGGCGGGTCGGGTACAGGCAGTTAAAATGAATGTGTTGCTGCGATTTCTGTTTATCTTTCAATGCCTAACGATTTTCCTGCCAAAGGCTTTTTTCAGGGAGATTGAGGGAAGGATTACCTTGTTCATATGAGGAGGGAAGGTGGCCAGAGTGAGAAAGGTGCTGCTACAGAGGGGAAGGCAGGCAAGGGGTTTGGGTCTTCCGAACCTGATGTACTACTACTGGGCAGCGAATGTGAAGAAGGTGCGGAGCTGGATCAGAGGGGTTGATTCCCAGTGGGTCAGAATGGAGGAGAGTTTGTGCAGGGGGTCGGGACTGAAAGCACTAGCAACAGCACCGCTCCTGATAGCTCCGGGGGAATACTCAGGGAGTCCGGTAATAATAGCTTCATTGAAAATCTGGAGGGACTTCTGGTTGCGGCTGTGCCTGGGTAGGTCGCACGGTCGGCAGCTCCCGCCGAGAATGGACTTTTGGACCCTTTTAAGGAGCTCCAGCGGCACTTGGATGACGATTCCCGTGTGGGAAGGAAGCAGTGAGGTTCTGAGTTTAGGAGGAACTTCTTCACCCAAAGGATTGTGAATCTTTGGAATTCCTTGCCCAGTGAAGCAGTAGAGGCTCCTTCATTCGATGTTTTTAAGATAAAGATAGATAGTTTTTTGAAGAATAAAGGGATTAAGGGATTAAGGGCCGGAAAGTGGAGCTGAGTCCACATAAGATCAGCCATGATCTCATTGAATGGCGGAGCAGGCTCGAGGGGCCAGATGGCCTACTCCTGCTCTTAGTTCTTATGTTCTTATGTTCCCCCAGCAGCATATGGAGTGGACCAGGAGCGGAGCGGTCAAAAAAGTGGCACTAGAGAAGAGAGAAGAACGGGCGCGATAAAACAAGATTGCGGTGGCCGGGGACCAGGCAGCGTGGGCTCAGTGGTCTCGGGAGCAGCAGGAGTTTTTGAGAAGCTGCTTTGCGGAATTGAAGGCGGAGATGTTGGCCCCTATGAAGGCGTCGATTGAAAGGCTGGTGGAGACCAGAAGATGCAGGGGCCGGCGATAAAGGAGGTGCAGCAGAAGGCCTCTGATAATGAGGATGAGATCCTGGGCCTGGCTGTAAAAGTGGAAGCGCATGAGGCGCTGCATAAAAAATAGCAGGAGAAGTTCGAGGACCTGGAGAATAGGTCGAGGAGGAAGAACCTGCGGATTCTGGGTCTCCCTGAGGGCGTGGAGAGGTCGGATGCTGGGGCGTATGTGGCCACGATGCTGAGTACGCTGATGGGCGCGGGAGCCTTCCCGAGGCCCCTGGAGCTGGATGGTGCGCACAGGGTCCTGCCGAGGAGGCCGAAGGCGAATGAGCCGCCGAGGGCCGTGGTGGTGAGGTTTCACCGCTTCACCGACAGGGAGTGTGTCCTGCGATGGGCAAAGAAGGAACGGAGCAGTAGGTGGGAGAATGACGAAATCCGCATCCATCAGGACTGGAGTGCAGAGCTGGCCAAGAAGTGGGCAGAGTTCAACCGGGCCAAGGCGGTTCTCCATGGAAAGGGGGTGAAGTTCGGGCTGTTACAGCCGGTGCGGCTGTGGGTCACGTATCAGAACCGTCACCACTATTTTGATATGCCGGATGAGGCGTGGACCTTTATCAAAAAATGAGAAGTTGGACTCAAATTAATGGTTTGTAGCATGTTATGGGGGATGCTGGGGAGTGGGAGGGGGCGATGTTTTTTCTTTATGTGGGCTTGTTTGGGGGGGTAGTCCCCCGCATTTTGTTGTGGTTGTGTGGGCCTGTGGCCCTGGGCCCTCGGGGATTGGGGTGAGGCTGCAGGTGGAAGGAGCTGCGCCACAGGGGGCAGGGTCGGCCCAGGCAGGGAGCGCGGGCTTTTTCCTGTGAAAAGGGGGGGGGCGGGCCCCGAGGTGGGGGGCGGTACTGGCTTGGTGTCCACATTGGTTTATAGAGGGGTAGAGGGGGCGACTTTGGCCACCCCACTTTAGTGGGGGAGGGCTGGAGACTTCGAGAGGGAATCCAATAGGGGGATCGGAGACAGAGGCGGGAGCGGCCGGGGTCAGCAGGAGTCAGCTGACTTACGGGAGTGCAATGGGGGGAGCAGGGGGGTTAAGCGGTTGCTTGACCGGGGAACGGGGGGGTTGGGGGGGGGGGGAACTGGGTTGCTGCTGTGCTGACTGAGGGGGAGTTGAAGGTAAGAGGGAGAGTCGGGGCGGGGAGCCTCCACCTGGGGGGCTGGAGAGTGCAAGAGGCGCGGGCACGTGGCTGGCCTAAAAAATGAGATGGCTAGTCGATGGGGGGGGGGGGCGTGTTATTGTTGCTCTTATTAGCCTTAGTCTTATTAGCATAGGGAGTCAGCCATTTTAGGTGGCTACAAAAGGCAGACGTAGCCATGTAGCCATGTTACAGGAGACGCACCTGAAGATCGCGGATCAGACCAGGCTGAGGAAGGGATGGGTGGGGCAGGTTTTTCACTCTGGGCTGGGTGCGAGAAACATGGGGGTTGCAATCCTGGTGAGTAAGCAGGTGGCACTTGAGGCGGTGGGTATTGTGGCGGATAAAGGGGGTCGATATGTGATGGTGAGTGGCAGGCTGCAGGGGGCCCGGGTGGTGCTGGTGAATGTGTATGCCCCAAACTGGGACGATGCAGGGTTCATGAAGCGGATGTTGAGTCACATCCCGGATCTGGAGGCAGGTAATCTGATAATGGGGGGGGGGGGACTTCAACACAGTACTGGACTCGGCACTGGATCGGTCTCGGTCGAGGTCGGGTAAGAGGCCTGCAGCGGCCAAGGTCCTGAGGGCGTTTATGGATCAGATGGGGGGAGTGGATCCGTGGAGGTTTGCCAGGCCAAGGGGGAGGAAGTTCTCTTTCTTCTCCATGTGCACAAGGCCTACTCGCGAATAGACATTTTTGTGGTGAGCAGGGCACTGATCCCGAGAGTGGAGGGGGTGGAGTATTCGGCCATTGCGATTTCGGATCACGCCCCGCACTGGGTGGAGCTGGAGTTGGGGGAGGAGAGGGGCCAGCGACCGTTGTGGCGAATGGATGTGGGACTGCTGGCGGACGAGGAGGTTTGTGGGCGGGTTCAGGGATCCAAAGATATGTGGAGGCCAATGATAATGGCGAGGTGTCGGTGAGTGTGGTCTGGGAGGCGCTGAAGGCAGTGGTCAGGGGGGAGCTAATTTCAATCAAGGCTCAAAGGGAGAAGAGGGAGAGGATGGAGAGAGAGAGATTGGTGGGGAAGATACTGAGGGTGGATAGGAGATACGCGGAATCCCCCAAAGAGGAGCTGCTGAGGGAGCGTCGGAGCCTCCAAACGGAGTTTGATTTGCTGACCACAGGGAAAGCTGAGGCCCAGTGTAGGAGGGTACAGGGAGCAGCGTATGACTATGGGGAGAAGGTGAGTCGGATGTTGGCGCATCAGCTGCGGAGGAGGGAGGCAGCTAGGGAGATTGGGGGAGTCAGAGATAGAGTGGGGATCACGGTGCGGAGTCCAGCAAAAATAAACAAGGTCTTTATGGACTTTTATGGTAAGTTGTACAAGTCAGAACCCCCGGAGGAGGGGGAGGGG
Organism: Scyliorhinus torazame; assembly: GCF_047496885.1. Classification (NCBI taxonomy): domain Eukaryota; kingdom Metazoa; phylum Chordata; class Chondrichthyes; order Carcharhiniformes; family Scyliorhinidae; genus Scyliorhinus; species Scyliorhinus torazame. The sequence goes on along the minus strand of NC_092724.1, from coordinate 98,827,798 downwards.
GGGGGGGGGGGGAGATGCGACAGTTCCTGGACCAACTGAGGTTCCCAAGGATGGAGGAAGGGCGGGTAGAGGGTTTGGGGGCCCCGATCGAGATGGAGGAGCTCATTAAGGGGATGGAGAGTATGCAGGCGGGCAAGGCACCGGGGCTGGATGGGTTCCCGGTTGAGTTCTACAGGAAGGTCTCGGAGCTGTTGGGCCCGTTGTTGCTGAGAACCTTTAATGAGGCGAAGGAAAAGGGAATCCTTCCCCCGACGATGTTGCAGGCTTTGATCTCGCTTATCCTCAAGCGGGATAAGGATCCGCTGCAGTGTGGCTCTTATAGGCCGATTTCGCTCCTCAATGTGGATGCCAAGCTGTTGGCAAAAATCTTGGCCACCAGGATTGAGGATTGTGTCCCGGGAGTGAGACATGAGGACCAGGCGGGGTTTGCGAAGGGCAGGCAGCTGAACACGAACGTGCGGAGGCTCCTGAATGTGATTATGATGACCTCGGAGGGGGGGATGCAGAAATGGTAGCGGCAATGGATGCAGAGAAGGCCTTTGACCGGGTGGAGTGAGAGTACCTGTGGGAGGTGTTAGGCAGATTTGGGTTTGGGGAGGAGTTCATAGGATGGGTTAAATTGCTGTACCAGGCCCCGGTGGTGAGTGTATCGACGAACCGGCTGCGGTCAGGGTATTTTAGGTTGTACCGTGGAACGAGGCAGGGGTGCCCTTTTTCCCCCCTGCTCTTTGCCCTGGTTATTGAGCCATTGGGCATGGCGTTGAGGGAGTCCAGAAACTGGTGAGGGTTGGTTCGGGGGGGGGGGGGGGGTGAGGAGCACGGGATATAAGCTCAACGTGGGGAAGAGCGAGCTGTTTGTGGTGCATGCGAGGGGCCAGGAAAAGAGGTTGGAGGAGCTACCACTCAAGATGGTGGAGAGGAGTTTTCGGTATTTGGGTATGCAGGTGGCCAAGAGTTGAGGGTCTTGAATAAGATCAATCTGGCATGGCTGGTGGACCAGATGGAGGAGGACTTCAGGAGGTGGGACATGTTGCCACTCTCCCTGGCGGGTAGGATGCAGTCCGTTAACATGACGGTCCTCCCCAGGTTCCTGTTCGTCTTTCAGTGCCTGCCCATTCTCATCCCCAAGGCCTTCTTTAAGCGGGTAAACAGGAACATTATGGGATTTGTGTGGGCAAATAAGACCCCGAGGGTTAAGAGGCTGTTCTTGGAGCGTAGTCGGGTGAGGGGTGGGTTGGCGCTGCCGAACCTGTGCAGCTATTACTGGGCAGCGAATGAGTCTATGATTCGGAAGTGGGTAATGGAGGGAGAGGGGGCGGCGTGGAAAAGGTTGGAGGCGGCGTCCTGTATAGGTACTAGCCTGGGGGCACTGGTGACGGCACCGTTGCCACTTCCGCCAACGCGGAATACCACGAGCCCGGTGGTGGCGGCGCATTGAGGATCTGGGGGCAGTGGAGACGGCACAGGGGGGAGGTAGAGGCCTCAGTCTGGTCTGATATGGGACAACCATAGGTTCGTTCTAGGTAGGATAGATGGTGGGTTCCTAAGCTGGCACCGGGTGGGAATTAAAAGGATGGGGGATTTATTCATCGATGGGACTTTTGCCAGTCTGAGGGCACTGGAGGAGAAATTTGGGTTACCTCTGGGAAATGCCTTTAGGTATATGCAGGTTCGGGCGTTCGTGAGAAAGCAGGTAGGGGAATTCCCGGTGCTGCCTGCCCGGAGGATACAGGACAGGGTGGTTTTGGGCGTGTGGTTCGGGGAGGGTAAGATATCGGAGATATACCAGGAGCTGCAGGAGGCGGAGGAAGCCTCGGTGGAGGAGCTGAAGGGCAAGTGGGAGGAGGAGCTGGTTGAGGAGCTGGATGAGGGCCTGTGGGCTGACGCCCTGGGCAGGGTCAATTCCTCCTCATCTTGCACCAGGCTCAGCCTGATCCAGTTTAAAGTGGTGCACAGGGCGCATATGACAGGGGCGAGGATGAGTACGTTTTTTGGGGTAGAGGACAGGTGTGTGAGTGTTCGGGGAGCCCAGCAAACCACGCCCATATGTTGTGGACATGCCCGGCGCATACGGAATTTTGGAAGGGCTTCGCAAAGGCCATGTCCAAGGTCTTGGACACTCGGGTAAAACCGAGCTGGGGGATAGCGATATTTGGGTGGGGGGGGTGGGGGTGGGGGGTGGGGTGGGGGGTGGGGCAGGGGGGGTCTGATTTCTTGTTTTTTGTAAGGGGTGCGTGCCCCATTTTGCTTTGAGATGGGTGTCAAATTGTTAATCGTTTAGAGCGTTAAGTTGTTTTGTTTTGTTGGCATATTGCCCTGCTTTCATGTATTATTTTCCATTTTGGAGTGTTTTGTAAAAATTATTGAAAAACCTTGAATAAAAACATTTTTTTAAAAAAGAAAATCTGGAGGCAGTTTCGCCAACACTAGGGGTTGGGGGCGGGGTCAAGGGAAATGCCGATTCGGGGGAACCATAGATTTGAGCCAGGGAGGCGGGATGGAAATTTCCAGAAATGGGATGAGAAGGGGAAAACGACGATAAAAGACTTGTTTCTTCGGGGTCGGTTTGCAGGATTGAAGGAGCTGGAAGCGAAGTATGGGCTGGAGCAGGGGGAAATGTATAGTTACATGCAGGTTCACGATTTTGCCAGAAAGAAGATACAGAACTTCCCGGACGAGCCGGCCTCCACATTGCTGGAGGAGGTGTTGACGACAAAGGGACTGGAGAAGGGGGTAGTGTCAGCGGTGTACGGAGCTATTTTGGAAGAGGATAAGGCACCACTGGAAGGGATCAAAGCAAAGTGGGAGGAAGAGTTGGGAGAGGTCATAGAGGAGGGGTCTGGGTCTGGTGTGAGATGCTCCGGAGAGTAAATGCCTCTTCCTCGTGTGCGAGGTTGGGGCTGATACAGTTGAAAGTGGTATACAGAGCACACCTCACGAAGGCGAGGATGAGCCGATTCTTTAAAGGAGTAGAAGATGCGTGTGAGCGTTGCGGGGGGCGGGGGGGGGGGGGGGGTGCACTAATCACGTCCACATGTTTTGGTCCTGTCCAAAGCTAGAGGATTACTGGAAGGAGGTTTTTAGGGTAATTTCCAAGGTGATGCATGTGAAACTGGACCCGAGTCCCCGGGAGGCCATATTCGGGGTGTCGGACCAGCCAGGGTTGGAAACAGGTGTGGAGGCAGATATCGTATCCTTCGCCTCGTTGATCACCTGAAGGTGGATCCTGATGGGCTCCACCCTTGCCCTGGCGTGGCGGGAGGATCTGTTGGAATTCTTGACTCTTGAGAAGGTTAAGTTTGAACTGAGGGGAAGGACGGAGGGGTTCTACAAGTCATGGGCATTATTCATTCTGCACTTTCAAGGACTGGATAACATCGAACATTAGTTGGGGATGATGTGTGGAAGGGTTGGGGGGGGAGGGGGTTGTGTGTATTCAGGGTGACTATGGGTAATCCCTGATTCCTTTTTTGTCATTTGTTTATGTAAACATGCGGGCTAATGTTTGGGGGTTGGTGGGAGGATGGGATCGTTGTTATTGTTATGGGGATTGACATATTTGTTGCTGATTATTGTTTATTGTTGGTGGGTGTAAATTTGGGAGAAAATGTGAAAAAGGAGGAGAATAAAAATATTTTTTTTAAAAAAAGGAATTGTGGAGGAGCCATCTACATAGATTTTTAGCGAATTATCTGTGGGCTGGGTTCTCTGTGGTCTGATGCCTGTTTTTGTCGGTAGCGATTTGGGAATAAAGGGTCCTGTGTTGTGCTTGGCTGCCATGATCTCACACTCATGTGGGGTTCCTGCATTTTGTAGATTATCAGCCAGAAACGTGTGCAGCTTTGTCCTATTTACAGTGATGTTGCTTCCTTGTAGGAGTAGGGTCCAGCGCGCTGCTCTAATTTGGCTTACCGTACCGTCTTTTAGCCTACCGTCTAACAGTAGCTGTGTTGGGGTGTGTTCGGTCAAAATGGTTTCGGGGTTGAGTCCTATTATGTACAAGAAGTACTGAACAGCCCAAAAAACTGCGAGCAAATGCCTTTCGCAGGCAGAAAATCCTTGCTCTACTGGATCTAAAACTCGTGAGGCATAGGCTATGGGTCCTAAACGATCGTGCCTTTCCTGGAGAAGTACGGCCGAAAGAGTTCGGTCGGTGGTTGCCACCTCTATTGCATATGGGGAGTGTGGGTCTAGTGCCTGCAAAGCGGGTGCTGTACTTAGGGCGCATTTCAATGCATCTACGGCATCCGTGTGCTGTGGAAGCCATTTCCATGGGGTCTGTTTCTTAAGGAACTCGGAAAGTGTGGCTGCCTTTGTGGCAAAACCGTCCATGTGCTTCCTGCAGTAACCAGTCCTAAAAATGACCGGAGTGCTGTAACATTATGGGGCAAGGGCAATTTAACTATTGAATCAATATGTTTTTGCTCTATCTCATGCTTACCATGCGTTATAACTGTTCTTGGAGAATTTGGGCTTTTTTGGGGTTGATTTTACATCCAATTTCTTTTAGGAGACCTAATAGTTCGGAAAGAAGCAAAATGTCCTTCTACTTGGTGTCAGTCTGTGGGATTCAGTCTGTCATGGATTTAGTCATCCACATACTGAATGAGGCATTCGGGTCAGGAAAATTTCGATAATCCATTCGCCAATTGCCTGTGAAAAATGGAGGGGGAGTTGTGGAAACCTTGTGGAAGGCATGTCCACGTGTATTGCTGTCTCTGGAAGGTGAGCGCAAAGTTGTACTGGCACTTTTTATCCAATGGAATGGACCAAAAGCCATTGCAAATGTCCAGAACCATGAAATATTTTGACTGCAGTCCCTGCTTTAACATAGTCTCGGGACTTGTGGCAACGGTGGGGGCTGCTAACGGAAGGCGGATCCTGATGGGTTGGCGAGCAGCCTCTCCACCCTGTGCCCTGACGTGACGGGGGGACCTGTTGGAATTCTTGACTCTTGAGAAGGTTAAGTTTGAACTGAGGGGAAGGACGGAGGGGTCAGTCTCCATGAACCATCTGGTTTTCTTACGGGCCAAATCGGGGCATTGTTTGTTGAGGCTACGGGCCGAATTACACCTTGATACAGTAAAATTTGCATTACTTTAGCTATTCCTCCCTCGGCTTGCTGTGGAAAACCGTACTGTTTCTAGGGTTTAGGATCGGGACTTGTAATGGTGACTGTTCCTGGAATTTTATCGCAATCGTGCTTGTGCTGGGCAAAAGATGCTTTGTGTCTCTTCAAGACTTTCCTAATTGTTTTGTCCGTGGTACTGGTTTGTGGATCAAACCAGTAATCTCCCACTGAGCTAATCCTGTGTTTGTAGTTTCCTACTGTGAGCGTGGCGGGGGCTCGTGCTGCTCTAGCCATTTTCCACACACACGTATTCACGGGGGTCAAAGGAAAGATTGTGTGAGCTCATGAAATCTATCCCCAAGATGTGCTCTGCTGTCTGGGGTAAATCTACCAAAATGACTGAGTGCTTGGTTCTAATATTACCGATCTGAATGTCCACAGGGGCCGTAATGTGTCCATGCTGGAGGTGTCCTGTAAATCCACTAAGAGTGATAGTGTCTGTAGTGGGCCATATATCTCGCTGGTATATCGTGGAGGAGTTTAACGTGGTTCGGGACCCTCCTGTGTCCCATAGGAACTCTACGGGGTGTCCCCGGACTGTGCCTGTGACTACCGGTCTCCCGGACTTGTCCCAAAGTGTGTTGCAGACCCAAATCAGGAAGTCCGAACACCGTCAATCGGTGCCATTTATAGCCAAATTATCTGAACGGGCGCTAACGCTGTGGATAGACCTGACATTATTCCTAGGTGGGGCATTTGCGTGCTGATTCCGTTGCTGTTTCGGGGGGTATTGCATTCTCGGGCGTAATGTCCCTCGTGTCCACAATTGTAGCATCCCTGCGTTTTAGGTGCTGCGTATTATTTCGACCTTCATTTACCCATGCGGGGTCTTGATGTGTCCTTACTGGATTCATGTTAGCTTCTACCTTCTCCTGCTCTGCCTTGTTATGTAGGGATTGTTCCCAAGCTCGAGCGACTCTCTTCAGAACCCACACTTCATTGTATGCCGGGTCTGAGGGGTCCTAATTTGCACATGCTTTCTGTCCTGTCTCTGTGGCGTGGGAGACTGGAATACGGGTCCATTTGGCCGTATTGTCTGCAGTTAAATGGGCGCGGGCTAAATCTCCAAATACTCCAAATACAGGGCAGCACGGTAGCATTGTGGATAGCACAAATGCTTCACAGCTCCAGGGTCCCAGGTTCGATTCCGGCTTGGGTCACTGTCTGTGCGGAGTCTGCACATCCTCCCCGTGTGTGCGTGGGTTTCCTCCGGGTGCTCCGGTTTCCTCCCACAGTCCAAAGATGTGCGGGTTAGGTGGATTGGTTATACTAAATTGCCCATAGTATCCAAAATTGTTGGGTGGGGTTACTGGGTTATGGGGATAGGGTGGAGGTGTGGACCTTGGGTGGGGTGCTCTTTCCAAGAGCCGGTGCAGACTCGATGGGCCGAATGGCCTCCTTCTGCACTGTAAATTCTATGATTCTATGATTCTATGACTGCTGTGAAGTGTATCCAGAGGCGTCCAGCAAATGCTGTTGGATGCTCTCCGTTTTTCTGCCTGCACCGGTTGAGTCCTTCCACTGGATCTCCTCTATTGTAGCCAATGGCATCTAAGATGGCTGTTTTCATTTCCTGGAGACTACCTCCTCCTCCATTTTGTGGGTCGGGAAGGGCTGAACTAACGGATGGGTCAAGGCTCATTACTATGCGTTTCACTTCTTCCTGCTCGTCCAGACCGTACATGACTATCTGTTGTCTAACTCGCTCAAAGAAATGGTGTGGGTCTGCTGTGGGGTGAAAAGTTTCAATTTTATCGCAGGCATCCCTTAACTGGGTGATGGTTAGTGGGGTGGTGTACACGAAATCGGGTTGGTCTTCTGTCGGTACTCTGCGCTGCATGGTGATTGGATTCAGAGGGTTGGGTGCTGCCTGTGCAGCCGGTGGTGTGGGTGCTTTCCTTTTCAGGGCCTGGGGGGCTCTATTCTGAATCTCTGTTCCGTTTACGTATCGATGGGCCGTTTCATTAAGTTCCTGCCAATCGGGGCCATCTTCCAGATCTAAATTTGGTCCAAAGGTGGCTCTGAAACCATTCTGAACTGAGAGCAATGATTGCAATTTTGCAATTTGCTGCCTGCATTTGGCATGGTCTACCGAACTCTGCCTCTGTTCCGTGGTGGAACTGGGGAGTGCTCGTAGGGCTGCCTTTAAGTCCTCGCGTTGCTTTTTCAATTGTTCTACTTGGTGTTCTGTTTCTTTCCTTACCGAGACCGCGCTTTGCATGTCTTGTAGGCCTTACCATACTGTGACTGAAAGCTACTTAGGTGAGCGAGACAAGATTTGTGTGCCCGTTTGACATCAGCCACCTCCTTGTCCTTTGCCGCGAGCTGCTCTCGGAGTTGCTCATTTACTTTTTCGCATTCACTAACATGTCCCTCATTCCTCTTCTCTTTCTCTTCAAGCTGTCTGCGGAGCGTCCTCACAACCTCCTCTGTGCCTCGCAATTGTGCCAAACAGGACACGATTGCCATCAGCTTACGAACTCTACCTCAACTCTTTTTATGAATCTCGGTCAGGTTATCCCACCAAGTTTGTCCTATACTACCAGGACCTGTCTCTTCACTTGCACAAAACTCAGACCATAGGGGCCACCCTTTACCAGAATGTTGCCTGGTATGGAGGGCATAAGCTATGAGGAGCGGTTGAATAAACTCGGTTTGTTCTCACTGGAATGAAGGAGGTTGAGGGGCGACCTGATAGAGGTATACAAAATTATGAGGGGCATAGACAGAGTGGATAGTCAGAGGCTTTTACCCAGGGTAGAGGGGTCAATTACTAGGGGGCATAGGTTTAAGGTGAGAGGGGCAAGGTTTAGAGTAGATGTACGAGGCAAGTTTTTTACACAGAGGGTAGTGGGTACCTGGAACTCTCTACCGGAGGAGGTAGTGGAAGCAGGGACGATAGGGACATTTAAGGGGCATCTTGACAAATATATGAATAGGATGGGAATAGAAGGATACGGACCCAGGAAGTGTAGAAGATTGTAGTTTAGTCGGGCAGTATGGTCGGCACGGGCTTGGAGGGCCGAAGGGCCTGTTCCTGTGCTGTACATTTCTTTGTTCTTTGTTATTGTTCCCCTTTAGGTAGTTCCTAATTTCCTCTTCCCATATGGGACACTGCTCTGCTCTATTGGTCGCTGCGACCTCGGGTTCCTGTGGGTACATAAGGCGCTCCATTGTCTTCATTGCCATTTCTATGATTATGTCTCTGTATCTCTACCGTGAATTTGGGAAAGGGGGGAATAAAGCAGTGATGCAAGCAGCAGGTACGGCTTAAGCTATTTTCCGGTTCACACAACTCCCGAAAGTTTTGCGCAACAAAATCAACGAGTTTACCTTATATCCCTGTTAGTACGCATGCAAAATACTACAAACTTCCGATCTTGGAGGTTTGATTGATACTGGTCTTACGCTTGTGGTTTCTTTCACTTTTCCAATTGGGTTTCCAATTCAAACGTTTTGTGGGTTCTCTCGGAGTGACAAAATCACTTCTGGGTCGAGTCCCGTCAGAGGTCGTCAATAAATGTTGCTATCTTTACTTGCTATAAATATGGCAGTCAATAAGGTTGCCCTTCTTCTATCTAGATATTGATATTATATTACTTTCAGAGTTGCCAGATATCAAATGATACCACCACAAGGTTCAACTGGATATCGATCAAAGACCCAACAACCAGTTAGTTAGTTCAAGTTCAATAATACTTTTATTTACACCCAAGATTAACTGATACATGCAACATAAACACTCCAAACTAAACTACACCTAACAACTATGACAACCTGTACTTAACTTCAGGCACCCTGCTTAGGTCAAAGAAACAGTGGCCTTTGTCCAAATCTGGATCGGCTGGATCTGGAGAAGTAACTGCGGTTCGGCTAGGCTCATCCGTCTGGTGGCGAGCGTTGAACTTGAACTTGCTTCTGGTCGTGGTGCGACAGTTGGAGATGGACGTTGCCGGAGCGCCAGGTCCAAAAGAGATCGAACACATGGCAGTTTCTCTCTTTATCCTTGGGGGTTTTGCGCTCTTTTGGGCGGTCCTTAGGTTTGGACCCAATTCATTGGGCAGTTCTCGATCACTGCCTTCTATCTGAGCCAATAAAGGGGCGGGTGCCTTGATGGCTGGGCGTGTCCTATGCGGTCATTGACCCTGCTGTTTATGCTTCTTGAGTAAAGGGAGTGGCGTCTATCAGTTACCTGAATATCAATCCTTTGTCTTACGAAGATGGGCCATTAAATGCTAATCGGTTGGGCATTTCGATGCTGTCTGGATTCTCTGCTCACGAATATACATGCAGGCTCTGTGCCTGCCGGAATCTTACACTATCCACATTTCCCTCTAGGCTTTGCGAACGTCCATGTTTCTTTTGTAAGTGGCCATCCCAGATGGCGAGAGGGGGTCCGAGGTGCTGTGGTGTTCCAGCATCTCTCCGGCGGGAGTCACCTGCCCAGGCTACATCACCTCCTCCTCCTTCGGTGTGCCCAGTGGCCCCGGGCTACTCCATGGGATGAGGGTGTGAGCAGAGCTATCCCGTGAGGTTTCCCTGGCACCTAGCGCTGCCTGGAGTCCTGGAGGCCAACTCTGGTCTCAGCCAAGGTCTGCACGCTTGGGCGCACGGAGCACAGGGAGTGGACCACTTCCGTCTGGGACTGGGTAAGGGTGGGGGTGAGAGTACAGGTGGGTGTGAGGATGAGAGTGGGTGGTGTGAGGGTGGGGGGGGGGGGGGGGGTAAGGGTGGTGCGGGGGTGGTGTTGGGGAGGGGATTTGACACAAGTGGCATGTAGAACCGCAACTCAGCGGGGTCTTACTACCCCACAAATGGTGATCTCCACCCCTTTCCTCTTGCCCACCAACCACGTCCAAGGGCCTCTGCCCAGCCACAGTGAAGGGTTGCAGGTCCAGTGACCCCCCTCCAGTTGTCTCCCTCTCCCGTTGCTGATGTGCGGCCTTCTCCTAGGGAGGGAGAACAAAAAACAACAGTGTTACACAGTCCAGGGACCTGCAACCTGGGGGTGGGTAGCTGGTGGCCTCAGTGGCCAGGGCACCCTGCAATGGGTGCCGGCATGCGGTGCAGGATGGGGGTTTGGATGCCATCCAAGTAAGGAGGGGGTGTCGGCATACGGGTGTGTGGGACAGGGTTAGTGCTAGGGGCACAGTGTTGCCTACTCACTCTGGCCGCCCTGAGGAAGTTGTGCAGCTTTCTACGGCACTGCAAGCAGGTCCGGATGGTGTTGATCACGGCGCTGACCGCCTCTGCCATCTGCCCCCAGGCATGGTGAACTGTGGCAGCTAGCAGCCTCCTGGGGCACAGGGTGGCCCGCATCTCCTCAATCACATCCAGGAGGGTCTCTAGCTCGGTGTCCGTGAAACAGCGCTCCCTTCTCCTCGCTGCCATCTTGTTGGCTGGAATGGCATGTGTAGGGAGTGAAGTGTGCACATACGGCTGCAACTTGTCACCCTCCTGAGTGTCAATCGAGAATCCGGCCCTTTTCTCATTGGAATTGATTGTAGTCCACGTGGCGCCAATGTTAGCCCCTTGACAGTTGCTGAATCGGTCCGGAGGCGGCAGTAGTTTTGCTGGTCGTGGAAGTCTACGAATCCTGCTTCGGCATCAACACTTAGTCTTAGGAACGGAGAATCCAGCCGTCTATCTTTCAAAGATTTCGAGCGTTATACTTTGGAACAGAGACCAGAGACAGTGACAAGATTCTGTTTCTGAGGACTTTTCAATACCTATAGTGACACATATAGAAATAACTCCTCAAGAAGTACGATCTACAGAAAGGAATGAGGACACTTCCGAGATCGCAAGTAACCAAGTTCAAGAACGCTGAATTCTATCAAAAATGGATAAACATCCACCATAGAGACTGTCTTATTGATTGTATATACGTATAGAAATAATACATAAGGAGATCTGTTGTATAAATTGTCATGATATCCATATTAATATATCATGGTGTAATCACACACACACACTGATGGACAGGTAGACGGACCAATCAACGCACACACAACATCACAGCCAATCACCAGTGAGAGCACACGCACTATAAAGCAGGGAACACCACAGTTCCCGCTCATTCTACCAGGAGATAGCTCAGAGCACAGAGCTCACAGCGTGCCACTCAGCCATACACCATGTGCTGAGTGCCTCACCAGGATAGTGCTAGAGCTGGGTCCACAGGTTAGCTGGTGAAGTACGAACCACAGCCAGAAGTTAACAGTTATTATTGTACAGAATAATAAAACAGAGTTGTACCATCTGCAACCGTGTTGGTTCGTTTGTGTATCGGAACACCCAACATGACATAAATGTTATTTGTTGTCATTGCATAATGAAGTATAAAAGGGAAGGGTGTTATGTATCAGAGTATACATTCCTGCTGGTAAAGCATCAAGTGATGAGCAGTGATGTCAGCAGAGTGTTTGTGCAGACTTTGAGCAGATTACTATCTTGATAGTACATGCAGCACCCTTAATAAATCTCTCGTGTTTTACAAGAATCGAGGGTGTGGGCACCACCGTACCTTTTCTCTTTGTGGCAGCAAAGAAATATAACACGTGCTTTGAAGAATGACGTGTTTCATATGATGTGGAGATGCCGCCGTTGGACTGGGATGGACACAGTAAGAAGTCTTACAACACCAGGTTAAAGTCTAATAAGTTTGTTTCGAATCACTAGCTTTCAGAGCACAGCTCCTTCCTCACCTGAGTTGTTGGACTTTAACCTGGTGTTTCATATGATGATTGGTAAACCACACTTAGCAATGACCATTAATCCTTTTGTGTTACTCACAACAAATAGCTGGAAGTCCTAGGGGGTTCTTTGCTTTCCAACATGACCAGCATATTTCACAAGAACTTTATCTTGACTTTGGTGCTGTCGTCCCAGAGTTCTGCACGAGAACTGCACCTGAACCAATTGGGCTTGCATCCAGGACTGGCTCAGTGGTTTTCTCAGGGTTGAAATAGGTATGTAGACAATTTGGGGCAGCACGGTGGCGCAGTGGGTTAGCCCTGTTGCCTCACGGCGCCGAGGTCCCAGGTTCGATCCCGGCTCGAGGTCACTGTGCGTGTGGAGTTTGCACATCCTCCCCGTGTTTGCATGGGTTTCGCCTCCACAACCCAAAGATGTGGAGGTTAGGTGCATTGGCCATGCTAAATTGCCCCTTAATTGGTAAAAAAAAAATTTTGCAAACAAAACGTACGTATGTATTTGTACAACTTGCTGGCGATCGAAGTTTGATCTGGTGTGCAATATCTGTTGTGTGATGCCATCCATTTGGTTGCGTCTTTTGTCAGATCACGTAGTGGTGGCGATAAGGTGATTAGTTATGGACTGCAATGACATATGTGATGAGTCCTAGCAGACTCCGGACCTCCTGCACGTTTGTAGGATCTGGATCATTTGAAATGGCTTTAACGCTCCATGGATCAGGTGGTGCTCCTTCACCACTGATCATTGAAGAATCACTTGTCTTTGTTGATTGTAAACATGCATGTAGGAATGCCTCAACATCACTTTCAGTGCAATTGTAGATGAACATAGAACATTACAGCGCAGTACAGTCCCTTCGGCCCTCGACGTTGCGCCGACCTGTGAAACCACTCTAAAGCCCATCCACACTATTCCCTTATCGTCCATATGTCTATCCAATGACCATTTGAATGCCCTTAGTGTTGGTGAGTCCACTACTGTTGCAGGCAGGGCATTCCACACCCTTACTACTCTCTGAGTAAAGAACCTACCTCTGACATCTGTCCTATATCTATCTCCCCTCAATTTAAAGCTATGTCCCTGTCGTGCTAAACATCACCATCCGAGGAAAAAGGCTCTCACTGTCCACCCTATCCAATCCTCTGATCATCTTGTCTGCCTCAATTAAGTCATCTCTTAACCTTCTTCTCTCTAACGAAAACAGCCTCAAGTCCCTCAGCCTTTCCTCATAAGATCTTCCCTCCATACCAAGCAACATTCTGGTAAATCTCCTCTGCACCCTTTCCAATGCTTCCACATCCTTCCTATAATGCGGCGACCAGAATTGCACGCAATACTCCAAATGTGGCCGCACCAGAGTTTTGTACAGCTGCAACATGACCTCATGGCTCCGAAACTCAATCTCTCTACCAATAAAAGTTAACACACCGTATGCCTTCTGAACAACCCTCTCAACCTGGGTGGCAACTTTCAGCGATCTATGTACATGGACACCGAGATCTCTCTGCTCGTCCACACTTCCAAGAATCTTACCATTAGCCCAGTACTCTGACTTCCTGTTATTCCTTCCAAAATGAATCACCTCACACTTTTCTGCATTAAACTCCATTTGCCACCTCTCAGCCCAGCGCTGCAGCTTATCTATGTCCCTCTGTAACTTGTAGCATCCTTCCGTACTGTCCACAACTCCACCGACTTTAGTGTCATCTGCAAATTTACTCACCCATCTTTCTACGCCCTTCTCCAGGTCATTTATAAAAATGACAAACAGCAGTGGCCCCAAAACAGATCCTTGTGTTACACCACTAGTAACTGGACTCCAGTCTGAACATTTCCCATCAACCACCACCCTTTGTCTTCTTCCAGCTAGCCAATTTCTGATCCAAACTGCTAAATCACCCTGGATCCCATGCCTCCGTATTTTCTGCAGTAGCCTACCGTGGGGAACCTTATCAAATGCTTTACTGAAATCCATATACTCCACATCAACTGCTTTACCTTCATCCACCTGTTTGGTCACCTTCTCAAAGAACTCAATAAGGTTTGTGAGGCATGACCTACCCTTCACAAAACCGTGTTGACTATATCTAATCAAATTATTCCTTTCCAGATGATTATACATCCTATCTCTTATAAGCCTTTCCAAGATTTTGCCCACAACAGGAGTAAGGCTCACTGGTCTATAGTTGCCGGGGTTGTCTCTACTCCCCTTCTTGAATAAGGGGACAACATTTGCTATCCTCCAGTCATCTGGCACTATTCCTGTAGACAAAGATGACTTAAAGATCAAAGCCAAAGGTTCAGCAATCTCCTCCCTAGCTTCCCAGAGAATCCGAGGGTAAATCCCATCCAGCCCAGGGGACTTATCTATTGTCACACTTTCCAGAATTGCTGACACCTCCTCCTTATGAACCTCAAGCCCTTCTAGTCTAGTAGTCTGAATCTCAGTATTCTCCTCAATAACATTGTCTTTTTCCTGTGTGAATACTGACGAAAAATATTCATTTAGCACCTCTCCTATCTCCTCGGACTCCAAGCACAACTTCCCACTACTGTCCTTGACTGGCCCTACTCTTACCCTAGTCATTCTTTTATTCCTGACATATCTATAGACAGCTTTAGGTTTAGCCTTGATCCTACCTGCCAAAGACGTCTCATGTCTCCTCCTGGCTCTTCTTAACTCTCTCTTTAGGTCCTTCCTAGCTAACTTGTAACTCTCGAGCGCCCTAACTGAACCTTCATGTCTCATCTTTGCATACGCCTCCTTCTTCCTCTTGATGAGTGTTTCGGCTGCTTTAGTAAACCACAGTTCCCTTGTTCGACCACTTCCTCCCTGCCTGACAGGCACATACTTATCAAGGACACGCAGTAGCTGTTCCTTGAAAAAGCTCCACATTTCCATTATGCCCATCCCCTGCAGTTTTCCTCTCCATCCGATGCATCCTAAGTCTTGCCTCATCGCATCATAATTGCCTTTCCCCCAGATATAACTCTTGCCCTGTGGTATATACCTATCCCTTTCCATCACTAAAGTAAACGTAATTGAATTATGGTCACTATCACCAAAGTGCTCACCTACCTCCAAATCTAACACCTGTCCTGGTTCATGACCCAGTACCAAATCCAATATGGCCTCGCCTCTCGTTGGCCTATCTACATACTGTGTCAGGAAACCCTCCTGCACACATTGGACAAAACAGACCCATCTAAAGTACTCGAACTATAGCGTTTCCAGTCAATATTTGGAAAGTTAAAGTCCCCCATAACAACTACCCTGTTGCTTTCGCTCCTATCCAGAATCATCTTTGCAATCCTTTCCTCTACATCTCTGGAACTTTTCGGAGGCATATAGAAAACCCCTAACAGGGTGACCTCTCCTTTCCTGTTTCTAACCTCAGCCCATCCTACCTCAGTAGACGAGTCCTCATCAAACATCCTTTCTGCCACTGTAATACTGTCCTTGACTAACAATGCCACCTCTCCCCCTCTTTTACCACCTTCCCTGCGCTTACTGAAATATCTAAACCCCGGCACCTGCAACAACCATTCCTGTCCCTGCTCTATCCGAAATAGCCACAACATCGAAGTCCCAGGTACCAACCCATGCCGCAAGTTCACCTACCTTATTCTGGATGCTCCTAGCATTGAAGAAGACACACTTTAAACCACCTTCCTGCCTGCCAGTACACTCCTGCAACTTTGAAACCTTACTCATGACCTCACTACTCTCAACCTCCTGTATACTGGAGCTACAATTCAGGTTCCCAAGCCCCTGCTGAACTAGTTTAAACCCCCCGAAGAGCATTAGCAAATTTCCCCCCCAGGATATTGGCACCCCTCTGGTCCAGGTGTAGACCATCCCATTTGTAGAGGTCCCACCGACCCCACAATGAGCCCCAATTATCCAGAAATCTGAAACCCTCCCTCCTGCATCATCCCTGTAGCCATGTGTTCAACTCCTCTCTCTCCCTATTCCTCGTCTCGCTATCACATGGCACGGGTAACAACCCAGAGATAATAACTCTGTTTGTCCTAGATCTAAGTTTCCACCCTAGCTCCCTGAATTCCTGCCTTACATCCCTATCCCTTTTCCTACCTATGTCGTTGGTACCTAGATGGATCATGACTTGGGGCTGCTCCCCCTCCCCCTTAAGGATCCCGAAAACACGATCCGAGACATCACGTACCCTGACACCTGGGAGGCGACACACCAACCGTGAGTCTCTCTCGTTCCCACAGAATCTCCGATCAATCCCCCTAACTATGGGGTCTCCAATGACTAATGCACTACTCCTCTCCCCCTTTCCCTTCTGAGCAACAGGGACAGACTCTGTGCCAGAGACCTGTACCCCATGGCTTACCCCTGGTAAGCCCCCCCCCCAACAGTATCCAAAGCGGTATACTTGTTACTAAGGGGAACGACCACAGGGGATCCCTGTACTGACTGCTTCCTCCCAGCCCCTCTCACCATCACCCATCTATCTTTATTCTTCGGAGTAACTACATCCCTGAAGCTTCTATCTATGACCACCTCTACCTCCCAAATGATCCGAAGTTCATCCAGCTCCAGTTCCAGTTCCCTAACGCGGATGTCATTACTGATGTTCAGCGTGCCTTTGAAGTGCCGACTGAACCATATGCTGAAATACATCTGCTGCTGAGTTGACTCCAAATCTTATTCAAGAAAGTTTAATTTGAGTGGAGAATTCCATAAAATAACTCAATTCTTCTGCAAACTCGATTTGATGGCAGCTGGATTGAGGTCAAGTTTAGCAAAATGCTAAGCACCATTCACTTCCTCTGTGATATCACTGATTGTCGGTGTCAACTATTTTTCTCGTTGTACAGTTTGGTTTGGTGGTCACAAATAAATGGAGACTCTTATCTGGTTCTCACTCTTGGGTCTCTTAATGTTTTGTATGGGTAAGACATGTGGGCACGGAAGCACATATTGCTTTCCGACATGAAATGGTATTTGCCATCATTGATGGTAACTGGGGGCACATTAAGATCTACATGCAGCTAGCATGGAGAATCCTTCAGTTTGCTGATGCCACAAAGTGGTCACTTTACAATTCATGAATATTTGTGGTTAGCATTGTAACTGTATATGTGACTACACCTCTATTGCTGCGAGGAAACTGATAAGCGTGTCACATTCTCCAGATATGACAAAGAATACAGCATTCATTCTATTATGATGGTGGAGAAAATCAAACATGGAATTATGCCCAAAATATTGAACTTTGAAGAAGACCTGAGTTTTATGTTTTAAAATGGATACAAACCCCCAAAATGGTGGAAAATGTACAGTTAGCCACTGACAAGAATTTTTGCATGGTGTTTCTCTCAGGGACAATGGAACCCCTCCCTGTTTCCAGGCAAGGCACTTCTAAAAGCATCAAAAGGCTCATTACCAGCTCCCCTAAAGGCAAAGGGACGTAATGGCCATCCCATCTCGAGAGATCCTGCAGCTGATTACCATCTCCAGTCATGACAAAGAGACACACAGGCCATTTCATCTCAAAACATCTGTGCGTAATACCTAGATGGACTAGTGGATTCAATTTTCCATTTGGAATATACAAAGAATGGTTTCAAAACCAGCTGGTAAAGCTACTCCGGTTTCTGTCGCTGTGGGTGCTCTGTGAGGCGAGGCAGCTCTATATCTCAAATCTTTCTCTCCGGCTGAGGAAGTCAGTCCAGCCAGCTAAAGGATTGCAGCTGGAAAAAGAACTGGGGAATTTCACTACCAAACCACAGAATACTGAAATTGAAAAATCAACTATTCGCCTGCCAATATCAACTGTACTGAAATCAAATTGTAAAGGCCGCACATTTCATCATCCACTCCTCACAGGTCAAGGACAGTTCCTTACACCCTTTTATTTACACTTATTTACTATTAGACTCAATTCTCACTTCTAATCTGTATGAATGGATATTCATATGTGATGTGTTGGGTGTTCTGGACCACATACAGGTCACCAACACTTGAAGTAGTGCAAAACTATTTTATTAAAAGGTTAACTATTTAAACATACTTGAACTGTGGGTAAATAGGATACCAGCTTTAATTAAAGACCTTTGCCTTGCCCTAACCAGTTGATGCACTCAGCGCATGGTAAATGTCTGTGTTGCAGGCTGTGAGCTCTGTGCTCCTAGCTAGCTGCTACTCGAATGAGCGGGAACTCTGATGCCCCCTGTGTTTATAGTGAGTGTGCTCTCACTGGTGATTGGCTGTGGTGTTGTGTGTGTTAATTGGTCCCACTGTGTGTCCATCAGTGTGTGTCTGCACCATGATATACTGGTGTATATTATGACATCCCCTCTTTTATATAAAAAAAATGTGCCTGCGTGACAATAAATAGTGTGTAGTACAGGACTATGTACATATTTACATGGGAAGGTGCCTGGTGCAGAAAAAAACAGTGTGTCACACAAATAACGAGATGAACACTATATACAAACCACTTGAATGATTAAGCGGAAGAACAGAACAGACCAGAGAGTCCATTTGTGCAAAGTTCACAAATTAAGTCTCTGAGGTGGGCGACAAATTCTGGTTGACCGCCAGGGTGGCACACCACTCATCGTCTGGATCGATCTTGTATATCGACAGCGGCTGGTGTCTTTGCTTCGGGGACAGCCTGTTTCTCGTTACGACACCGACTCGAAAAGGCGCCTTCGGGTCCTCGGTGTCACTGCTGTGTGGGAGGTCGGAATCGGACTCGGTGACCGTGGGTTGAATTGCCCAAACATTCCTGCGAGGCTGGCTGAAGTGATATGAATTGGCAGGCTGAGCAGGCAGCAGGCAGCATAGTGGCCAAGTCTTCCACACCGTAGGCATTGTCGAGATTTTGCGGGGCAATGCCGCTTTAAATGGGCGGAGCCACAGTTGCCGCACGTCATGACGTCAGCACGTTCGCTGCGCCACCACGCATGCGCGGTGCGGTCCTGCGTGGTGCACGCCTGAGTATTACGTTCCTCCATGTTGCCGTCCCCTCGTTTGGTGCGTGCAAGCATGGGAGTCCGCGAAAAGCGCGCAAAATGGCCGCCCTCATCCAGGCTGAGACCCTGGAGGTGTTCAATCACTTGCACCCGTTCCGCCTCATGGGGACATTGCCGCGCCGTTTCAGCCGCTTGTATATGGGAGTACCCACTGGTGGCATTTTCATGTAAGGCACAGGTCTCGATGGCGGTCGCTATGGTGAGTTGCTTTACTTTGAGGAGCTGCTGATGTAGGGGGTCCGACTGAACACCGAAAAAGATCTGGTCGCGTATCATGGAGTCGGAGGTGGGCCCGTAGCTGCAAGATTGCGCAAGGATGCGGAGGTGTGTTAAAAAGGATTGGGAAGGTTCGTCCTTACCCTGCAAACGCTGCTGGAACACGTAGCGTTCAAAACTTTCATTCACCTCTACGCTACAGTGAGTGTCAAATTTGAGGAGAACCGTCTTGAACTTCGTCTTGTCTTTGTCATCTGCAAAGGTGAGAGAGTTGAAAATATGGATGGCATGGTCCCCGGCTGTGGAGAGGAGAAGAGCAATCTTTCTGGCTTCGAGGTAGAGCTGGATGCGCTGTTTGAAAATCTTCCAGTTGGCCCCGAGGTTGTCGGCGATGCGGAGCGGAGGCGGCGGGCTGATGTTGTCCCTGTTGCAGAATGACGGAATGCTGGTGGAAGGCAGATCACTTGCAGGTAGGTCTAAGAAGTGCTAGTATGCAACCACACCTGGTACCATGATGTGTTGGGTGTTCTGGATCACATACAGGTCACCAACACTTGAAGTAGTGCAAAACTATTTTATTAAAAGGTTAACTTTTAAACATACTTGAACTGTGGGCAAATATGATACCAGCTTTAACTAAAGACCTTTGCCTTGTCCTAACCAGTTGATGCACTCAGCACATGGTGAATGTCTGTGTTGCAGGCTGTGAGCTCTGTGCTCCTAGCTAGCTGCTACTCGAATGAGCGGGAACTCTGATGTCCCCTGTCTTTATAGTGCGTATGCTCTCACTGGTGATTGGCTGCAGTGTTGTGTATGTTGATTGGTCCCACTGTGTGTCCATCAGTGTGTGTCTGCACCATGATATACTGGTGTATATTATGACAATGTGTTTTACCATTTTCCTCCTTCAACTCAAGAAGGCCTGGTTAAATTGGCTGCTGTATAATATAATTGGGACTGGAAAGGTACCCACGGGGAAGGGAAGCTTATTAGATTAAACCGTGTCACAACCAGCAGAAAGGGTTGATTAAAGACACGGAGCTAGTTTATCCTCCCTCACCTGGGTTTGTAATAATTTGCAGATATCACAGCCGGGCGGTAGCAAATCGAGGGGATCTCACCTGGATCAACAAAAACTGGGGAACCTCACCTGGAGAATGATCATAACAGCTCTAGTGAATGAGACTGGTGTTTCAAAAGTCAAAAGTACTTTCAGTGCTTTGTGGCTGTTGTACGGTAACATATTAGTAGTCTCTAGTTCGCAGAGCTTGCCACGATCCTGGAGGGTTCTTTGAATGTTTTGACTCCCATGACATTGGTAGATGCTTCTGTGCCAATGAGAGTGTCAGTGTCCACGTAGTCAGTGCTGCCCACCACACATGGCCGGTTGATGTGATTGAAAGAGGGCACAAAAGTATATTCAGGATCCTCCACGCTGGCGACATTCTCTCACCCTTTTGCGGTGGTACGTACACGTGGCATCCTTCTGTTGGTTGTGGTCTTAGTAGTTCATTTTCCTGATGAGCAACAAACACAAGCAAACTGCATATTGCTGAAAAAAGATATTTTGTCAAAGCTGCCTCTTATGCACTCATCAGGAAAATTGCAAGGATAGCTGTGTCAGGGGAAACAACAACTTTTTATTGTATTAGAAGAGGGTGCTGATTGGTTGGCAAGTGGATTATGATTGGTAGAGGCATTGCCATGGAGAATGCACCAGTTAATTGTGACTGACCGTTAACTGCCAAGCATTGTTTGAAAAGTTAAACCAGGCAGCTTGACTCTGAGTGGTCGATTCTTTGTGAAAGCAGTCGTGGACTTTGATGAGTTGGGTGTTCTGGATCACACCGTGCACTCCGCACACGGTGAGTGTCTGTGTTACAGGCTGTGAGCTCTATCCTCCTAGCTAGCTGCAACTCGAATGAGCGGGAACTCTGATGCCCCCTGTCTTTATAGTGCGTGTGCTCTCACTGATGATTGGCTGCGGTGTTGTGTGTGTTGATTGGTCCCACTGTGTGTCCATCAGTGTGTGTCTGCACCATGATATACTGGTGTATATTATGACAGACTTTTTAACTCCAACAGCATTGACAGCCCTATGTCCTTCTCAAGTGCTTCTCAGTATAATTGACAGGAAAGACAACCATTAATTATTTGTGTTTTGATTTCCCATTTGACATGTTCAAAATCAATAAATTCACATGTGCAACATTGGTCAATTGTCCCTCTGTTACTTCTTGAATAGTACATCAGAAGATAATTGTTCCAGATATTGTGGAGGCATTAAATAGGTTGCTCGTGCATTTTTGCTGAGTGGTAGTCATTTTGTTCATGCATTATTGTCTGAAAACTATTTTCCAATTCCAGCACGGAGAATTTTGCAGTCCCTTTTGTCAATGTGGGAACGCAGATGATGGCTCTGATTGCACTTCACAAAGTGACAGTAAAATAAAAGCAAAATGCTGCAGATGCTGAAAATCTGAAATAGAAACAGAAAATGCTGGAAGGGTTCAGCAGGTCTGGAAGCAGCTGTGGAGAGAGAAACAGAGTTCACGTTTCGAGTCCGTATGCTCTCAATGCGGTCCCCTCTGCACTGGGGAGACTAAATGCACATTGTCTGACCGCTTTGCGGAACACCTTCGCTCGCTCCACGAGCATGGCCCCGACCTTCCCATCACCTGCCATTTTCACTCAGCACCTTGCTCCGATGTCCATATTTCCGTCCTTGGCCTGCTACAATGTTGTAGTGAAGCCCAGCGCAAACTGGAGTAGTTTCGCAACTTCCCATTAGGCACTTTGCAGCTTTGTGGACTTAACATTAAGTTCAACAACTTCAGACCATGAACACTCTCCTCCATTTTGATATATATTTTTTCCCAAACCCTCCCCCACAGGGTCATCTGTAATTTGTTTTGCTTTCACAGAGTGCTGACCCTTGTTCTGCTATTAACACATTTGGCAACCTTACCTTCAAGCCATTATTAGCACATTCTTTAGTCTTTAACACTGCTTTGGCCAGAGTTCTTTGGCCATTCGCAGGTGGTGGGATTCTTTGGTCTCACCAGCAGCGCACCCCTGCCAGTGGGTTTCCCAGTGGTGCGGGTTGGCTTCAATGGGAATTCCCATTGACAGAGGTGGGAAAAGAGAACCCCATCACCAGAGAATAATGCACCACCTCCCGCTGTCGAGAAATGTGCAGCTGGGAGGCCAGAGAATCCCGACCTTTGTCTTGTGTTCCTCCTGAGATCCCACCTATCCCTGACCTACTATTCTGCTCCACTTGCCTCTCCAATTATATAAACATTACATTTCTCTCCCTCTTCAGCTCTGAAGAAGAGTAAAGAAGAATAATATGGACTTGAAACGTTAACTCTGCTAATTTCTTTCTCTCCACAGATGCTGCGTCTTTCTAACATTTTCTCTTTCTGCTTCAAAAAGTGACAGGATGGACATAGACAGCATCATATTGATCAACCCTGCAGTGATCGTTGATATGCCTTCAATAAGCACACGACGAGTGATGAATGTAACTGAGGCTTTAATACACTAAACAGACAGCCTCCTGACCTCTGACCCAAACTGGGTAGGAGGCGGAGACTTGCCACCTTCATACATGAGCCCGAGGGGAGGAGCCACAGGCGGAGCCAGCCTGGACAAGCCCAGACATGCACAACACAATGCAATACCATGGTTTACCACATTCACCCCCTGTTTAAAAAAGAGTCCGGCGGGGGTGAAGTGGTTTTAAAGGTCAAGTAAGTCGGGGGCCTTGACTTTCCGCCATGATCGCCTCAGTCCAGGCTGGAGTGTGGGCACCAGTGTCGAGACCTGCGTGTCCGGGAGCGTGTTGTCTTCTTCTTCACCCAGATATTGAGTCGGTGAAGGGGGGGGGGCGGTGGTGTATGGGCGGAGGTGGTGGTGATTGTCGCGGTGGGCCTGTGGGTTCTAGTTCGTGAGGTAGGTGGGCAGGGGCAGTAGAAGATGGTGTAGCGTCGGGGGTGGTGGTGGTGGTTGCTGGGGAACCACGTAGGCATATTGTGGATTTGCATGGAGGAGCAGGACCTTCTCGATGAGGGGGTCGGTTTTATGGCTCCTCGCATGTTTTCGGAGAAGGACGGGCCCTGGGACTGCCAGCCAGGACGGGAGCGAGACCCCGGAGGTGGATTTCCTGGGGAAAGCAAACATACGCTCATGCGGAGTCTCGCTGGTGGCTGTACACAGGAGCGACCGGATGAAGTTGAGCGCATCGGAGAGGACCTCCTGCCAACGGGAGACTGGGAGACTTCTAGACAGTAGGACCAGGAGGACGGCCTTCCAGACCGTCGCGTTCTCCCTCTCCACCTGTCCATTTCCCCGGGGGTTATAGCTGGTCGTTCTGCTGGATGCGATGCCCTTGCTGAGCAGGAACTGATGCAACTCGTCACTCATGAAGGAGGATCCCCGATCACTGTGGATGTAGGCAGGGAACTCGAACAGGGTGAAAAGACCGTGCAGGGCCTTGATGACGGAGGCAGAGGTCATGTCAGGGCACGGGATGGCAAAAGGGAATCTTGAGTACTCGTCAACAATGCTCCGGAAGTACACATTACGATCCGTGGAGGGGAGGGGCCCTTTGAAATCGATGTTGTGGCGCTCAAAGGGGCGAGAGGCCTTTGCCAGGTGTGCTCTGTCTGGCCGATAGAAGTGCGGTTTGCACTCCACGGAGACCCGGCAGTCCCTGGTCATGGTCCTGACCTCCTCGATGGAGTAAGGCAGGTTGCGAGCCTTGATGAAGTGAAAAAAATCGAGTGACCCCCGGTGACAGAGGTCTTTG
Organism: Scyliorhinus torazame; assembly: GCF_047496885.1. Taxonomy (NCBI): domain Eukaryota; kingdom Metazoa; phylum Chordata; class Chondrichthyes; order Carcharhiniformes; family Scyliorhinidae; genus Scyliorhinus; species Scyliorhinus torazame. Next base: position 98,803,910 of record NC_092724.1, on the reverse strand, counting down.
TGGAAGACCCGGAGTCGGTCTACCTCTGCGCTGGCACATGTACCGCAGGATAGAGCATCTGGGGGCTCATTGAGCTTCCTGGGTCGATACAAGATATCATAGCTGTAGGTGGAGAGCTCGATCCTCCACCTCAGAATCTTGTCATTCTTGATCTTGCACGGCTGTGTGTTATTGAACATGAAGGCAACCGACCGTTGGTCAGTGAGGAGAGTGAATCAACTGCTGGCCAGGTAATGCTTCTACGATGGCTTGGGCTTCCTTTTCGATGGAGGAGTGTCGAATTTCGGAGGCATGGAGGGTACGGGAGAAGAAAGCCACGGGCCTGCCCGCCTGGTTGAGGGTAGTGGCCAGAGCAAAGTCAGACACATCGCTCTCCACCTGGAATGGGATGGACTCGTCCACAGCGTGCATCGCAGCTTTGGCAATATCTGCTTTGATGCGGTTGAAGGCCAGTCGGGCCTCAGCTGTCAGGGGAAAAATGGTGCATTTGATCAATGGACGGCCTTGTCCGCATAATTGGGGACCGACTGGGCATAATAAGAGAAGAACTTCAGGGCTTTGGGGCAGTGGGGCAGGGGGAGTTCCAGGAGGGGGCACATGAGGCCGGGGTCGGGTTCCATGACGTAGCCGAGGTTGGCTAGGCGGGTTGTGCGGAAGATGCATTTTCCTCTATTATAGGCGAGGTTCAGGAGTTTAGCGGTGTGGAGGAAGTGCCGGAGGTTCCCGTCATGGTCCTGTTGCTGGTCATGGCCGCAGATGGTGACATTGTCTAAGTACGGGAACATGGCCCACAGCCCGTACTGGGCAACCATTCGGTCCATTTCTCTTTCGAACACCGAGACCTCATTGGTGACGCCGAAGGGGACCCTGAGGAAGTGGCCATCTGCCTCGAAGGCAGTGTATTGGCGGTCCTCCAGGCGGATAGGGAGCTGATGGTACGCGGACTTCAAGTCAACCCTGGAGAAGACTCGATACGGCGCAATCTGATTGACCATGTCAGATATGCGGGGGAGGGGGTACGCATCAAGCTGCGTGCACCGGTTGATGGTCTGGCTGTAATCGATGACCATCCGGTGCTTCTCCCCAGTCTTGACGACCATCACTTGCGCTCTCCAGGGGCTGTTACCAGCCTCAATGATCCCCTCTTGCAGGAGTCGCTGGACCTCCGACTTAATAAAGGCCCTTTTCCGGGCACTGTATTGTCTTCTCCTGGTAGCGACGGGCTTACAGTCCGGGGTGAGATTTGCGAAGAGCGAGGGTGAGGCGACCTTAAGGGTCACGGGGCTACAGACGATGAGGGGGGGCAGGGGTCCATCGAACTTTAAAGTAAAGCTCTGGAGGTGGCACTGGAATTCGAGCCCCTGGGCAGCGCAGAGATGGGGAAGGACGTCGAGTTTGAAGTTAGCGTACTCTACGCCTTGTACAGTAAGGGTGGCGACAAAGTACCTCCGGATTTCTACTGCGTGTGGTCCGTAAGCCAGGGCGATTTTCTGGGTCGTGGGTAGGATTGGGAGGGAGCAGCGCCTTACCGTATTTGGGTGTATGAAGCTGTCTGTGCTCCCGGAGTCGAAAAGGCAGGCCGTCTCATGCCCGTTGATCCGGACGGTCATCGTAGACTTCGCGAGGTGGTGCGGCTGGGATTGATCAAGCGTGATGGAGGCGAGCTTCGGAAGGTGGTTGGTAGGCCGGTCGGAGGTAGCGGTGTCCAGCGTGTGGTCGGGTGAGCTGGGCTCCCGGGAGGCTGCGGGGTAGTCCCAAGATAGCGGCCCCCACGAGTAGCGCGTGGCGGGTTGCAGCAGCGATGGCGTCCAAGATGGCGGCCCCCATGGATCGCGCATGGTGGGTGGCAGCGGCGATGGCATCCAAGATGGCGGCCCCCGTGGGTCGCGGGCGGTCGGAGGTGTAGGCCTCCATGTTCTGGGAGGCCACCTCCAGTGAATTTGAGAGTTGCAGTGTCTCTGGGAGGCTGAGTGTCCCCCCTTCTAGTAATCGATGGCGGATATACTTTGATTTCATGCCTGCGACATAAGCGTCCCTGACCAACAGCTCCGCGTGTTGGGTAGCCGATATCACCCGGCAGTCACAGTTCCGGCAGAGTATACGCAAGTCATGCAGGAATTCTTTCAGGGATTCCACATGGCGTTGCCGTCTCATAGCAATGAGGTGCCGAGCATACACCTCGTTAACGGATTTCATGTATTGTCCCTTCAGTAGCATTATTGCGTCCGCATTCGAGGGGGCGTCCCTGATGAGAAGAAAGACTCTTGGGCTCACCCGTGCGTGGAGGATCTGCTTCTTCTGGAGGTCTGTGAAGTCTTCGGTGAAGGATGCGCGATACGCTTCGAAGCAGCTGAGCCAGTGCTCAAAGTTTATTTTGGTGAGATTAGTCTTTGTGTATATACACTCTGCAGGCTTTCCTGTTGCTAATCCTGAGCTAGACTGCCTCATGTATGTGTCTAAGACAACCTTAAAGTGTTTCCTAAATCCCCTACTACAATTGCTGTGCTGTCTGCAGGAAGTAGACAAACACCTTCCGAAAGTTGTGTACCCAGTAACAATGTTTCTAATTTTTCACTATCCTGATTGCCATTGTGAATTTCATGGGGAAAAACAGTGAGGTTCAGTAAGAGGCACTCATATTCAGGACTGCATATGCTGTTAAAACACTGGATTCCTTGATTTCTGTGATGAACGGTTACTGCCTTATCATCGTGTAAGGTGATGTCCCCTTTAAGACCGGGCTTGGAATGCTGGGGACTCCGCCTCTGGCTCCGCCCATCTGGGAGCCATAAATAAAGGGCAGCCTCATGGTCTGTGTAGCAGTCAGCTCTCGTCTCTAGCTCTAGCATAGTTATTAGTCTAATAAAGCCTTCTTTACAGTTTAATCTCTAAGCGTCATTATTGAGGGTACCTCAATTTATTAGACTAAATTAGATTCAGGATGGACGCAGGCCTAAAACCAGAGAAGCTCAATCTGGAAGCACGAACGCCGGAGGCGAAGGAAATTTTTTAATACTAGCTGCGGTGCTTCGAGGCCTACCTGGACTCCGCAGAGACTCCCATCCTGGGGCCACGCAAGCTGCTCCACGCCCGGGTGAGTCACAGAATCTCCGCCACGCTCGAAAAGGCGATGACTTATGAGGAAGCGATCGAGTTGCTCTGCAAGCAGTTTGTCAAACCCATCAATGAGGTGCACGCCCGGCATCTGCTCTCTTCCTGCCGGCAGCGTTCGGGGGAATCGCTCGACGAATTTGTTGAAAAACCCACCGCGCTTGCCAGGGACTGTGACCATCAGGATGTGACAGGGGAAGTCCATATGAACCTGCACATCAGGGACGCTTTCGTGTGCTGAGGCTCAATTAGCCTTCAACCGCATCAAGGCCGACATCATCAAGGCCGCCATGCACGCTGTGGACGAAACCATCCCTTTCCAGGTAGAGAGCGATGCATCAGACATCGCCCTGGCTGCTACCCTCAATCAGGAAGGCAGACCAGTAGCGTTCTTCTCCCGAACCCTCACCGCCTCCGAGGTTCAACACTCTGCAGTCGAAAAGGTAGCACAAGCCATTGTGGAGGCTGTAAGGCGCTGGAGACACTACCTCGCCGGTAGGAGGTTTACCCTCGTCACCGACCAACGGTCGGTCGCCTATATGTTCGATAACATGCAACGGGGCAAAATAAAAAACGATAACATTTTGAGGTGGAGGATCGAACTCTCCACCTACTCGTACAATATCAAGTATCGTCCAGGGGAGCTCAACGAGCCCCCAGATGCTCTGTCCCGCGGCACATGCGCCAACGCGCAGGAGGACCGCCTGCAAGCCATCCACAATGACCTCTGCCACCCGGGGGTTACCTGGCTTGTCCATTTCATCAAGTCCCGCAACCTACCTTACTCAACCAAGGAGGTCAAGGCCATGGTCAGGGCCTGCCAAGTCTGTGCGGAGTTCAAACCGCACTTCTATCGGCCAGACAAGGTTCGGCTCGTGAAGGCCTCGGGCCCCTTTGAGCGACTGAGCGTGGACTTCAAGGGGCCCCTCCCGTCCACCAACCGTTATGCCTATTTCCTCACCGTGATCGATGAGTTCTCCTGTTTCCCATTCGCCATTCCCTGCCCCGACATGACCTCAGCCACGGTGATTAAGGCACTGCACAGCATCTACACCCTGTTCGGTTTCCCCGCTTATATCCACAGCGACCAGGGTACATCGTTCATGAGCGATGAACTGCATCAGTATCTGCTCAGCAAAGGCATCGCCTCGAGCAGAACGACCAGTTATAACCCGCGGGGAAATGGGCAGGTGGAGAGGGAGAACGCGACAGTGTGGAAGGCTGTCCTTCTGGCCCTGCGGTCGAGAAATCTCCCAACCACCCGCTGGCAGGAGGTCCTACCCGATGCCCTACACTCCATTAGGTCACTCCTCTGTACGGCCACGAATGAGACCCCTCACAACCGATTGTTTCTCTTCCCCAGGAAGTCTACCTCTGGGGTCTCGCTTCCACCTTGGCTGATGGCTCCAGGACCTGTTCTTCTCCGGAGGCACGCGAGGAGCCATAAAACGGACCCCCTAGTTGAAAAGGTCCGACTGCTCCACGCCAACCCCAGTTACGCCTACGTGGAGTACTCCGACGGCAGGCAAGATACGGTTTCCCTCCGGGATCTGGCACCCGCTGGATCCTCCACCACAGACGCCCCTTCCCGCGCCGCTCCCCTGCAGGACCCGTCGCCCCCTACAACACACCCCCTTCCGGCCCTACCACCCGTTGGTGAGCCCCTACCGTGCGCCCAAATTGAGGAGGACGATCCAGCCACCGAAACGGATTGACCCCGCCGGACTCTTTTTTAAACGGGATGAATGTGATGAACGGTTACTGCCTTATCATCATGTAAGGTGATGTCCCCTTTAAGACCGGGCTTGGAACCCTGGGGACTCCGCCTCTGGCTCCGCCCATCTGGGAGCCATACATAAAGGGCAGCCTCATGGTCTGTGTAGCAGTCAGCTCTCGTCTCTAGCTCTAGCATTGTTATTAGTCTAATAAAGTCTTCTTTACAGTTTAATCTCTAAGCGTCATTATTGAGGGTACCTCAATTTCCTTCTCCAGATTCCCTCTGCTGCTAGATAACTATGATGGCCCTGAGTGGACAAAATACACAATGACATTTTCAATACACTACAATATACATCCCCCGGGAGGTTTGTGGTTCAGTGGTCATGCCTCGACATCTGGACCAGGATCTCTGGGCTCAAGACCATCACCAGGACTTATTGGCCATGAAACGAGCATTCATATCGCGGTTCAATGGGCTGATAATCCCCTCTGGAATCCTTCCACCGCTTCACCCTCTATTTCCCAATGGAAAAAGCAGTGTGTGTTTGAAGATACATTTAAAACAAATATGTACTTCTGAGTCAGGGTTTTGTGTTGTTGGAGCTGAACTCATCAAGTAACACACATCACACTCCTGACATGTGCCTTCCAGACGGTGGGCAGACTTTAGGGAGTCGGGGAATGAGTTACTTACCACAGAAACCCCAGTCTCTGACCTGCTCCTATAGCCGCAGTGTTTATATAGCTGGCCCAGTTCAGTTTTGGGTCAAGGGTAAACCCAGGAAGCTGATGGTGGGCCATTCAGCTGTCGAATGTCACAGGAAGTTGGTCAGACCCTCGTGTTGGAGATGATCATCACCTGGCACTAGTACGAATTCTAGTTGTTACTTGTCACCACAAGCCTGGATATGGACACGGACTGTTTCAGTAGCTGAGGAGTCAGGAATGGTGCTGAACATTATGCAGTCAACAGCGAACAGCCTTAATTCTGAGCTTATAACGGAAGCAGCCGAAGATGGTTGAGCCTAGAGCACTTTCCAGAGTAACTTCTGTAATGTTTTCCTGGGCTTCAGCCAATTGATCTCCAACAACCATAGCAATCTTCCTTTGTGTTCGGTATGACTCAGACCAGTGGAAATTTTTCTCTTTGATTCCCATTCACTTCAGATTGACTGGAGCTCTTTGATGCCACATATAGTCAAATGCGGCCTTGATGTCAAAGGCAGCCTCTCTCACCTCATCTCTGGCTTCAGCTCTTTTGACAATTTACTGACCAAGGCTGTAATAAGGTGAGGTGCTGAGTGGCCCTGACAGATTCCAAAGTGAGCATCAGTGAGCAGTTATTGCTGATTAAGTACCGCTTGATAGCACTGAATACCTTCTATTACTTTGCTGATGATTGAGAGTAAGCTGATGGGGGGGAGGTGGGGGGTGGGGGGGGGGGGGGGGGGGTGCGGGGAGGTAATTGTCCGTGTTTGAGTTGTCCTGCTTTGTGCTAACAGGACATTTCTGGGCCGCTTTCAACATTGTCAAGTAAATGCCAGTGTTGTAGCTGTACAGGAACAGCTTGGCCGAGGGTGCCGCTAGTGCTGGTGCACAAATCTTCAGTGATATTGCTGGAGTATTGTCAGAGGCAAGACTTTGGCCGGGATTCTCCATTGCGAGTCTGCCCCGCGACCATAACTCGCAAGGACAGAAAATTAGGTGCTCAGCCAAATCTCCTATTCACTGCAGCGGGACAGGAGAGTCTCACTGTGAATGGATGGAGAATCCAGCCCTTTGTGTTGTCCAGCACCTTCGGCGCATCTTGTTATCATGTGGAATTAATCCAATTGGTTGAAAGTTGACATTTGTGATGTTGGGGACCTCTCCCAAGTTTGGCACAAATCCCAGCTGTTATTAAGGAGCGCTTTGCAAGGTCAATTGGCCCTGGCGTCCTATTACCCATTTCAGTGCTAAATCAATAGCAAGTGGCCCATTACTTTTTTTTCTGTAGACCATCTCAGAAAGCATTTAAGAGTCAATCACATTGCTGTGGGTCTGGAGTCATATAGCTGATTTCCTTCCCCAATGGGCATTATAGTGACAGAAATGGGTTTTTGCAACAATCTCATGATTTCATAAGCTTTTAATAATAGATTTATTAGGGCGGCATGGTGGCACAGTGGTTAGCAGTGCTGCCTCACAGCGCCAAGGACCCGGGTTCGATCCCAGCCCCGGGTCACTGTCCATGTGGAGTTTGCATTTTCTCCCCGTGTCTGCGTGAGTCTCACCCCCACAATCCAGAAAGATGTGCAGCGTAGATGGATTGACCACGCTAAATTGCCCCTTAATTGGAAAATAAAAGGAGTGGATCCTTTAAATTTATAACAAAAAAATAACAGATTTATTAATTCATTGAATTTAAATTCCATGACCTGCCGGAGAGGGATTTGAACTTGTGTTCCCAGAGCATTAGCCCGGGCTTCTGGACCAGGAGTCCAACAATATTACCACTGCGCCATTATCCTCTGGAAATCTAGAATTTGAAATTGTATGGGTTCCAGAATCCACTAAATGTACTGATATAATCACAACCGTAATACCTACTGTTAACTGGGATAATTATGCAGAATAACAATAACAGCTGTTTCTTATTATGCTTCACATTAAGAGAAATCCTTGGGCCTGAATTTTTTTGCCTGTCAAGTGTGCACTTGACGGGCCCAGAAGCAGACGTGGAATGTGTTTCTGGCTGCGGTCAGCCCCCGAGCCCAGGTTCACACTGATTGGCCGCTAAACAGGTTAAGCAGAATGAAACGCACTCTGTGAAAGGCGGAACAGAGCCAGGGAGGGCAGGAACAGGACGGGTGATGAGTGTGCAGGCATGCCACTTCCAATGTGCTCCCTCAGGAGGACAGCTGCTCTGGAGGCGTCTCAGGGAGCTGCCTCGACAGCATATTCAAACACACACTTCAGTCCCCAGGCACCTTTTTAAATTATATTTTAGGCCGGACAGTTCACCCAGCCCTGGATCGAAGTTAAAGCTGAAACGTAAAGCCCGCCCGGCCAATTGGCCTGCCCGCCAACCGTATAAACAGACGGACCACATACAATTGCATCAAGTGGGTCCTTTAATGAGCTAACCTGCCTGCTTCATTGTCGGTGGGACCGCTTCCCACTCTCACACACACACCACACGGACTAAAATATTGCTCAAGTGCACTATGACATCAGGACGTGAGCCCAAGATCTTTTTGCACTAATTCGTGCACCTGCACGAGCAACGTAAAACTCTGGCCTTGATGTATCTGACAGTTAAACACCTGGGAAGTTTTATTGAGGAAACTGAAATGGGTTCATCATTAAAGAAAGGCATTTTTAATAGTGAGTCTTCCAGCTATGAGTTACCTGATTTGGCATCGCTGAAACTAACTTTTAAAAGCTACACTGAAACATTTTGTAGTTTCATTGGTGAACACTAGTCAGGTTCTTAGCAGATTAATTCATTTTGAAGAAGTTTTTTAAACTGTACATAGCACCTATCTTCCTAAGGAAGTAAATGCACTAATCCAGGGTCAGAATATAAAATAAGCATACACGTGCAATGCCCTTAGTAGTGCCATTCCTGTTACTGCTCATACATCGGACCCATCATGATATGATTTGGTTCATGGAGCATCACTGAGGCCTCACCACATTGCTGAACCACTTCTGATAAATGAAAACCAAAAGCAAAATACAGAGGCTGCTGGAAGTGAAATATCAAAGCAGGAAGTTCTGGAAATACTCATGAGGCCAGGTAGCATCTGCAGAGAATCCATAAAATTGATTGAACCCGACAGTGCAGAAGGAGGTCTTTTGGCCCATCGAGTCTACACCAACCCTCTGAAAGTGCATGCTACCTAGGCCCACTCCCCTGCCCTATCCCTGTAACCCCATCTAACCGTTGGACAGTAAGGGGCAATTTAGCACAGCCAATCCACCTAACCTTCACATCTTTGGACTGAGGGAGAAACAGAGTTAACTTTTAAGGTTGAGTGTCAAAAACCAGAAATGGGGTATGTTCGAGACAAACAGCTTTCCAGAAAGTGCACCTGCAGCAGGGGGCAAGAATGAACAAAAGGGATAGGATAAATAACAGGAATGATTGAAGTACTGATAGATGGGTCCAGCGAAGGTGTAAGCAGTTGCAGAAGAATAGCAGAGAGAGAGGGAAGCATGGAAAAATCTGGTCTGAACATGAGATGGCTTTGTGGCCTCAGAATCTAGTGGAAGAAACTGGGGTTGTCTCTGATGCGTTGGGTAGGCTGGGTCGATGTGGACTGCACTTGATGCAGTGTAGCGAGAGACAGACATCCAACACTTGATAAGATGCAACACGATTTTATTTAACATCTAAACTATTATACATGTTCAACTGTGGGTTGACACTATGCTGACTTGACTGGAGACCTGATATTAGCCTAACCAGACTTACTAGCTACCACATGGTGTTTGCACTGGCCAGCTCACTAACTCTGACTGTCTCAGAGGCTGGGTCCCGAGAGAGCGGGAAAACTGGTGCCCTCTGGCTTTATAGTGGTCGTGTCCTGTCTGGTGATTTGCCCCCGGGGGTTGTAACTGGTCGTCCTGCTCGAGGCAATGCCCTTGCTGAGCAGGAATTGACGCAGTTCGTCGCTCATAAAGGAGGACCCCCTATCACTGTGTATGTAGGCGGGGAAACCGAACAGCATAAAGATACTATGGAGGGCTTTTATGACGGTGGTTGCGGTCTTGTCGGGGCAGGGGATGGCGAATGGGAACTGGGAGTACTCGTCAATCACGTTCAGGAAGTACGTGTTACGGTCGGTGGACAGGAGGGGGCCTTTGTAATCCATACTGAGGCGTTCAAAGTGACGGGAAGCCTTTATCAGGTGCGCTTTCTCTGGCCTGTAGAAGTGCAGCTTGCACTCCGCGCAGATCTGGCAATTCCTGGTGGCTGTCCTGACTTCCTTGATGGAGTAGGGCAGGTTGCGGGTCTTGATGAAGTGGAAAAATCGAGTGACCCCCAGGTGGCAGAGGTCCTCGTGGAGGGCTCAGAGGCGGTCCACTTGTGCGTTGGCACATGTGCCACGGATAGGGCATCAGGAGGCTCGTCTAGCTTCCCTGGACGAAAAAAGATCTCATAGTTGTAGGTGGGGAGTTCGATCCTCCACCGTAAGATCTTGTCGTTTTTTATCTTGCCCCGCTGTGCATTATCGAACATGAAAGCAACCGACCGTTGGTCAGTGAGGAGAGTGAATCTCCTGCCGGCCAGGTAATGCGTCCAATGTCGCACAGCTTCTATTATGGCCTGGGCCTCCTGAGGAATGGCTGATTTCGGAGGCGTGGAGGGTGCGTGAGAAGAAGGACACGCGTCTGCCCGCTTGGTTGAGGGTGGCCGCCAGAGCTACGTCGGACGTGTCACTCTCGACCTGGAAGGGGATGGCGTGCATCGTGGCCTTTGCAATGTCTGCTTTGATGAGGCTGAAGGCCAGGCGGGACTCTATCAACAGGGGAAAAACTGTGGATTGGATCAGTGGATGGGCCTTGTCTGCATAGTTGGGGACCCACTGGGCATAGTAGGAAAAAAAACCTAGGCAGTGCTTCAGGGCCTTGGAGCAGTGCGAGAGGGGGATCTCCATAAGAGGGCGCATGCATTCAGGGTCGGGGCCTATCAATCCATTACGCACTACATAGCCGGGGATGGCTAGGCGGTCTGTGCTAAACATGCATTTATCCTTGTTATACGTTAGGTTAAGGATTTTTGCGGTTTGGAGGAATTTTCGGAGGTTGTGTCGTGGCTGGTCATGGCCGCAAATGATAACAATTATCGAGGTACGGGAATGTGGCCCGTAAACCGCACCGGTCAACCATTCGGTCCATCTCTCGTTGGAAGACCGAGACCCCGTTAGTGATACCAAAGGGCCCCTTAAAAAGTGGTAGAGCCGCCCGTCTGCCTCGAAGGTCAGTGTATTTGCGGTCACTAGTGCGGATGGGGAGCTGGTGGTAGGCGGACTTAAGATCCACCGTGGAGAAGACCTTGTAGTGCGTGCTCCTGTTGACCAGGCCGGATATGTGGGGTAGCGGGTACGCGTCGAGCTGCGTAAACCTGTTGATGGTCTGACTGTAGTCGATGACCATCCTATGCTTCTCCCTGGTCTTTACCACCACTACTTGAGCTCTCCAGGGGCTGTTGCTAGCCTCAATGACACCTTCCTTCAGTAACCGTTGGACATCTGACCTAATAAAGATCCGGTCCTGGGCACTATACCGTCTGCTCCTGGTGGCGACAGGTTTGCAATCAGGGGTAAGGTTCGCAAACAGGGAAGACGGATCGACCTTGAGGGTCGCGAGGCTGCAGACAGTGAGGTGGGGTATAGGGCCGCCGAATTTGAGAGTTAGACTTTGGAGGTTGCACTGAAAATCCAACCCTGGGAGTGTGGCCGCGCAGAGGTGGGGAAGGACGTAGAGTCGGTAGTTTTTGAACTCCCTTCCTTGGACTGTGAGGCCAGCTGCACAAAACTCCTTGATCTCTACTGAGTGAGATCCGGAGGCCAGGGAGATTTTTTGATTAACGGCGTGGACGGGGAGAGAACAGCGTCTTACCGTGTCGGGGTGTATGAAGCTCTCCGTGCTCCCAGAGTCGATTAGGCAGGACGTTTCATGCCCATTGATAAGCACCGTCGTCGTAGCAGTCGATAGTGTTCGGGGCCGAGACTGGTCCAGGGTCAGCGAGGCTACTTGTGGCAGCAGTTGAATGTTTTATTCGGGCGGTGTGTGGTCAGCCGAACTGGGGTCCTGGGAGTCCATCCAAGATGGCAGCGCCCATTGGTCGCACATGGCTGGGGGTGCATAAAATGGCGGCGCCCATCCATCGCACGTGGTGTCCGCGGGACAAGATGGCGGTGCCCGGAGGCCGCACGTGGCCCTGGAGGAGGAAGATGGCGATGCCCGCTGGCCGCATGGGGACCTTGGAGAGGATTGTGGTGGCAGTCCGTATTCGCCGCCGGAGACCGCAGTGACCGCCCGGGCCTGGCATACCGTCACAAAGTGGCCCTTTTTACTGCATTCCTTGCAGGTGGATGCACGGGCCAGACAGCGCTGTCGGGGGTGCTTGGCTTGCCCGCAAAAATAGCAGCGGGCCCCCCCGGGGCAGCACAAGCTTGTGGGGGGGTGGGAGATGCCTCGGGGTCAGCCGTGGGGGGGTTCCACGCTGCCCAGGGCACTGCCGCGCGGTCGGGGACGTAAGCGCGGGCGTTTTGGGAGGCCTCATCCAGAGAGCCGGCAAGGGCCATGCCTCCTTGAGGCCTAGCGTCTCTTTTTCCAGCAATCGCTGGCGGATTTGGGAGGACAGCATACCTGCAACAAAAGCGTCCTGGATCAAACGTTCTGTGTGGTCGCTCGCCGAAACGTGCGGGCAGCTGCAGTTTCTCCCCAGCACCAGGAGTGCACGGTAGAATTCTTCCAGCGATTCCCCGGGGATTTGTCGCCTCGTCGCTAGTAGATGTCGGGCGTAGACCTGGTTTACAGGGCGAATATAATGTCCTTTCAGCAGCTCCATTGCTGCATCAAAATCGTCCGGGCCCTCGATGAGGGTGTAGATTTCTGGGCTCACCCTCGAGTGCAGACCTTGAAGTTACTGTTCTCCCGTGGGTGTGTTTTCGGCCATTCCGAGACATCCGTTGAAACACGCCAGCCAATGTTTGAAGGTTGCCGTTGAGTTTGCCACGTGGGGGCTGAGTTGCAGACACTCCGGCTTGATTCGGAGCGACATTCTTTTAAATCTAGCGTATTAAATTGATGGACAATCAATAACCTCAGAAACAAGATTGGAGACAATTGAAGGCTTTAATACGCTAAATGTTTCCCCCAGCAGCGCAGGTACAGAAGAAAGCTGCTGGGGCGGCACGTGCTCTTATACCCCGCCTTTCAGGGTGGAGCTAACATGCAAGCTTATCCAATGGGAACAAGTACATTCTCCACCAATGGTATTCTGGCATTACTAGGTACCGTAATCCTCCTAACACAGACTACCACACTAGCTACCACATGGTGTTTGCACTGGCCACCTCACTAACTCTGACTGTCTCAGGGGCTGGGTCCCGAGAGAACAGGAAAACTGGTGCTCTCTGGCTTTATAGTGGTCGTGTCCTGCCTGGTGACTGGCTGCTCTGTTCTGTGTGCTTACTGGTCATCCTGTGTGTCAATCACTGCCTGTCTGCTCTCCATTGTATACATAGATGTATATTATGACAGTCTCGAATAGAAATGGGGCTTCTAACTCCTGCCCAACATGTCCTAACCTAGATTACTTCCCCTCAGCCCCATGTTTCTCCAATGTGTTTAATCACACTGAACTGCTGATATTATCCACTTTTTGTGTAATGCACATATCAAATTCACATGTCATCAGGCTCTTGAAATCTCTCTTCACACTGGCAAGTGTCCCATTGCATTCATTTTTCAGTGAGGCTTGTTTCAACAACCTGGCAATGTTTTACCAAGTGTGAGTGTGCAGATATCCCGCTGATTTCTTCCGTATGCTTAACTATTACTCTTTACTCAAAGCAGCTGAGGAATCAGCTGTCAAATGACTATCAGGTACATTATTGTCTGTCCACTGGGGAATGTGGGGAGTGGGAGCACTTTTTGTTTCACCATAATGTTCAGGCTGATTAGGATTCCCCCTGTAAACCACTTATGGATAGGTGCTGTCTTTTTTATGAGTGAGGAAGGCCTGGAATATCTAAATTGGAAATCTTCCAAAATGCAAGGCAAACATTTTAAAAATGAAAGACCATCTTTTCTCCACTTGTTACTTCGATGAAGCACTGCCATTAGTTATTTACATCTTCAAGCTTTCAAATGCGTTTCCAATATGAGTGAAGAAAGCCTCAAAGTTCAATCTTCAATCACTGCTATCCTGGGACAATCCCACCACCTTCATTGTAGTTCTGACAAAAGGTCATTGACCGGAAGTGCTTAGTTTCTTAGTCCACAGGTGTTGCCTGTTAAATGACTACTGTAAACGTTGCCAACATTTCCTGTTTTTATTTCAGATGCTCCTCATGTTTGATTTTGAACATAATCTAACACTAAGTGCCAAATTTGCACAAATTTAAAGATACTCCAGAGCCATTTAAATATGTTGGGTGAAACCCAATTCTGGGGTTTCGACCCCCATTCCCAGTGCCAGCAATTTTCTCCGGAATGGGATAAGAACGTGGGTCATGGGCCAGCACCTGGCACTCCCAACCTAGCTGGTTTAATTGTGGGGTGGGCGTCCCATAGCCCCCTGCAATGTTCTTGGAGTCAGGCCAACTACTCCATGACTCATGATTCATGGTTCTTCAGGGGAGTCATGAGACATAAGTCTAGGTTTTGGGAACCTTTTAAAGGTTAGTTTAAAAGGTCTGCTCCATGCCCTTCATGCCCCTTCCACGGCCTCCATTCATAATGAGCTCAGGTGGAGAAACAGATGACTGGCCATTTATTTCCACAACATAGTTCCCAGATGGACTTACATATGAATGCTTGACTGAGCTCCAAGACTCAATTGCTTTATCTTAGCAGGGGCCTGTTTTAGCAATTGAAGTGGAGTGCTTTCTTTCATTGTTTGACATATGTATGAAGCTATAATAAGGTATTCTCTCTTTTACCTCTGTTATTAATGTCTGCATATTTATGTGGACAAGATTAAAAAGGGTAAAGTGAGACAAAGCTTCTGTTATGAATGTTACAGTGGTCTATCTGATTGACACTTTTATAGGGAGAACAGGTGTCTTTTTACACAGATTTGTCCTCAGCAGGTCAACACTTGCCAGTGTTATTGGACAGTTTCTTTGGTTCTATATTGGGCAAGTGAGCATCAAAGGGACATGGAGGCCTTGAAGGGAAACTGAAGGATAAAGAGGGGACATGGAGATAAAGGAAAGGGCATTGAAGTGGCATGGAGAGCATGGCATAGGCATGGAGAGGTGGGTGGGATGTGAGGTGGTGTGAAAGGTGAAGGCTTCTGGGCCTAACTATTTTAAAACAACTGGGACGAGATCCCAGAGGGCCAAGGTGGACCTTTTAATCAACCCATCTGTGGACACTCACTCACCCTCTTCACGTCCCACTATCTCTTTCTAGGGTCTGCAGGCCCAACACCATCCCACCACCACCACATGGTGTGAAAATTGGATGGTATTGGGGCCCTATAAACAAAGGTGGGTCTGCTGAGTCAGGTCATTTCCTGACTCAAGTTACCTTCCTCACTAATGAAAACCCGGTCTGAAGCCAATTGGATAGGTCCTGTTCTTGCAGAATATTTCTGTTCCATTTTTCCCGAATGCTCTATTCTACAGACATCAATGGAAAATTGTCCAGGCAATCATTATATGCAGCTAGCATCAACTATAACCAGGATCTCTTTTTTGTATGTTGTCAATTACATCCAGAGGTGCAGGTTTTCTGACTGTTAAGAGCTTCACCAGTGTTCTGTTAATAACTGGAAACTGGTCCATTCACCATCTAGACGACCTTTTGAAATGGAAGGCGATTTCCCATTTCCATCGGACTTCAGCAGCCACTGAAAAAACAGAAACATTTTACAATTATCATTGAATCATGAAATCTTACATCTCTGATGGAGGTCATTCAAGCACATCACTGCTGTTCTGGGTCTCTGTAAGAGTGATCCAAATAGTCCTGCTCCCCTGTTCTCTCTCCTCAAAGCCCGGCAAACATCTCCTTTTCAAGTGTACATCCAATTCCTTTTTGAAAGTTACAATCGAATCTGCTGCCACTGAGTTCAACCCAGACTGTAATACTAAGTACATCTTGCAGTGAGTAATGTCTGTCTCAAATAGATTCCGCCTGTAATTTTCCACACAGTCATCACTGCTCCCAGTCGGTTCTACGACATCGCTCATTATTTGACTGGTTTTATGTGTTTTGACTTCAATCCAACATTAGATTGAGACGACAGCTTTAAATGGTCTATTGGACACCTTTTTAATTAATACTTTGATTGAATTGCTGTGTCGTTCTTTATAACAGGCTACAAATTGCATTTTGCTATGGTAACCAGTTGGGCAGCTCAATCATGGTTTTTGGTCACTTGCCAAATGGGTCGGTAGCGTGAGTTAAAGGATAGCAGGCGAAAAGCTGAATACCTTGCTCTCCCTCTCCTTCACTCAGTTTTCAAACCCAGCAACCATCCTCACAATAGCCAACACATTTCAGCATATTTTCACTACACTGAGACTCTCTTCTACATTGAAGCAGTGGCTACACTAGGAAAATCATTGGCTGAGAAAGCAGTTTGGACATCCAGAGCTAATGAAAGACATCAAAGCAAATTCTCCCTATTATCAGCACGGCAATAGGTAGGCAACTGTATCCTGAGCTTATAATGTGGTTGCCCCGATATCATTATTTTTGGTGAATTGCGACCCAGGAGATCCAACATGGGGAACAAATAATTTCTATACAGTCCAATCCACTACTTTTCTCCGACGCCCCGCTCTGCGGGCGGCCTCCGGGGTCCTCAGGGGAGCGCAGGGGTATCTGGCCCCGGGGGGTGCCTCCACGGTGGCCTGGCCCGTGGTAGGGGCCCACCGATCCGCGGGCGGGCCTGTGCCGTGTGGGGCACTCTTTCCCTCCGCACCGGCTGCTGTGGACCTCCGCAATGGCCATTGCGGAGATGAAGGGGGGCACATGCGCTGGGATGACGCCAGCACACGCTGGCGCTCCCGCGCAAGCGCCAACCCGCGCCGGCCGGCGGAGGCCCTTCAGCGCCAGTTGGCATGGCGCCAACCCCGCCGGCGGCGGCCTAGCCCCTGAAGGTGCGGAGGATTCCGCACCTTCCGGGCGGCCTGACGCCGGAGTGGTTCACACCACTCCTCGGTGCCGGGACTGCCCGCCCCACCGGGTAGGGGAGAATCCCACGTGTGTGAATACGGTCCTCAGGCTCTCCAGTTGTCTATGTATTTGTCTATATCAAAGTGCATAATTCAGACCTATTTATAAATACTGTGAATTGAGGGCCGGCTTAGCTCAATTGGCTGGATGACTGGTTTGTGATGCGGAGCGAGGCTCAGGTTCAATTCCCGTCTCTGTGGAAATGATTCATAAAGTCTCTGCCTTCTCAACCTTGCCCCTCACCTGAGGTGTGGTGACGCTCATATTGAATCACCACCAGTCAGCTATCCCCCTCAAAATGGGTCATCTGGAGGGGTGGCATGGTGATGCAGTGGTTAGCACTGTTGCCTCACGGCACCAATGACCCTGGTTAATTCCACACTGTGTGGAATTTGCACATTCTCCCCGTGTCTGCATGGGTCTCACCCCCACAACCCAAAAGATGTACAGGGAGGTGGATTGGCCATGCAAAATTTCCCCTTAATTGGAAAAAAAATTAAATGGGTACTCTAAATTTTAAAAAAGTGGGTAATCTGGGACTATGGTGACTTTACTGTACATTCACAGCAGCTAAAAGCCCACTAAACATGAGCAAACTGCGCTTTAAACTTCTGATTCCTCGCCAATGTGAATAATATTCATTTGTTTCTGTTTATTTCCTAAAATATTTAAGGTAGAGATTGATAGATTTCTGATTAAAAACTAATCACGTAAAGGGTCATGGGGATAGTGTGGGTAAAAAGCATTGAAGT
Organism: Scyliorhinus torazame; assembly: GCF_047496885.1. Classification (NCBI taxonomy): domain Eukaryota; kingdom Metazoa; phylum Chordata; class Chondrichthyes; order Carcharhiniformes; family Scyliorhinidae; genus Scyliorhinus; species Scyliorhinus torazame. The sequence continues at coordinate 98,786,418 of NC_092724.1, read as the reverse complement.
GTCCAATCAGCCATGATCAGTTTGAATGCCAGAGCAAGTTTGATGGGAAGAATGGCCTACTCCTGTTCCTATGTCCCTAACCAAACAAGTATTCAATTTTCATTTCATTTATTTCACTTAATTTTTATTTGGGACTTACATTCAAAATGAACCTTAATTTTTTTTAAAATTTAAAGTCTCCAATTCATTTTTTTTTTACAATTAAGGGGCAATGGTCAATCCACCTACCCTACACATCTTTGGGTTGTGGAGGTGAGACACAAGCAGATACTTAGTGCAAACTCTATACGGACACTAACCCAGGGCCAGGATTGAACCCAGGTCCTCGGCACCATATGGCAGCAGTGCTAACCTCTGTGCCCATGCCACCACCAAAATTAACCCTAATTCAGTGTTTTTCAAACTTTTTTGTCCGGGATCCATTTTTACCAACCGGCATCCTTCGGGACCTACGCTGGCCGACCTTCGCGATCCACACCGGCTGACCTTCACGACCCACCATTTTCACTTACCTTTAATGTGACAGGTGAGCCTACTTGGTCCTCATGATCTCACTTGCTTTGTTACTCAATGTTACATTTCTGATAATGGCTGCAGCTGATTATTCAAGATCTCACTGCATCGGCTGAAAAAAATCAAAAGGTTTGTCCTCGAACTCACCATGCTTAGTCTTCAAATGCCTTTGAAGTTTGGAGGGCTTTAAACTTTCATTTGCCAGTGCTTCCCTGCATGTAACACACATGAACTTGGAATCCTGATTTGCATGGCACAATTAATAATCCCATACTTCAAGTAATCACTGCTGGCAGCTACAAAATGGAGGAATCTCTCTCGCGCCCAGAACATATGACGTCAGCATGACCTGTACTCTGCTGCCACGCCAGGTAGGAAGACTCCAGTGAAATAATAAAAAAATCTGCTCCTGGGTAAGTGCACTGATGTCAGGACGAAGCGTTCTGACTCACTGGGCTCCAGGGTTGCGCACTGGTGAGGGGGCACGCATGCTCAGAACGGATGGCATTCTGAAAGCCGGTCGTGGCCAGCATTTTTAAAAGCCATTTGCGCCGTTCGGCACTACTTCACGTAATTGGGAACGCAGCGGCGCATGGTCCCATGATCGTGAACGGCGTGACGCATAGCCCTGTGACCCGCCAGCGACCCACCCGTGGGTCACAGCCCTGGGTTTGAAAATAACTGCCTTAATTGATGGATAAACAGTATTTGTATAGTACCATTAACGCAGAAAAGATGCATTACGGGAGCAGAATCAAGATACAAGTTGCTAATGAGCTAAAGAAAGAGACATTAGGCTGACTGGCCAAGATTTTGCTCAAAGAGGTAGGTTTTAAAGTGTGACTGAAAGGTGGAAGAGAAGGGTTTAGAAAGGGAATTCCAGAACTCCGAGACTGTAAACGAGGGCAAAGTTGGGGTGAAGGTAGTCAGAGCTTCAGGTAATGCCAGAAATCGAGGAGCGAAGACATCCTGGAGGATTGGAGGGCTGGAGAAGGTGACAGGGATGGACTAGGCGCAAAGGTATGGAGGAATTTGAAAACAAGGTGAGAATTTTAAAAATCAGCACATCAGTGAATTCGGAGCAAATGTAGAGATCAGCAGAGGGGACGATGAATGAATGGGATTTGGTTTGGGTTAGAATACAGGGAACATAGTTTTGGATGTGCTTAAGTGGGTGGAGGGCAGAAGATAGACACTTTAATAATGATAAGCAATGAACAGGAGATGAAGCATGATAACAATTGGGGAATATCAATCCATAATCAGATGCTGCGGTAGGAAACACAGGGGCGGGATTCTCCGGTCTCCGATGCCAAAATCGGGTTCGGCGATCAGCTGGAGAATTCCCGCTGGCGCCGAAATCAGGGGCGGCGCTGTTTTTGCGATGCTCCGCCCCCTCCAAAACAGTGTACGCCACGCGCCGTCGGGACAGCCTCAGGACGTTACCTGAGGCGCCCCCCCCGTCACTCCGCCCCCGATGGGCCGAGATCCTGACGGCGTGGGCTCGTGTGGTATTATTTTCGGGAACTCGGCGTGGCGGCTGCGGACAATGTCCCAGCGCTGCCACAATGGGGTGGAGGGGGGCCCATCTGCAGGGATGGGGGGCTTTGGCGGGGGTTGGGGGCACTGGTAGGGGATGGTCCGGGGGTGACAAACCTGGCCAAAGGGGCCACTATTTGGCAGGCCGTGTCTGCACGCAGCCGGCGCCATGTTGCACGGCGCGGCCACCGCAGGCCGCCGTTGTGCACATGCACGGCCAAGGACCCGGCAATTCTCCGGCCGTATCCGCAGCTAAAGCCGGTGGCTCTACGCTGTGTGCCTGCTAGCTCTCCCACCTGACGGAGGATCGGTGGCCGTTTTGCTCCGTATTTTCGGTAGTAAAACGTCACCGTTCCCATGCCGGAGGCAGCATATAGGGCGGGATTCTTCGGAAACCGGCGGGGCGGGCAACTCCGGCATGAAGGCGTGGCGTGAACCACTCCGGCGCCGGGCCGCCCCAAAGGTGCGGAATCTTCCACTCATTCAAGGGCTAGGCCGGCACCGGAGTGGTTTGCGCCGCGCCGGCCAGCGCGGAAGGGGCTTGGTGCCACGCCAACTGGCGCCGAAGGGCTTCCGCCAGCCGGCGTGAGTTGGTGCATGCGCGGGAGCACCAGCGTGTGCTGGCATCATCCCAGCACATGCGCAGAAGGGTTCATCACCGCGCTGGCCATCGCGGACCGGTACACCAGCCGGCGCAGAGGAATAGAGTGCCCCCACAGGCCTGCCCGCTAATTGGTAGGCTCCGATCGCGGGCCAGGCCACCATGGGAGCACCCCCCCAGGGCCAGATACCCCTGCACTCCCCCGAGGACCCCAGAGGCCGTCCACGGAGCCAGGACCCGCTTGTAAGTGCCTGTTGTAACATACGCTGGCGGGACCCGCCGAAAACGGGCGATCGGCCCATCGTGGGCTGGAGAGTCGGTGGGGGGGCCGCTGCCAGCGGCCGCCGACCGGCGCGGCGCGATTCCCACACCCGCCAAATCCCCGGCGCCGGAGAATTCGGCAGCCGGCGGGGGCGGGATTCACGCCGCCCCCCCCGGCGATTCTTCAACCCGGCGGGGGTTAAGAGAATCCCGCCCATAGTCTCCCAAATGGAGAATCCAGCCCGGGGAACATTTTTCAAAACGTGCACTCCAGTATCATCAGAGAATTAGGCATTAACCTCTGTGTCCAATTCTCCAATCTGGTATCCTGTTGTCAGGCAAGCCTCCTTGGCAAGAGTACAGTCTCACTTTCGTCTCATACTGCTACAGCATGGAGTGCCTTTCACACAATAAAACTGACAGTATATTGAACTGAGGTTCGATATTTCTCTCAATAAGGACGTACAGCAAGTACATTCCTCCATATCCCAACCAAATAATTCCTCCGCATTGATATAGACAATCCCGCTACGCCTTTCAATATAATCATTGCTGATCTCATCTCGGCCTCATCTCCACCTTCCTGCCTGTTCTCCATAACATTTCATCCCATGACTAATTAAAAATCTGTCTACCTCCTCCTTAAATTTACTCAATGTTCCGCCATTCACTGCACTCTGGGGAAGTGAATTCCACAGATTCCCGACCCTTTAAGAGAACTAATTTCTCCTCATCTCTGTTTTAAATCTGCTACCCCTCATCCTAAAACTATGACCTCTTGACTATGACTATGTAACCTCTACCCGCAATTTACACTGGCACATTTATCAGATTATCTGATTTACTTTATTGCTCTTTGTAGAATTTTGTTGTGTACAAATTAGGCTGTTGCTTTTTTCTCCATTACAACAGTAAATAGACTGCAGAAGTTCATCATTGGCTGTAAAGTACATTGGGACATCGCCAAGGTCACTAAGGGTTCTATATAAATGTAAGTCTTTATGTTCAGTTAGCAGAGTCACATCCCAAAGGCCCAGGGGTTATCGAAGCCAGAATGCGGCCAGCCCTGTGATTGCTCCTTATTGGGGAAAGTAAGAAGCATTGAAAGTCATTTGCTTTTATGAGCATAAGTTTATTCAAAGCTTTAATGAAGTGCAAAAGGAAAAATCAGTGAATTGACTATTTTTTTAAAGCTGAGTTGACCTGGGCTTGAATAAGTTGGAATGGATTAGTTATCAAAATGTTATTTCTGAAAGTTGAACGAAAGAATTCTTCACCAGCTCCTCATTGAAACATTGCAACACATTCCGGAGATTCTTTTGAGTGTTGCTGACTTATTATTTTCTGGGAACCTGTGTAAATGTAAAAAAAATAATCAGTAAAAATGAGAAATTCATTTACAGCAAAGCGAACCTTCATGCAAGTTCCCCAATAACACACTCCACCATGGTTATTATCCCTGAGATCATTTCAATCAAAGGTCTTCACATAATTTTGCCTCATTACACAGGGTGTTACACGACAGTTATGGAAGATTGCAGCAGAGAAGTTATTTGCATTGCAAAATTCCATTCACAGATCATCATTTATGTCACTGAGGAGACTGATGATAGCAAATGACTGGATGAAATGAAATCACAGGATTTACGCCAGCACATCCTGACTGTTTATTGGAGCTGAAATGTCAGAAATGTCACTGTTCAGCAAAATGAATGAGCTTGATTGTGTTTGTGTGCAGTCTGCTGAACTTAACCATGTTGCATTTATTTTTTTCTTTTGTAGTCTTTAGCACTGTTGAATCATTTTTCTCTGGCTCAGTAATAGGTTTATCCCAGTGAATCAGTAGCCAAAACCTATTGTAAATGGAGTTCTATCAGAACGCTGGAAGTGTGCAGATTGGTTCATCCTTCCTGTTCCCACTTAATTTGAATTAGATTTTCCATTTTAGCTGCAGATGAATGAAGCTATAGTGTGCGTGTGTGAGAGTAAGTGTGTATATATGTGTGTGCTTGAGTGTGGGTGCGTGTGCAGGCATTTTGTGTGTGCATGTGTGAGTATCTGTGTGTGTACATGTTTGTGTGTCCATGCATGTGAGTGAGTGTGTGTGTGCTTGTGTGTGGACATCTGTGTGTGTGTGTGTGCATGTGAGTGAGTTTATGTGTGCGTACTCTTTGTCACAGAAGGCTGTGGAGGCCAAATCATTGAATGTCTTTAAGACAGAGAGAGATAGGTTCTTGATTAATAAGGTGATCAGGGGTTATGGGGAGAAGGCAGGAGAATGGGGATGAGAAAAATATCAGCCATGATTGAATGGCGGAGCGATGGACCGAGTGGCCGAATTCTACTCCTATGTCTTATGGTCTTATTATGATGGTTAATTGCACCTCTGGCTCTTAAACCAATTGCTGTCTTTCAAACCAAGACTTTTTAAAAAACATGACTTCAGCAGTCAAACACAGTCCAACTCGGGTTTTTAACCCTTACTTCACGAAATATTTATAATTCAATGCAGCTGAAATTCCTACATTAATATAGTCACTGCAATTGGGCCATCTCTGTAATTGGATGATCTTTAATGGGAGGAGGGGCCCCTGTAATTAGGGGGATTCTGATGTGATTCTCTCTCACTGGGGTCTTTGGTAAGGGGTCAGTGGGGGGGGAGGATCACCCTCGTATTGTGGGGGGTAACCCAGAAAATCCCAGCGGGGGGTGAATTGCAGGGGTAGGGTACTCAGCCGCCGGGCCTCGCTATTTGGTCGCCTGCTCAAAATGGCAGCCCGATAGTGGTATTTGCTAGGGAATCCCTCGCAATCCCCGCCATGCAGAAATTTGTATGGCAAAGGATTCTGGATCACCTCCGGATTTGCGCGCCCAGCGATCAGCTCCGGCGGGAGAACAAAGGGAGGGTTTCTCCGTTCTTGTGCGGCATGCTGTGGGGATTCTCCATTTCACCGGCTGCCCAATGGGGATTCCTATTGTGGGGCACCCCACGCCATTGGGAACCCCCCCCCCCGGGCTGCCAGCAAAATGGAGAATCCTGACGGCGGATAATTCAGCCCGTCTCCAAAGCGGAGAATTCTGGCCCTCAATTTTTCCCCTTTCTCAACATGTTCCCTGGGCGAAATTCTCCGACCCCCGCCGGGTCAGAGAATCGGCGGGGGCGGGCGTGAATCCCGCCCCCGCTGGTTGCCGAAGTCTCCGGCACCGGATATTCGGCGGGGGCGGGAATCGCACCGCGCCGGTTGGCGGGCCCCCCCGCTCGATTCTCTGGCCCGGATGGGCCGAAGTCCCGCCGCTAAAATGCCTGTCCCGCCGGCGTAAATTAAATCACCTACCTTAGCGGCGGGACAAGGTGGCGCGGGCGGGCTCTGGGGTCCTGGGGGGGTCGCGGGCGATCTGGCCCCGGGGGGTGCCCCCACGGTGGTCTGGCCCGTGATCGGGGCCCACCGATCCGCGGGAGGGCCTGTGCCGTGGGGGCACTCTTTCCCTTCCGCCTCTGCCACGGTCTCCACCATGGCGGAGGCGGAAGAGACTCCCTCCACTGCGCATGCGTGGGAATGTCGTGAGCGGCCGCTAACGCTCCCGCGCATGCGCCGCCTGGAGATGTAATTTCCGCGCCAGCTGGCGGGGCACCAAAGGCATTTTCCGCCAGCTGGCGGGGCGGAAATTCGTCCGCCGCCGGCCTAGCCCCTCAATGTTGGGGCTCGGCCCCCAAAGATGCGGAGCATTCCGCACCTTTGTGGCGGCGCGATGCCCGACTGATTTTGGGCGCCAGTCGGCAGACATCGTGCCGTTTCCGGAGAATTTCGCCCCCTCTCTTTAAAAATGAAACATCTTGGGCGGGATTCTCTCACCCTATGCCGGTTCGGAGAATCGCCAGGCCGGGAGCAATTTGCGCGACTCTGCCCCGACGCCAGTCCGCCGATTCTCCGGTGACCAGAGAATCGGCACCATTGGCGCCGCCGTGGTCGGCGTGGCGGCAGTCGGGGGCCACTCTATGCGGCCCGCCCCGGCGATTCTCTGCCTGGGATGGGACGAGTGGCCGCCCAAAGAAGCCCGAGTCCCACCGGCACCGTTCACATCTGGTCTTACCTGGCGGGACCTCGGCATCCATCCTGTCTGCGGCGGCCAGGTGGGGGGTCCGTCCTGGGGGGGCCTCCACTGTGGCCTGGCCCGCAATCGGGGCCAACCGATTGGCGGGCGGGCCTCTCCTGGTGGCGGGGTCTTTTGCTCCACGCCGGCCCCTGTAGCCCTACACCATGTTGCGTCGGGGCCGGTGCGGAGAAGGACGCTACCGCGCATGCGCGCATTGGCGCCGGTTGCAGCGCGCATGCGCAGACCCGCGCCACCCATTTGACGCTGGTATCGGCAGCTGGAGCGGCGTGGGTCACTCCAGTGCCGTGCTGGCCTCCTGTAGGGCAGAGGATCGCTACACATAGCGGTCCAATGATGCCATCGTTAAACTCTCCAGTTTTTACGACGGAGTCAACACTCTGTCATCAGATGGGAGAATCCCGCCCCTTAATTTGAAAGACAGTTTCATTTCTCAACCATTTATTATCGATTCTACCTTGCATGCATTAAATAAAATATACCCCTGAGTATTTACACCCAATGTTCCCAATAGCCTCTTTTGCAATTGTGATAAAGCATCTGCAATGAGGTTTTCTTTTCTGACCACTTGAATTATTTTTAAATTAACCGGTTGGATTGACATACTCCAGCGAAATAACCCAATGTTCCCATGTTGAAATATTACGGCTCATGGTCTGTATATATTATTGTCTCTGCTAGATTACTGGCAACATAAATCTCAAAATGTTGCAGTGCCAATACCAAACTTGAAGTCTCTGTTTTTGGCTGTAGAATACTTTGTTGATGACGATTAAATTTCCCTGACAAATCCCCCACAGGCTTCTCAAGCACAGCTCCCACAACCAATGTCACCAGCGTCCTCAGCCAGTTTAAACTGCTTGCCAGAACTTGGAGCAGCTAACACTGGCTTTGTTGTCAACGCAGCTTTCAAATGTTGGAATGCAGTCTGGCAGTCTGGCATCCAGTGAAATTTCTTGTTCTGCAAAGGTTCTGTTAGTGGTGCTACCACACTTCTAAAGTTAATTCAGTTCCAGAAATCTTAAAACCTATTTTCTTGTATGTTCTGGAAAATCCCTAATGGCCTGTATTTTTGCATCTCATGGGGCCATTTGGCCATGTCCCACGATATACCCTGAATTAGAAATTTGAGCTTTAGCAAATTCGGTTTTTGTTAAATTCATGACGAAATTAGCTTCTTTTAAGCATTCAAATAGTTTTTGAAGTGCTGTTAATGTTCTTCACAACCTTGACTAAGCACCACTAAATCGTCAATGTACATTGCACGGTGACTCAGTCCTTGAATAACTATTTGTTAGTCTCTGAAATGTTGTGGCCGCATTTTCATCCTGAACGGCATAAATGTAAATTGATAAAGTCCATTTGGTGTCACGAATGCTGAGATTTTCTTTGCCTTCTCAGACAAAGGTGCTTGCCAATAACTCTTTAGCAAGTCTATTTTTGTGATGAATTTAGACCATCCAACTCTTTCAATGTAATCCTCCATTCGTGCTACAGGAAACAACTCCCTCCTGGTGACGGCATTCACTTTCCTGTAGTCCACACAACCTCTTTTGTTCCATCTGGCTTTGGCACCATTATGACAAGGGAGCTCCGATCACGCAAACTCAATTCAATAATGCCATTTTGGAGCATGTATTCAATTTCCTTCTTGTACCTGTGATAACTTTGCTGGATTTACATGGATGTTGCTTAATTGCAACTATTTCCCCCACATCTACATCATGCATCGCTATCTCTGTTCGACCTAATTTATTCCCCCAAATACATTTAGAAGCCTGCAGTAACTCACCTCGGTTCTTATCTGGAAGGTAACTTAGCCAATTGTGTCAATTTTTCAGCACTTCCTCATTACCCAAATTAATTAGAGAGAAGTCACGATCAGAATTTAACCCTTTTTCGTCTCCCTGTTTCATTACTATCAAAACCGCGTGCTTGTCTTCATCTCCCCTATCCCCATACCTCTTAAGCATCCTAATATGACACGCTCTATGAGATTTACGTCTATCTGGTGTGCATGCCAGATCATTTACTTTGTTAAGTTTTCTTTCAATTTGATACGGTCCACTAAATCTAGCTTTTCGTGGTTCGCCCAACACAGGTAATAGCATTAGCACTTTCTCCCCTGCTACAAAACTACGAGTCTGTGTTTCCCTCAAAGCCATTGCCTTCATTCCCTGCTGTGCTGCATGAAATGCTTCCCTGCCACCTCACAAGCCCCATTCAACCTTTCTCTTGAATTTGATACATAGCCCAAAAGTGTAGTTTCTGACTTCTTACTTAATAGCCTTTCTTGGATTAATTCGAATGGTCTCTGACTTCATGTCCACAGATCAATACAAAAGGACAAAATCTGGTAGAATCATTTGGTGCATTCCTAATGGGCAATAATAATAATGGAATCACTTTGTCCCAATCATGAGCATAATCTTGGCTCTCATCATGATTTTCAAAATTTGATGCCACCTCTCTAATGTTCCCTGTGCATCTGGATGATATGTCGATGATTGGTACTGTTTTATCTCCAGGCTAGCCATGACCTCTTTAAATAATCCTGACATGAAATTTGACCTTTGATCTGATTATATCTCTTTTGGTAAGCCATACCTCGTAAAGAACTTGATTAATTCCCCGACCACTCTCTTGGCTGTAATGGTTCTTAATGGTGTAGCTTCAGAAAATCTAGTGAATATGTCCATAATAGTTAACAAGTATAGTTAACAGGTAATAGTTAACAAATAGTTAACTCTGTTGCATTCTTCCATAATTTCAAACACTCCTATAATCGTAACCCATAATCCTTTCTGAAGAATGAAGTTCCCATATTCGGATTTCCGCACTCCAGACAGCATCTTAGTGATATGGATGTGTTGCATGCTCTCTAAAAGCTTCAATATCTTTCCTATAATGTGGAATCCAATACTGTGGCCAGTATTCTAACTGCAGGCTCATTAAGGTTTTATGTAAGTGTTCATCACTACTTGGTAGATTTTATGTTCTATTAATGCAGGTCAAGGTTCCAGTTTTAGTGGAATGTTCATTGGCAAAGTTAAAAAGTATTTTTCTCCATGAAGTTTAAAAGGTTGAAATGACTGGTGAATGCTTTACATACAGGATTACCTTAGTTACAGGTCCCTGCTGAATGCTGAAGAAATGTAAGATCAGCTATTATATGAGATCTCTCACCTCACTTGGAATAAGGATTGAAACCATTGAAATTGTATCTCAAGTTCTGCATGTTGTTTTGTCTTTGCTATCTGAGTCAAAGTAAGTCTTCAGTACAGCTGGCATTAGAGGTGCTGGCTTGGCTGGCTGTTATGGGCCAGGGTTTAGAGAACCCCAAAGTGTATCATGGAGTTCACCTGACCCACAACTTTTAATAGATTGTGGTATGGGGAGAACACGGCCACTCTACAGGTGTGGTACAGCAGAAATGGAAAAGTATATTTTTAAAAGCAAAACAATGTTTATTCAATGAACTCAAGTTAACCTTTTAAAACATATAGTGAACACCTGAGCAACCATTAATTCAAATACAACCCCAAAGACTACAACACTAAGTAATCCTTTAAGCTTTCCTTTTAACATCCATACGACTTAAAACACCTTTTACCAGAAGCACATCAGGTTAAAGTCACTACTGTTATTAGTTTTAAATCACCAGGATCGATTTACAGTCTTCAGATTACAGAGAGAGATTCTAATACACCTTCAGGCTGTGACTGTAGCTATCCCGCTCTGAAAATGAAAATAAAACACACCCTGCAGCAAACAGCCTAAAACAAAAGTGAAAAGCTGACAGACAGCCCAGCTCCACCCACTCTCTGACATCACTGCAGTAATAAACACCCATTTCTTAAAGGTACCCTCACTACAGATACTTATATACACACCCATTTATAAACAGCCATTTCTTAAAGGTACTCTCACATGACACCGCCCCCCAAGAAAACAAAATAAAACCATCAACTTCAAGATGGTTTCATTTTTCACTTTTTCACCATCATTTAAGGAATGCACATAGTAAATATACTTTTTCGTTTCAAAAAACAATACACGCAAACAGATATAATAATATAGTCCATTTTGTTCTTCTTCCTCCAACTGAAATCCTTTTCGATTAACAGTCTCTTTGAACAAGAAGGTCCTTGCACGATCCGTCCATTTCTCTACGCCTCGGCGTTTCTCTTTAAATTCAGATACTTTAGTTCATTCTGATTACAAGGTCCCTTGTAATTCTCCAACACATGTGCATTGGTTATCACAGCTTTCAGGCAGTCAAATGCCTGTTGAAACTCCGCTGTCCATTGAAATATTCACCGTTTCTTCAGCAAGTCGATCAGTGGAGCAATCACGCTACAAAACCTTTGCATAAATGTTCAATCAAATCCACTCATGCCAAGGAATCACATTATTTCCCTTCATCTTGAGGGTATCAGAAACTCCTCAACATGGTTTCACATCCCATGTGACCATTCGACCTTGTCCGATTGTATGGTCAAGGAAAGTGACCTCGGCTTTTCCAAATTCACTTTTGGCTAGGTTTATCACCAGACCCGCCTCCTGAAATCGATCGAATAACTCCATCAGATGTTTTAAATGTTCTGTCCATGTCTGGCTGAAAATTAACAGATCGTCGATGTATACCGCACAATTGGGTAGTTCTGAAATAAATTTGTTAGTTAACTGTTGAAAAGTTGCTGGGGCGTTTTTCTTGCCAAATGGCAGAACTTTGAATTGGTGTATACCATCTGGAGTCACAAAAGCTGAAATCTCCTTCGCCCTTTCGGATAAAGGTAACGTTTAAGTAAATCCAGTTTGGAAATAAAAGCTGATTGTCCCACTTTCTCAATGCAATCGTCCAAACGTCGGATAGGATAAGAGACCGTTCTTGTAACTCCATTAACCTTTCTATAGTCCACACACAACCGTTGAGTACCGTCTGGTTTAGGTACCATCACTATGGGTGAGCTCCATTGGCTGCAAACCACTTCAATTGTACCATTTTTAAGCATACTCTCAATCTCTTTGTTAACCTGTGCCAATTTTAAATGGTTAAGTCTATATGGATGTCGTTTGATTGGAACAGCATTTCCCACATCTACATCATGTATAGCCATTTTAGTACTTCACAATTTATATCCACAAACTTGCCCATGTGATATCAATAACTCTTTCAGTTCAGTCCGTTTTTCCTCTGGAAAGTAACTCAGCAATTTATCCCAATTTTTAAGAACATCCTCGTTTTCCAATTTAATTTGAGGTATGTCAAATTCATAGTCATCTGGATTTGGTTCATCACTTTGAGTTAGAATCATTAAAACCTCCTCCTTTTTCTCTCCTTCCCTTTGAAAGTACCTTTTAAGCATATTCACGACACACTCGGTGATTCTTCCTTCTATCTGGTGTTTTTACCACATTATTCACCTCACTTAATTTCCTTTCAATCTGATAAAGTCCACAAAACCTAGCTTTTAAAGGTTCACCTAGAACTGGTAACAATACTAAATCTCCACAGGCAAAACTACGAACTTTGGATTTCTTGTCCGCTACTCGTTTCATCACATTTTGTGCAACTGTTAAATGTTGTCTAGCCAATTCACCTGCTCTATTTAATCGTTCCCTAAAATTTAACACGTAATCCAATAATGTAATTTCTGATTTCTCACTCACCAATTTTTCCTTAATAAATTTAAGTGGTCCTCTTACCTTATGACCAAAAATTAGTTCAAAAGGACTGAATTTGGTTGACTCATTAGGAACATCCCTAATTGCAAACAGTATGAATGGAATTCCTTTATCCCAATCCTCTGGATAATCATGACAATAAGCCCTCAACATTGCCTTTCCTGTCTGATGCCACCTTTCTAACGCTCCCTGCGATTCTGGATGGTACGCAGTTGATTTAAATTGTTTTATTCCTAAGCTATCCATAACTTCTTTGAATAACCTTGAGGTAAAATTCGATCCTTGATCTGATTGTATTTCTGTGGTTAGTCCATATCTAGTAAAGAATTTAAGTAACTCCTCCACAATCTTTTTAGCTGTAATATTATGTACTGGAATGGCCTCTGGAAACCTAGTAGACACATCCATTATAGTCAAAAGATATTGATTCCCACTTTTCATTTTAGAAGCGGTCCTACGCAATCAATTAGGATCCTTGTGAAAGGTTCCTCAAATGCTGGAATGGGTATTAAGGACGCTGGTTTTATCACCATTTGAGGTTTCCCTATCACTTGACATGTGTGACATGATTGACAAAATTTCACTCCATCTTTATGTACCCCAGGCCAATAAAAATGTATTTGGATTTTAGCTTGAGTTTTCCTTATTCCCAAATGACCTCCCACTGGTACCTCATGTGCAACTCGCAACCCCTCCTTTTTATACCCTACCGGCAATACCACTTGATGAAATTCTGCCCGCTTTTCATCCGCCTGCATATGTAAAGGTCTCCATTTTCTCATCAAGACATCACTTTTACGGTAATAACACTCTAGTATACACTCAGATTCCTCCTCCGTGTATGCTTTCTGATACATCCGTTTTATTTCTATATCTTTCTGTTATAACTCCACCAATTTCCCTGAACTAAAAACATCCGCCTCATCCTCCATCTGTTCTTGTTCTTTTTCAACCATCTGATCAAAAATCATTTCTGACAATTGCCCTTCAACGTCATCTTCACTCTTTGATTTCTCCTCTTGTTTTAACCTGTGACTTTGCGACCTTGTCACTACACAATCTGGAAAAATCCCAGGATATTCGTCCTTCAACACTTCAGTTGTAGGATATTCCACTTGCAACCACAGTCGGCATCACTCCCACCTGCGATCCCGCTATATCTTAACCCAAGATAAACTGTATTCCTGGACAAGAGAGTTTCTCTATTACTCCTATTGCCACTTCACCACTCTTCACTGGACTTCCCAACCTTACCTTATATAATGGAACACAACTCCTCTCACCCTGAATTCCACATTTTACCACCTTTTTTGGCAATATTCTCCCCAAATTACAAAACTCCTCGGGCGTCATTCTCCGTCGGCGGGAGTCTCCGTTCTGCCGGCAGCGGGGGGTTTCCCGACGGCGTGGGGCTGCCCCACAATGGGAAACCCCATTGACCGGCCGGTGTTACGGAGACTCCCGCCGGCCGGTCGGCGCAGAAATGTGGCGGGGCGGGTAGGAGAATTTCGCCCCTCATCTCTTACCATTAAAGATTGACTAGCTCCTGTATCTCTTAAAATTGTGATTTCTTTACCTGCTTCTCCTGATACACATGAGTAAACTTTACCCACACAAGTAAATTCTTCAAAGAGATCTGGCACCTTCTTATCAATCACCTCTTGATCAGGCTGTACAATCTTTTGCACCTCCTTCGCTTCACTTGGGCTTTCCTTTACCACTTTAACAAACCCTACTGTCTTATCCTGTTTTACCACATCAGCATTCCCAGTGCTTTTCTTCAACCACCAACACTGTGACTTTACATGGCCTAGTTTATTACAGTGAAAACATTTGAAACTTTCATTTCTTTTCCACCCTCCTGAATTTCTTTTTTAATCTGAGGTACACTCTCCTTATTATCTCCCATCAGATCACCTTTACCACTTGAGTATTTCTCATGTCCCCAGTTTTTATTCCTCACAGGCTGAAACTGATGTTGGAAACCAAGCTTTGATTTATGAATTAATTCATAATCATCTGCCATTTCTGCTGCTAACCTCACAGTTTTAACCCTCTGTTCTTCCACATGAGTTCTCACTACATCAGGAATTGAATTTTTAATCTCCTCCAAAAGTATAATTTCTCTGAGAGCTTCATATGTTTGGTCTATTTTTAAAGCCCTTATCCACCTATTAAAATTACTCTGTTTGATCCGTTCAAACTCCATGTATGTTTGACCAGGTTCTTTCCTTAAATTTCTAAACCTTTGTCTGTAGGCTTCAGGCACTAGTTCATATGCACCTAAAATGGATTTTTCACCTCCTCATACAAACCAGATACCTCATCCGATAGTGATGCAAACACTTCACTAGCTCTACCTCCCAGCTTAGTTTGAATCAATAATACCCACATATCCTGTGGCCATTTCATTTGTTTAGCTACGTTCTCAAATGAAATAAAAAAGGCTTCTACCTCCTTCTCGTCAAACCTTGGCATTGCTTGGACATATTTAAATAGATCCCCATCAAGCCTTTGACTTTGACGCTCTTTCTCACTATTCTCATCACTATCCTCCAATTGTACGTTTCTCTTTACGTCTGCCAATTTTAACTGACTGTCATGTTTCACGGCCATTTTCTGAAGTTCAAACTCTCTCTCTTTATCTTTTTCCCTGATCTGTATCTCCCTTTCTCTTTATTTTTGTTCTGCTAAGGCTATTCTCTCTTTTCTTTATTCTTCTCTCTCCTTTTCTTTTTCCTCTATCTCTCTTTCATATTCAAGCTGCTTTAATTCTTTCTCATGTTCCATTTGTTTAATTTGCAGATGAATGTTTGCTATTTCCAGTGAGTCAAACTGTATCTCAGGCAACTTTAAATGCTTAGCCACTACCATAATGACCTCATCTTTTTGCATTTTGTCAGGTAATGTTAACTGCAATGTTTTTGCCAAATCTAACAGTCTGCTTTTAGTCTCTGTCCATAAGATACTGCATGTCACCGTCTCCACCCCCCAAAACACCTGAGCCTCTGAAAGAGCCATTGTCCACAACACATTCCCTACTTAAACTGAAATACCACACCTGAAAAGCATCCACAATATGCTCACCCCTCACTGTCTTTAAGTTCACAAAGCCAATCCAATAGATAAACTTTTATCCCCCTCGCCCCCTATTTGTTATGGGCCAGTGTTTAGAGAACCCCAAAGTGTATCATGGAGAACACCTGACCCACAACTTTTAATAGATTGTGGTATGGGGAGCACACGGCCCACTCAACAGGTGTGGTACAGCAGAAATGGAAAAGTACTTTTTTAAAAGCAAAACAATGTTTATTCTATGAACTCAAGTTAACCTTTTTGAAACATACAGTGAATATCTGAGCAACCATTAATTCAAATACAACCCCAAAGACTACAACACTAAGTAATCCTTTAAGCTTTCCTTTTAACATCCATACGACTTAAAACACCTTTTACCAGAAGCACATCAGGTTAAAGTCACTATTGTTATTAGTTTTAAATCAGCAGGATCGATTTACAGTCATTAGATTAGAGAGAGAGATTCTAATACACCTTCTGGCTGTGACTGCAGCTATCCAGCTCTGAAAATGAAACTAAAACACACCCTGCAGCAAACAGCCTAAAAGTAAAAAGCTGACAGACAGCCCAGCTCCACCCACTCTCTGACATCACTGCAGTAATAAACACCCATTTCTGAAAGGTACTCTCACTACAGACACTTCTATACACACCCATTTATAAACACCCATTTCTTAAAGATGCTATCACATGATGGGGCTCAGTACTCTTCGGAGGACAGGATGCTTGAATTAATTGGTTAATCTGGTGAGTAGGGAATGCTGCGCTGCCAAAAATGTCTCTTTTGGAGATTTAAGTCTAGTTCAGGTGGCAGCTGGTGGTAGTTTGCCATCAGCCAACACTCCTCCCTCAACTAACAGCCACAGACACTAGCGTTGGTACAGTCCCCACCTGTAAAATATCCACTTCATCGTGGGCAACTAACCTCACTGAACAAATGTCGCTCACTGTTTGTCATCGGCACAGGCACCACTTACAAAAATGCTGCTGAGTTTGGGACAGGTGGACACGGGTACTGGTAGGCTCTGTGGCCCCTGTCCTGCTTTTCCCTGTGTGGTCTACTGTGGCTCTCCTCACTGGGTGGGCGTTGTGCTCTCCCATCAAGATTGTGGCAACTGGTTGTGTGGTGGTGACGTTCAAACTGTGCAGCCATTTTTCTCCATGCTCAGAGACTGGTGTGTGGGCAGATCCAACAGATGGGGGTGAGCGAAGGATGTGTGCATTTGCTGGGACCTTAGCTGCAGTGTTATGTGGAGTCTGTGTTTTACACACAGGTTGTTACAGAGAGCTGAGGAGTGCCAACGCCTTGTGGACTGGCGATTGAGTATGGCCACGCCCATTCCCTTAACTGCAGGGGTATGAGGGTTTTCAGATCGGTGGACTGGATGGGTTTCCACCTGACCAGAATCGCTCAGAGCATTTGCAGGATTCTGTGAGCAGTCTTAACAGTCAGGAGCGTATAAATTACAGCTAGGGGGTGGGTTTAAATGAATTTGTACAGCAATAGGGGTCTCAGCCAGGGCACCCTAATCCTGAGCGGGATACCCAGGTGGGAGTCTCTCAGCCCACACTGGGGCCTGTCTGGAATCACGCGACGAGGTGGGCCGAGTGGCCGCAAATAATTTCTGAGTCCCACCGGCGCCGTTCACGTGTGGTCTTACCCGGCGGGACCTCGGCGTGCATCCTTTCTGGGGCAGCCTGGTATGGGGGGAGGAGGGTCCGACCCCGGGGAGGGCCTCCGCTGTGGCCTGGCCCGGGATCAGGGCCTACTGTTTGGCAGGCCGGCCTCTCGGGCTTGGGGCCTCTTTTGCTCCACGCCAGCCCCTGTAGCCCTACGCCATGTTGCGTCGGGTCCGGCGCAGAGAAGGAAGCCACCGCGCATGCATGCAATCGCGCCGGTCGCACCGCGCATGCGCGCATTGGCGCCACTCGCACTGCACATGCGCAGACCCGCGGCGCCCATTTGTCGCCGGTATCGGACGCTGAAGTGGCGTGTGTCGCTCCAGTGCTGTGCTGGCCTACAGAGGGGCTCGGAATCGCTGCTCCTGGGAGCCTGTTGCACCGTCGTGAAATGCGACAGCGTTTACAACGGCGTCAACACTTAGCCTAAGAACCAGAGATTCCCGCCCCCCCATGTTCACACACTTGCCACCAAGTCATTCCCGAGGATTCAGGCATACACCCCCCGGCAAACCTGAAAAGTTTGAAATGTTTGCTTCCCTCCTTGCTCCCTCTGAACAGCCATGTCTGTAAATACTTGCACAAATTCATGCCCACGTGATTCCTGGCTGAGAGGGCTGGAGCATTGAGGGGGGCCTGGAGAATCAGGCTTCCAGCCCATTAATCAGATGTAAATTGTACAAAGGACAATTTGTACCTTCCCCCCCCCCGGTGCGAGGCATGTAGCTAGCTGCCACCACCAGCGGGGGAGCAGAGCATCGGTAGGGCGCCAATCCCATTTTTCAGCTGGCACTTCATTTTCCGCCGATCGGGAAACCCGTTCTCGTTGTCAGGCAGCGGAGAATTCAGGCCAGTATTTCATCTGCTGTTTGCAAAATGTTTGCTGTGTTTACTGATACAGTGGTTGCCCTTCACAGGAATTTTCTCTCTGTGAAACGCTTTGAGATAAGGCTGAGAGATGTTTTAGGCATGTCTTTTTCAAACAGTGTGATTATTGGGTAATAAACGCTGTTGCTGTGGTACTCTCATCAATAATGTCAATTCAAGGTTAAAGGGCATATCTAGCTGCCAAAACTCTTTAGCAAGTAATAAAAAAAAGTGTATTTAATATAAACACTGTTCCATTTTAAACTATTCATTTTGCTTTATTGACTGATGTTATTCCCAAGGTAGCAGTTTCGAAGAGTCACTTAGCCTGACTGTATGAAGGAACTGAATTTGCAATCCAGTTGGATGTTGAGCACCCTTGTGTTGACAGCTGTACCCATACTGATGTTAATTTAGTTCCTTCATTCTCAGTTACTCCTTGAATTATTGCTGCACGATTAGTACACAGATTGAATTAAATGATAGCCATGGACAAAAAGATTTAAAAGGTTTTAAAGGCAGTCATCAACAAGGCCCCCTCATTCGGCACTCCTGGATCAAAAATAGAGAGCAACAGCACCAGATTCTCAGTTAGGGCCTTGCCAGCAAAGCTCATGGATTGGATTCTCCGTCAGCCGATGCGGAAATTGGGAAATGCAATTGGGTGGAGAATCGGTTCCGACGCCAAAATCATCGCGGACGCTGATTTCACACCAAATCTCAATTCTCCGTCACCTCGACAGCGGCGTCAGCATTCCGGAAAGTACGTACAGGAAACACCGTTTGCATATTATTAGCGAACGTGACCCAGTATTCTCAGGCGCCTCTGCAATTCTCCGCCTCTGATGGTCTGAATTCGCGACGGTGAGGTTCACTTGTGCTTTTGAAATCGTGAAACCGGCGTCGTGGCTGATAAGGAAGAGTGAGGAAGTAAGACAGGGAGAGGCCCGACCTTGGGCTGCAGGCCGGACACAGGCCGGGCTGGTTGGGGTGGGGGACGGGGGGGTTTGGCCCTGCCAGGGTTGGGGTTGAGGAGTGGTGGGGGAACGGGCCATGTGGCCATGTTGACCCCACAGGACTGGGGTGGTGTCCAGGCACGGACCGCCATTGCCGCGTCCTGCAAGGCAGTCATCTTGCAGCACACCCCACTGACCAGCCACCCTGGCCTTGGATCTGTAGAGTGACACTGGCCCTATGGGTGCCCCAGCCCATGACGCCACACCCCACCCTGTGCCATATCACCCATCACCCAACCAACCGCCATCCGCCGATGGGCATCAGGCAACCCACTAAGGGCAGTGTCCACTGTAGGTCCTACCGCTGGATGGGGGCAGTGGAGCCAATGGTTCCGCTGGCAGCTGGGATGGGCACCACAGCCAGAGTTCTCATAGTGCCGGGCACTGACAGGGCCAGGGGTGCAGAGATTGGGGGGGATGAGGGGCAGGGTTCGCAGTTCCAACAGGGGGCATCATGTAGCCCTTTGGACCTGGTTGGGCATGGGGGTTCACACCATGCTAACATGTCTGCTTTTCACCACCTGCAGACAATGGATATTGGAATTCAACCAGCAATGTTGGCCTTCCTCCTAGTCACTGCAGCCCGAGAGGATGCCCTGCGGCTGTACGAGCTGGCGCTGCTCGAGGAGGAGAAAGCTGCAGCAGCGGAGCATGCCCCAGAGGAACAGGAGGCGGCCGCCCAGAATGAGAGCTGGCCGCTCATCAGGCCGAGGAGGATGAGGTGCCAAGGAGGCACCGCATGAGGCCTCGTGTGTACTGGCAGCACCTGCCATTCAAGGACCTGCTGGACTGGGCATTCCTTCAAAGACTTTGGCATCATGGCGATCTGTTGCATCCTCCACAACATCGCGCAGCAGAGGGGTGATATGCTAGAGGAGGAGGATGAAGGCCAGTCCTCATCAGCCGAGGAACACAGAACAAAGAGAACAAAGAAAAGTACAGCACAGGAACAGGCCCTTCGGCCCTCCAAGCCCTTGCCGACCATGCTGCCCGTCTAAACTAAAATTTTCTACACTTCCTATGTCCGTATCCCTCTATTCCCGGGCAAAATTCTCCGTTATCGGCGCAAAGTCCGCCGATCGGCGCAACAAACGGCGCAAATCCGACTTGCGTCACGTCGGAAAAATGGGTCGAAAGTCTCCGGCCCGAAATGGGCTAGCAGCGACGTAACGGGATCCGCGCTTGCGCACGTGGTTGACGCCGTGCAGCGTCATACGCGCCGCACGGCGTGACGGCTCATAAGGCCGCGCTGCTCCCCCCCACCCGACCGGAACACCCGACTGGATGGCTGGCCGCCGCTCAGCACCGAGGTTCGAGTCACGGGATGTGGAGGCGCTCCTGGACGCAGTGGAGCAGAGGAGGGATGCCCTGTATCCCGGGCACGGCCGCAGAGTTGCCCCACGCCACAGCCGGCGTCTGTGGAGGGAGGTGGCAGAGGCCGTCACCGCTGTGGCCCTGACACCACGGACAGGCACCCAGTGCCACAAGAAGATGAACGACCTCGTCAGAGCAGGCAGGGTGAGCCTCCCCATATCCCCCCTCCCCCATATCCCCCCCTCCCCCATATCCCACTTCCCCATATCCCCCCTCCCCCATACCCCCCTCCCCATATCCCCCCTCCCCCATATCCCCCCTCCCCCATATCCCCCATACCCCCATATCCCCCCCTCCCCCATATCCCCCTCCCCCATATCCCCACTCCCCCATATCCCCCCTCCCCATATCCCCCCCTCCCCCATATCCCCCTCCCCCATATCCCCCCTCCCCCATTTCCCCCCCTCCCCCATATCCCCCATACCCCCATATCCCCCCCTCCCCCATATCCCCCATGTCCCCCTCCCCATATCCCCCCTCCCCATATCCCCCTCCCCATATCCCCCCTCCCCCAAATCCCCCCTCCCCCATATCCCCCCTTCCCCATATCCCCCATATCCCCAAGTGAATCCAGCCCTAACCTTAACCTCTGCAACGCACGCGCAACCGATGGCGTGCATTCATATACCTGCCTAACAGTGTTGCCTTTTACCCCTGCCACCACCCCCACCCACCCCCCCCCCCCACAAGAGAAGCGCGCACACAACAATTGGGAGCATGTGAGTACTGGAGGAGGCCCCGCTGATGAGAGGCCACTGACCGAACACGAGGAAAGGGCCCTGGAACTGGCTGGCGGACCTGAGGACCGGGAGGTTGCTGATGCAGAGGTCGGGGGCGTACTAGAAAGTGAGCCACCGACAGCCCGTCCCCATATCCCCCCTCCCCCATATCACCTGATCACTGCCTGCGTGTCTAACCATGCATGCTTCATTGTGTATCGCAGGACCAAACGTCCAGGCACCCATCCCCGCAGATGCAGACCGCCTGCAGGATGCGCCTCGGAGGCCATGGGAGACAGAGAGACCCGGACCCTCCAGCATGCGACGCCCGCAGGATGCCCCTCGGAGGCCACGGGAGACAGAGAGACCCGGACCCTCCAACGTGTGATGCCCGCAGGATGCCCCTCGGAGGCCACGGGAGACAGAGAGACCCAGACCCTCCAGCATGCGACGCCCGTAGGATGCCCCTCGGAGGCCACGGGAGACAGAGAGACGCGTACCCTCCAGCGTGCGACGCCCGCAGGATGCCCCTCGCACACCACGGGAGAGGGAGAGACCTGGAGCAACAGGGAGACGACACCCCCGTCACGTGCGGGAGCGACCACCCAGCGACGAGGGGGGCAGCCACAGGCCCCCGTCACATCCGAGCCAGGACACCACTACCCAGGACACCACTACCCAGGACACCACTACCCAGGACACCACTATCCAGGACACCACTACCCAGGACACCACTACCCGGGACAGCACTGCCCAGGACACCCCTACCCGGGACAGTACTACCCAGGAAGACGAAATACCGGACAGTGACTCCGAGTGGATGGGTGGAGACAAACCCCCACCCCAAAGTGCCATGGACTCAGAGTGGGACGAAGAGCACGACACAACGCCACTGCTGTCACCAACACCCTCCACCATCGCAAAAACACTCACCTCGGTTGGGCACTTTAGTGATGAGGCGTCTGGTACACTCGCTGGTGCGCACAACACAGCCGTCCCGGTACAGCAGGTGGAGGTAGGAGCAGCAGAGGGGCCGGGCGGTCGGAGGGCAGCCCAGCCCAAGCGAACATCTGCCGCCCAGATGGATCCCGGGTTCCTGGAGTTTCCACACCCACAAATAGATCCGATGCAACCACCGACCCGGAGACGAGCGAAGAGGGTGACGGCCGGCTTGCGGCGGCTGCAGTCGCAGGTGGAGGAGTCCACCCGAGTCCAGGATCTGGGAGTGGTCCCGGTCATGCGTGCCACCCAGGCCGACACCGCACGTGTGGCGTCCGCGGTGGAGGCAATGGGTGCGACGGTGTCAGACATGGGGAACGGTTTGCGAGGCCTGGGGCTTTCCATGCAGGCGGCGTCTGTGGCCCAGGACATGGCAGCCCTCTCACAGGAGGCCATGAGCCAGTGCCAGCGCCAGATGGCAGAGGCGCTCAACACCATATCCCAGTCTCAGCAGGCCATGGCCCAGTCTCTGCAGGCCATGGCCCAGTCTCAGCAGGCCATGGCCCAGTCTCTGCAGGCCATCGCTTAGGGCATCGGCGGCAGTGGCCATGTGCGAGCCGGCATCGCACTGTCACAGACAGGGTTTGCCAACCCCCTGGGCTCCATGGCTGCAAACCTGCAGACCCCTGTCGATACCAGCACGGGCCTCCAGGACTGGCAGTGCCAGATGTCGGGGGGCGTCGGATGGCCAGTCCGTTCGCATCCCCCACCCATGTAGAGGCCTGGGGGCCATCAGGCGCCCCGAGGGAGGAGGAGGTGGAGTGGTCCGTCCCGGCTCCCCCTGTAGGGGAGGTCCCGGAACACCGCGACATCTCGGACTCCCCCCCTTCCGTCCCAGATGCATCGGGTGGGCAACGGGCAGGACAGGCTGGCAGCTCGCCATCCCAGTCGCCCGGGCCGCAGCCTGGCCCATCTAGGCCAGGACGCCCCAGGAAACGGCCGCCAAAGGGATCCAGTGTCAGAGGGCAGGAATCACAGAAGTCCACCTCCAGTTCTGCTGTACCGTCTGGGGAACCACGTAGACGTAGTCAAAGGGCCCGTAAGGCCAAACAATTAGACACTGAGTAAGTTGGCACGGGTGCAGGGCACAGATGGGTTTTAGGGGCTAGGGCACGTGCATGAACTCCTTTGGTTATTAAAGTCAATGTTACACCTCCAGAAGCTGCCTTTGTGCTCCGTCCAAAGCGTGCGGGGGTGTCATGTACGTTGAGCGCAAGTGTGTGTGTGAGGGGTGGTCTTACCTCAGCCCCAGGTGAGTCTGCCCCCTTCCCCCTGGGCCGCCATCAACATCCCCCCGGTCAGAGGACGGGACTGTGCGCTGCAGTGTCACAGCCGCATGCAGGGATGGTCCGGGTGGATGGTGGTACTGTGGCCATGGGTCAGACATAGTCCAACGATGTGGAGCCAGGAGCTCACCGCAGGGCGGGTTGTCATCATCCTCCATAGCCTGCAATAGACACGCGTCCACCCGCAACTGTGTGAGCCCGGCCGTTGTGCTGCAGGTGGATCGGCAATGGGGGGGGGGGGGGGTGGTGTGCATGCGGGTGGGGTGGGTGGGGTTGGGGATGGGGGTGAGGGTGCTGGGTGGGTGGATGGGTGTGGGGTTTGGGTGGTCGGCTGTTGCCATGGTGTGCGGTCTGTGGCCATACTACCCGATTCCCACGCCCATCTAGTCAGTGAAGCGGGCGGCTATCAGTCTGTCCCGTGCCCGCTGGGCCAGCCGGTAATGGTGGACAGCCACCCACCTGTGTCTACCCCGTCTGCCCTGACCATTACCCCCATCCCCCTCATCTGGGGAGGACTGCGCCTCTTCCTGCTGCTCCTCCACTCCGCCCTCCTCTGCCTGCGGCACATCGCCCCTCTGTTGGGATGTGTTGTGCAGGACGCAGCACACTACAATGATGCGGCCGACCCTATCTGACCGATACTGGAGGGCGCCCCCAGAGAGGTCCAGGCACCTGAAACGCATCTTCAGCACGCCAAAGCACCTCTCTATCACTCCCCTTGTCACTACATGGGCATCATTGTAGCGGTTCTCCGCCTCATTGCGTGGCCTCCGTATAGGCGTCATCAGCCACGATCGCAATGGGTAGCCCCTGTCGCCCAGCAACCAGCCCCTCAGCCGGGGATGGCGTCCCTCGTACATGCTGGGGATTGATGACCGCGACAACACGTATGAGTCGTGTACACTGCCTGGGTAACGGGCGCAGACTTGCAGGATCATCATGCGGTGGTCGCAGACCATCTGTACGTTCATCGAATAGGTCCCCTTCCTATTGGTGAACATGGCCCTGTTATCTGCAGGTGCGGATGTAGCGGTGCGCCATGGCATATAGGGCATCTGTCACTGCCCGGATGCACCGATGCACCGATGTCTGCGATATGCCGGACAGGTCCCCACTCGGTGCCTGGAATGACCCAGTTGCATAAAAGTTCAGGGCCACTGTAAGAGGGTGTCCCCCGCCAGTGCCACGCGGTGACAGGTGTGCCAGCAGGTGGCAGATGTGTGCCGCGGTTTCCCACCTCATCCGGAGTCTCCTCCTGCATTCCCGGTCCGTGAGGTCCTGGTATGACTGCCGGGGCCGGTACACACGGGGCGCCCTCGGGTGCCTCCGTTGCCGTTGGGCCGCGACGTCCTCCTCCCCCTCCTCGTCCTGTCGGTCAGGTGTCCCTCCAGCCTGGGCGGCTGCCCCTCTGCGCCTGCCCCTCTACCCCCCCAACCTCCTCCCCAGCACGGACCCCCCAACCTCCTCCCCGGCACGGACCCCCCATCCACCTCCCCGGCACGGACCCACCATCCCCCTTCCCGGCACGGACCCCCCCAACCCCCTCCCCGGCACGGACCCCCCCAACCTCCTCCCCGGCACGGACCCCCATCCCCCTCCCTGGCACAGACCCCCCCAACCTCCTCCCCAGCACGGACCCCCCATGCCCCTCCCCGGCACGGACCCCCCATCCCCCTCCCGGCACGGACCCCCCATCCCCCTCCCCGGCACGGACCCGCCCAACCTCCTCCCCGGCACGGACCCCAACCTCCTCCCCGGCACGGACCCCCCCAACCTCCTCCCCGCCACGGACCCCAACCTCCTCCCCGGCACGGACCCCCCCCCCCCAACCTCATCCCCGGCACGGACCCCAACCTCCTCCCCGGCACGGATCCCCCCAACCTCCTCCCCGGCACGGGCCCCAACCTCCTCCCCGGCACGGACCCCCCCATCCACCTCCCCGGCACACCCCCCCCACCCCCAACCTCCTCCCCGGCACAGACCCCCCAACCTCCTCCCGGCACGGACACCAACCTCCTCCCCGGCACGGACCCCCCATCCCCCTCCCCGGCACGGACCCCCCATCCCCCTCCCCGGCACGGACCCCACCCATCCCCCTCCCCGGCACGGACCCCCCCAACCTCCTCCCCGGCACGGACCCCCCATCCCCCTCCCCGGCACGGACCCCCCCATCCCCCTCCCCGGCACGGACCCCCCCAACCTCCTCCCCGGCACAGACCCCCATCTCCCTCCCCGGCACAGACCCCCCATCCCCCTCCCCGGCACGGACCCCCCATCCCCCTCCCCGGCACGGAGCCCCCCAACCTCCTCTGCGGCACGGACCCCAACCTCCTCCCCGGCACGGACCCCCCCAACCTCCTCCCCGGCACGGACCACAACCTCCTCCCCGGCACGGACCCCCCAACCTCCTCCTCGGCACGGACCCCAACCTCCTCCCCGGCACGGACCCCCCCAAACTCCTCCCCGGCACGGACCCCAACCTCCTCCCTGGCACGGACCCCCCCATCCCCCTCCCCGTCACGGACCGCCCCCCAACCTCCTCCCCGGCACGGACCCCCCCAACCTCCTCCCCGGCACGGACCCCAACCTCCTCCCCGGCACGGACCCCCCATCCCCCTCCCCGGCACGGACCCCCCATCCCCCTCCCCGGCACGGACCCCCCCCAACCTCCTCCCCGGCACGGCCCCCCCAACCCCCTCCCCGGCACGGACCCTCCTCCCGGCACTCCCCCGGAGCCCAGCCCACTCTAACCCCCCCCCCCGCCGCACACACACACACACAACCCGAGACACACCTCTCCCCACACAGTCAGACTGCGGCCACGCCATCGCCTGCCCAGAGCCAACCCCTCAGGCCGTCACTCACCTCCACGCTGGTTGGCGTGAACCTGGAGCACAGGGTCACGCCGATGAAAAGGAGGTTTGATTTACGTCGACGTGAACGGTCATCACGCCGACGGGACTTCGGCCCATCCGGAAGGGAGAATATCGGCAGGCCGAAAATCGGCTGCCTTGCGCTGACCCGTGCCATTCTCCGAAGTCAGCGGCGCCATTAACGGCCTGCCGACTGTTCTCCCTTCGGAGACTTTGGCAACCGGCGGGGGCGGGATTCACGGCGGCCAACGGCCATTCTCCGACCCTCTGGGGGGTCGGAGAATGACGCCCCCCATCCTATTCATGTATTTGACAAGATGCCCCTTAAATATCACTATCGTCCCTGCTTCCACCACCTCCTCCGGCAGCGAGTTCCAGGCACCCACTACCCTCTGTGTAAAAAACTTGACTCGTACATCTCCCCAAACCTTGCCCCTCGCACTTTAAACGTATGCCCCCTAGTAATTGACCCCTCTACCCTGGGGAAAAGCCTCTGACTATCCACTCTGTCTATGCCACTCATACTTTTGTAGACCTCGATCAGGTCGCCCCTCAACCTCCGTCGTTCCAGTGAGAACAAACCGAGTTAGCTCCTCAGAGCTAATGCCCTCCATACCAGGCAACATCCTGGTAAATCTCTTCTGCACCCTCTCTAAAGCCTCCACATCCTTCTGGTAGTGTGGTGAGGGCGAGGAAGGGCGCGGATGGTCAGGTCACAGGGCTCAGGCAGGCATGGGAGGCCGCACGACATGTGCGCCGAGGCCAAGGCGTACGGGATGCACTGATCGTCTCCAGGTTCACCAACTGGGGTGGCGACTGGCCAAGGGCACAGAGACTGCTCCCGCCCACCATTCCCTTCCCCTCCCCGCTCCCAGCCACCCCCCTGTCTGCAACCCCCTCCATGATACATACCTGCCACACTATGGGGGTGTGGGCCTTGGGTTGGCAGTAGCACCGAATCTGGTCCATGAGATGACAACCTGCTTTACGGTGAGCTCTGGTGCTCCACATCGCATGTGGGCAGCACGGTAGCACAGTGGTTAGCACAGTTGCTTCACAGCTCCAAGGTCTCAGGTTCGATTCCCGGATTGGGTCACTGTCTGTGCGGAGTCTGCACGTTCTCCCCGTGTCTGCGTGGGTTTCCTCCGGGTGTTCCGGTTTCCTCGCATAGTCCAAAGATGTCCAGGTTAGGTGGATTGGCCATGGTAAATTGCCCTTAGTGTCCAAAAAGGTGAGCTGGGGTTACTGGGTTATGGGGATAGAGGGTATGCGCGGGCTTAAGAAGGGTGCTCTTTCCAAGAGCTGGTGCAGACTCAATGGGCCTCCTTCTGTACTGTAAATTCTATGATTCTATGACAATGTCTGATTCCTGCCCACGGTAGCACTTTCCAGCGTCCACCTGGGTGATCCCTGCATGTGAGCTGGTCACTCCATCACGGTCTCATCGGATCTCTGCGCTAACGGTGGTGGGGACGGTCGAGGGGGAGGGGGGGCCCAGGCCGCCTACAATGTCTACCCATTCACCCCCACGCCCCTCTCTGGCCAGCCCAAACCAGCTCACCCTCACACCATCTGACAGATCAACGAGGCAGGTTGTTACAGGTGTTTAATATGCACAAATATTTACAGACATGTGTCCTAGCCCCGATCACTAACTTGTTTCCTCCACCCATGCCAACTTAACTGGTAGCCATGATGTGGAGATGCCGGCGTTGGACTGGGGTGAGCACAGTACGAAGTCTTACAACACCAGGTTAAAGTCCAACAGGTTTGTTTCGATGTCACTAGCTTTCGGAGCGCTGCTCCTTCCTCAGGTGAATGAAGAGGTCTGTTCCAGAAACACATATATAGACAAATTCAAAGATGCCAAACAATGCTGGGAATGCGAGCATTAGCAGGTGATTAAATCTTTACAGATCCAGAGATGGGGTAACCCCAGGTTAAAGAGGTGTGAATTGTCTCAAGCCAGGACAGTTGGTGGGATTTTGCAGGCCAGATGGTGGGGGATGAATGTAATGTGACATGAATCCCAGGTCCCGGTTGAGGCCGCACTCGTGTGTGCGGAACTTGGCTATAAGTTTCTGCTCGGCGATTCTGCGTTGTCGCGGGTCCTGAAGGCCGCCTTGGAGAATGCTTACCCGGAGATCAGAGGCTGAATGCCCTTGACTGCTGAAGTGTTCCCCGATAGTATACCGACAACTGAACAACCAAGAACACTACAGACAGTTACCCGCAGATCCGACCAAGGAACACATCCGCCAACTTAACAGAATGATCAAGACCTTGGATCCAGATCTTCAGAGCACCCTACGTGCTCCCATCCCACGTACTCCCCGCATTGGAGATCTCTACTGCCTCCCAAAAATACATAAGGCCAACACACCAGGCCGCCCTATCGTTTCAGGCAATGGGACCCTGTGTGAGAACCTCTCTGGCTACATCGAGGGCATCTTGAAACCCATCGTACAAGGTACACCCAGCTTCTGTCGCGACACGACGGACTTCCTACAGAAACTCAGCACCCATGGACCAGTTGAACCAGGAACATTCCTCGTCACAATGGACGTCTCGGCACTCTACACCAGCATCCCCCATGACGACGGCATTGCTGCAACAGCCTCCGTACTCAACACCGACAACTGCCAATCTCCAGACGCAATTCTGCAACTCATCCGCTTCATTCTGGATCACAACGTCTTCACCTTCGACAACAAGTTCTTCATCCAGACGCACGGAACATCCATGGGGACCAAATTCGCACCCCAATACGCCAACATCTTCATGCACAAGTTTGAACAGGACCTACTCACCGCACAGGACCTTCAACCGATGTTATACACCAGATACATCAATGACATTTTTTTCCTTTGGACCCACGGCGAAGAATCACTGAAACGACTACATGATGACATTAATAAGTTCCATCCAACCATCAGACTCACCATGGACTACTCTCCAAAATCAGTTGCATTCTTAGACACACTCGTCTCCATCAAGGACGGTCACCTCAGCACTTCGCTTTACCGCAAACCCACGGATAACCTCATGATGCTCCACTTCTCCAGCTTCCACCCTAAACACATTAAAGAAGCCATCCCCTATGGACAAGCGCTCCGTATACACAGGATCTGCTCAGACGAGGAGGAACGTAACAGACATCTACAGACGTTGAAAGATGCCCTCGTACGAACGGGATATGGCACTCGACTCATCGATCGACAGTTCCAACGCGCCACAGCGAAAAACCGGACCGACCTCTTCAGAAGACAAACATGGGACACAACCGACAGAATACCCTTCGTCGTCCAGTACTTCCCCGGAGCGGAGAAACTACGCCATCTTCTTCACAGCCTTCAACACGTCATTGATGACGATGAACATCTTGCCAAGGTCATCCCCACACCCCCACTACTTGCCTTCAAACAACCGCGCAACCTCAAACGAACCATTGTGTGCAGCAAACTACCCAGTCTTCAGAACAGTGACCACGACACCACACAATCCTGTCATGGCAATCTCTGCAAGACGTGCCAGATCATCGACATGGATACCACTATTACCCACCAGGTACGCGGTACATACTCGTGCGACTCGGCCAACGTTGTCTACCTCATACGCTGCAGGAAAGGATGTCCCGAAGCGTGGTACATTGGCGAGACCATGCAGACGCTGCGACAACGAATGAACGGACATCGCGCAACAATCACCAGGCAGGAATGTTCCCTTCCAGTCGGGGAACACTTCAGCAGTCAAGGGCATTCAGCCTCTGATCTCCGGGTAAGCGTTCTCCAAGGCGGCCTTCAGGACCCGCGACAACGCAGAATCGCCGAGCAGAAACTTATAGCCAAGTTCCGCACACATGAGTGCGGCCTCAACCGGGACCTGGGATTCATGTCACATTACATTCATCCCCCACCATCTGGCCTGCGAAATCCTACCAACTGTCCTGGCTTGGTACAATTCACACCTCTTTAACCTGGGGTTACCCCATCTCTGGATCTGTAAAGATTCAATCACCTGCTAATGCTCGCATTCCTAGCATTGTTTGGCATCTTTGAATTTGTCTATATATGTGTTTCTGGAACAGACCTCTTCATTCACCTGAGGAAGGAGCAGCACTCCGAAAGCTAGTAACATCGAAACAAATCTGTTGGGCTTTAACCTGGTGTTGTAAGTCTTCGTACTGAACTTAACTGGTGTCTAACTTTCTGGCCTGACGGGCCCTAATGCTATGTCTCGGTAGTCTCGTGATCTGCATATCTGTATGTATATAAAGGGTTAATATACAGAAGCAACAGCTAGGTAACCACTAGATGGCAGCATGAGAGATGGGCACAAAAGACAAGTTCAAGCTGAGTTCCCGCCTCTTCGTGTTTGGAGTGACTGGTAACCAGAGGTAGAAAGAGATAGCTCAGAGTGCAGGTGTTGTTTATTATAGTTTTTAAAAAATAATATTTTATTAAGGTATTTGAAAATTTCTGTAACAGTAACAAAAACAATGACATCAACATGGTAAAATAAACATTTCCCCCCCCAGCCCAATCTTCACACACCTCAACCAAACAACAACAATCCCCCCGCCCCCCCGGGAATACTGCACCTGCTGACATTTTTAATTTTCCCCGAGAAAGTCGACGAACAGCTGCCACCTCCGGGAGAACCCTAACATTGACCCTCTTAAGGCAAACTTTATCTTCTCGAGACTGAGAAACCCAGCCATGTCACTAACCCAGGTCTCTGCACTCGGGGGGCTTCGAGTCCCTCCACATTAATAAGGTCTGTCTCTGGGCTACCAGGGAGGCAAAGGCCAGGACGTCAGCCTCTTTCGCCACCTGAACTCCCGGATCTTCCGACACTCCAAAGATCGCTACCTCCGGACTCGGCACCACCCGTGTTTTTAGCACCGTGGACATTGCCTTAGCAAAACCCTCTATGCTTGGGGCATGCCCAAAACATGTGGACATGATTTGCTGGGCTTCCCGTGCACCTCGCACACCTATCCTCTATCCCGAAAAACCTGCTCATCCTAGCCATTGTCATGTGTGCCCGGTGGACTACCTTAAATTGTATCAGGCTAAGCCTGGCGCACGATGAGGAGGTATTAACCCTGCTTAGGGCATCCGCCCACAGACCCGCCTCTATCTCTCCTCCTAGCTCGTTCTCCCACTTGCCCTTAAGCTCCTCCACCGGAGTTTCCTCCGCCTCCGAAAGCTCCTGGTAAATATCCGATACCTTCCTCTCTCCCACCCAGGTACTGGAACTACTCTATCCTGTATCCCCCATTATGGCAGCAGCGGAAAGGCCAGCACCTATCTTCTCAGGAAGTCGTGCACCTGCAAATACCTGAACCCATTCCCTGCTGGCAATTTAAATTTATCCTCCAAAGCTTTCAAGCTGGGAAAGCTCCCATTTTTCAACAAATGCCCCATCCTTCAAATTCCTGCCCTCTGCCAACTCCGGAACCCGCCATCTAGCCTACCCAGTACAAACCTGTGGTTGTTATAAATCGGGGTCCAAATCGATGCTCCCTCCAATCTCTTATATCTCCTCCACTGCCCCCAGATCCTCCGAGCCGCCACTACCACCGGAATTGTGGAGTATCGGGCTGGCGAGAACAGCAGAGGTGCCGTTACCAATGTTCCCAGACTGGTGTCTTTACATCACGCCGCCTCCATTCGCTCCCATGCCGACCCCTCCCCCACTACCCAATCATGGCTATATTAGCTGCCCAGTAGTAATTGCAGAAGTTTGGCAGCGCCAACCCACCCTCTCCTCGACGGCGCTCCAGCAACAGTTTCTTCACTCGCAGGGTTTTACTCACCCACACAAAGCCCGAAATAATCTTATTCACCCGCTTGAAAAAGGCCTTAGGGATGAAGGTGGGGAGGCACTGAAAGACAAACAGAAATCTGGGGAGATCCGTCATTTCCACGGTCTGTACCCTCCCCGCCAGTGATAGCGGGAGCATGTCCCATCTCTTAAAGTCCCCTTCCATTTGTTCTACCAACCGGGATAGGTTTAACTTGCGCAGTGCCTCTCATTCCCGGGCCACCTGGATTCCCAGATATCAAAAGCTCTTCCCTACCATTCTAAGCGGCAGAACTCCCAGTCTCTTCTCCTGCCCTCTTGTCTGGATCGCAAACATCTCGCTTTTCCCCATGTTCAATTTATACCCCGAAAAATTGCCAAATTCCCCCAAGGTTTCCCCCATCCCGTCCAACGGGTCCGAAATGTACAAGAGCAGGTCAGCTGCGTAGAGCGAGACCCGGTGCTCCACCCCCTCCTCCCCCAAACCAGCCCTTCCCAGTTCCTAGAGGCTCTTAACGCCATGGCAAATGGCTCTATGGCCAGAGCAAACAGTAACGGGGAGAGGGGGCACCCTTGCCTCAACCCTCGGTGTAGTTCAAAATACCCCAACCTAACCCGATTCGTAAACACACTCGCTACTGGTGACTGATAGAGCAACCGCACCCAGTCAATAAAGCCCTCACCAAACCCAAACCTTCCCAGCACCTCCCACAGGTAATTCCACTCCACCCGATCAAAAGCCTTCTCCGCATCCACCGCTACCACCACCTCCACCGCCTCTCCTTCTGAGGGCATCTTAATAACATTTAGAAGCCTTCAAACATTGGCCTTGAGTTGCCTGCCCTTAACAAATCCTGTCTGGTCTTCCCCTATTACCCCCGGGACACAGTCCTCTATCCTTGTGGCCAGTATCTTAGCCAGCAGTTTGGCATCCACATTCAGTAGAGAAATTGGTCTGTATGACTCGCATTGCTCCGGATCCTTCTCCTGTTTAAAGTTCAATGAAATTGAGGCCTGCGACATTGTTGGGGGAGGACTCCCTTCTCTCTTGCTTCGTTAAATGTCCTCACCAGCAGTGGGCTCAATATCTCTGAAAACTTCATATAGAATTCCACCGGGTAGCCATCAGGCCCCGGGGCCTTGCCCGACTGCATG
Source organism: Scyliorhinus torazame (assembly GCF_047496885.1). Lineage (NCBI taxonomy): Eukaryota > Metazoa > Chordata > Chondrichthyes > Carcharhiniformes > Scyliorhinidae > Scyliorhinus > Scyliorhinus torazame. The sequence goes on along the minus strand of NC_092724.1, from coordinate 98,752,848 downwards.
TCCTCCAGCCCCTTGATTATTTCCTCAATCTCAGTTGGGGCTCCCAGCCCCTCCACCAGGTCCTCCTCCACCCTCAGGAACCTCAACTGGTCCAGAAATTGCCTCAACCCCTCCACCCCTGCTGGGGATTCTGACTCATATAATTTACTGTAAAAGTCCTTCAACACCTCGTTCACCCCCGTTGGGTCCAGGACAGGATTACCGTCTCGACTCTTTACTTTACCTATCTCCCTGGCCGCCTCTCTTTTCCTGAGCTGGTGCACCAACATTCTGCTTGCCTTTTCCCTATACTCATAGATCATCCCCCTTGCCTTCCCCAACTGTTCCACTGCTGTCCCTGTGGTCAACAGCCTAAACTCCACCTGTAACTTCCGCCGCTCCCTCAGTAGTCCTGTGTCCGGGGCCTCCGAGTATCTCCTGTCCACCTGGAGTATCTCCTGCACTAATCTATCCCTCTCAGCCAGTTCCACCTTTTCTCTGTGGGCTCGCATCAAGATTAATTCCCCTCTGACTACTGCCTTCAAAGCTTCCCAGACCGTCACTGCAGAGACCTCCCCCACATTTATTTCCAGGTAGTGCTGGATGGACTTGTTAACCCGCCCACAGATCGCCTCATCCGCTAGCAACCCCACGTCCAGTATCCACAGTGGGCATTGCCCTCTCTCCACACTAACCCGTAGATCCACCCAGTGCAGGGCATGATCCGACACTGCAATTGCCGAGTACTCAGTATCCACCACCTTCCGTATTAGCGCCCTGCTCAGAACAAAAAAGTTGATGCGAGAGTATATCTTGTGGTTGTTTATTATAGGTAATTGGCGGGATTCTCTGGAGAATCCCTGGGAGGGGTGGGGGGCGTCGTGAATCCCGTCTCTCCGCTCCGACGCCAGCTGCCGTATTCTCCGGCACCGGTTTTCGGCAGGGGCGGGAATCATGCCACGCCGGTCGGGGGCCGTTGGTAGCGGCCCCCCTGGCAATTCTCCGGGCCCCGATGGGCCGAGCGACCGTCGGTTTCTGGCCAGTCCTGCCGGCGTGAATTAGACATGGTCCCACACGTAGGTAGGCCGGCTGGTGCGGTCCTCGGGGGTCGCGGGGGATCCGGCCTCGGGGGAGGCCCCCATGATGGCCTGGCCCACGATCAGGGCCCACCGATCTGTGGGTGGGCCTGTCCTTCCGTTCCGGCCACTGTAGGGCTCCACCATGGCCGGCGCGGAGAAGACACACTGTAGCCACCTAAATTGGCCAACTCCCAATTTAAAATGGCGAACGGCAAAGGCTAATGGGAAAGTCAGCCAACATAGACAGAAACCAGCAGCTGCAGGTTTGCTGTGTATTTACCTCTGTAAAGGCCAGACAACATCAACACCAGTGACCATCAGCATAACAAAGTAGCAGCCATCTGCATACTGATGAGCAATCCCCGGGAACAATAAGTAACATTTTGGACACACAAAGCAAAGCCAGACTCCTAGGCGCCAGCAGGAGCCAACACAAAGGGGGTGAACGAGCACCTCAAGACCGCCCATCGATCAGGGAACTGCTCCAGTATTGGAGAAAATCGAACCAAGCAATTGGGACAAAGTCCAATCACTTGGGACCAGGTACAGGGTCCGCCCCGAAAGGCGGGAAGCCCCTGAGGACTATAAGAGTTGAGCCCCAAGTTCAAATCGCTCTCTCTTCACCTCTGCGTCCTGCCCGGGTCACCCAACACGAACCAACATTGACCGTGATCGGTGCAGTGACTCCTGAACAACGTAAGTCTTAATTCAACGCTCGCTACGAGATAGGCGTTCCTAGCTACCAATCTGTACCAACTTTGAATCCCGCAGACTCAGAACCCGAACAAAAGGCCATTTGTTCCCCTGACCTGGTGGGCCATTCCAAAGTTAAGTATAGGCCTGTTAGTTGTAGAAGTAGCTTAGACGTAGAATTTGTGCATGAGTAGCGATTACTGTGTATAATAAATGTGCTTTGATTTAAATCTTACCAATCGGTGTATTGGGTTATTGATCATTACTCGGACTTGAACCTCGTGGCGGTATCATACAGATACCTGGTGACTCGAGAGCAAAGGTAATAAAACAGAGCAATTGAACCAAGGAGAAAATGAGCAACAACACCCCTGTGCATGCTCTAGAAAATGCCAGCCGGTCTGCGCATGCGCAGAACCACGCCGCAGTTCTGCGCATGCACTAACTCGCGCCGGCCGAGTCACACCAATTAGTAAGATTCAAATCAAAACACAGCACTCTGCCACCACGTGCAAGAGCCAATACCAATCCACCATTGACACTACATGGCCACAGGCTTTAGTTACCTACATGATTTGAACTCCATCCCTTGAACTAGCAATACAACATTGCAACCCCGCACCAGTCTTTAGTTTCTAGTTTGATCCTGTCAGGTGACTTTTATAAATTAAACCAATAGTTGTGTTGGTGCAATATTTGTCATCAAGTCACAGTGTCATAGTCATACTCACAGAGTTTTACAGCACAGAATGAAGCCCTTCGGTCCATCGTGTCTGTGCTGGCCATCAGAAACCTATCCATTCTAATCCCATTTTCTAGTACTCGGTCCATAGCTTTGTACGTTATGATGTTTCAAATCCTCATTTAAATGCTTCTTAAATGTTGTGAGAGTTTCCGCCTCTACCACCCTTTCAAGCAGTGTGTTCCGGATTCCCACCATCCTCTGGATAAAAAGCTTTTCCTCAAATCCCCTCTAAGTCTCCTGCCCATTACCTTAAATTCATCCCCCCTGGTTATTAACCCCTCAACTAAGGCAAAAAACTTCTTCCTGTCTGCCCTATCCACGGCCTTCATAATTTTGTGCATCTCAATCAGGTCCTGCCTCAATCTTTTCTGCTCTAAGGAGAACAACCCCAGCCTAACCAGCCTAACCAGCCTTTCTTCACAGCTGAAACTCTACAGCCCAGGCAACATCCTGGTGAATTTACTCCGCACCCTTTCTAATCACAGCCTTCCTGTAATGTAGTGACCAGTACTGCACATAATTTGCTGTGATAAGAAACAGTTCCATTGTATTGACTATTCTCCAACCCATTAATTGAGGCAGAATGTTCAGAACTAATCCTGGGAAAGAATGTTGTGTTTGAGGTCGATTCTCAGATTTCCAATATGGAACACCTGGGCTCCTTTAAGCCCCAGGGATCCATTTATCAGTTGGTGAAACCCAAGGCCCATCCAGCACACGATAATGAACACAGTATGTGCCTGAGGGGTGCTCCAAACAATGGCGGTACTTCAGGAGGCTTAGTCACAAGATTCAACTTTTGCCCTGGGTGGCCCTCTCCTTCTCAGGCAGGTGCAAAATGTAATCAAAAAGGCTAATGGAATGTTAGTCTTATAACAAGGACTGGGTTATAAAAGAGAGGCAATTTTTGATGGGAGCTATGAAAAGCTCTGGTTCGACCAGATCCGGAAGACTGTCTGCGAAGGCATAGGGTGTAGCCACCTGGGTTGGCCACTTCCTGACTTAAAATGGAGAACCGCAAAGACTACAGGGCAATTCAGTCAACACAGGCAAAAACTAGCAAGTGCAGAAATCCTGTGTATTAGAACTTGCCAAAAGCCCAGACAGCACTGAAACCAGCAGCCATCTGCATATTAATGAGCGATTCCCGGGCACAGTTGAAATACTTAAGGTGACTAAGGCCAATCCAGACTCCTCGGCGCCAGCAGGAGCCAAGACAAAGGAAGGCCAACGGACACTCAGGGACCGCCCAGCGATCAGGGAACCGCTCCAGTATTGGAGAAATCGATCCAGTGATCAGAATGCAGTCCAATCACTTGGAACCAGGTATGGGGTCCGCCCAAAGGGGTGGGAAGCCCCTGGGGACGATAAAGTAGAGTCCCCAAGTTCAAATCGGTCTTCTTGGCAGGGTCACTCAGCAGCGACTCAACCCTTGAGAGTGAACTGCCCAAGCTGCCGCATCAACCAAGGAAGTCTCCAGTCAACGCACACTACGAGATAGGCGCTCCTAGCTACCAGTCCATACCAGCTTTTGAATCCTGCAGACTCAGATCGAACGAAAGGCCATTTGTTCCCCTGACCTGGTGGGCCAATTCCGAAGCTAAGTATAGGCCTTTTACTGATAGAGAATAGTCTAGAAAGTAGAGTTTATGCATGAGTAGTGATTTACTGTGTATAATAAATGTGTTTTGATTTGAATCTTATTAATTGGTGTGTTGAGTTATTGATCAGTACTTGAACTTGAACCTTGTGGCGGTATCATAAAGATACCTGGCGACTCTAGAGCAAAGGTTATAGAAACAGAGCGAATTAAGTAAAGATACAACGGGCGACATTTAAGAATCGACAATTAAGAACCAACCAAAAGTCAGCAACAAGGGAATGTTTGCCTTCATTAGATAGGGCATAGAATATAGGGGCAGGGAGGCCTTTGTGCAACTTTACAAAATATTGTTTAGGCCAAAGATGGAATATTGTGTGCAGTTCTGGTCACCATACCATCGGAATGATGTGTTTGCACTGGAGGGGGATGCAGAGGAGATTCACCAGGATGTTGCCTGGGATGGAAAGTTTCAGCCATGAGGAGAGACTGGATAGGCTGGGTTTATTTTCCCTGGAACAGAGGAGGCTGAATCTGATAGAGGCATACAAAATTATGACAGATGAAGATCGGATAAACCGCAAGAATCTTTTTCCCATGGCAGCGATGGATTGGGGAGGAGTTACTTCAATTCTTTACTAGATATGGACTACGCACAGAAATTCAATCAGATCAAGGAACGGATTTTACTTCAAAGTTATTCAAAGAAGTTATGGATAGCTTAGGAAATTTTTTTTAAAATCAACTGCTTCCATCATGAATCGCAGGGAGCGTTAGAAAGGTGGCATCAGACATTAAAGACAACGTTGAGGGCTGGGAGGATAGGGATAAAGGAATCCCATTCGTATTGTTTGCAATTAGGGGTGCACCTAATGAGTCTACCAAATTTAGTCCTTTCGAACTAATTTTTGGTCATGAGGTAAGAGGACCACTTAAATTGATCAAGGAATAATTGGTGGGTGAGAAATCGGAAATTACACTATTGGATTATGTGTCAAATTTTAGGGAACGACTACATAGAGCAGGTGAATTGGCTAGACAACATTTGAAAGTTGCACAAAATGTGATGAAACGGGTAGCAGACAAGAAATCCAAAGTTCGTAGTTTTGCCAGTGGGGAAAAAGTTTTAGTGTTGTTACCAGTGGAAGGGGAGCCTTTAAAAGCTAGGTTTTGTGGACCGTATCAGATTGAAAGGAAATTAAGTGTGGTGAATTATGTGGTAAAAATACCAGATAGAAGGAAGACTCACCGAGTGTGTCATGTGAATATGCTTAAACGGTACTTTGAAAGGGAAGGAGAGAAAAAGGACGTTTTAATGATTCTAACTCAAAGTGATGAACCAAATCCAGATGACTGTGAATTTGACATACCACAAATTAAATTGGAAAATGAGGATGTTCTTAAAAATTGGGATGAATTGTTAAGTTACCTTCCAGAGACTTCCGGGTGCGGCGATGACCAGCTGAGTCGCACGTTTCGGCAGCTCCCTGTGAAACGGACTTTTGGGCTCTTGATAGGAGCCCCAACGGCAATTTTAACGGCTGAAAACACCGTGCGGTAAACCAGAAGGGTGTTCCCCCTGGACACGGATGGAAAAAGGAGAGGAAAGTGGCCGGATTGCAGCGGATCCTTTGGAACAACGGCAAGGAAGGCAAGCAGAAACCAAGATGGCGTCGGAAGGTGGCAGTTTCATATGGGGCCCTGAACAACAAGAGTTTTTGAAACGCTGCGTGGAGGAGATAAAAAAGGAAATGAAGAAAGAGTTGTTGGCCCCGATATTACAGGCGATTGAAGGGCTGAAAGAGGAACAAAAGACTCAGGAGCAGGAGCTTCGGGTCGTGAAGGCGAAAGCAGCAGAGAATGAAAACGACATACAGGGCCTGGTGGTGAAGTCGGAGATACAGGAGGCACACCAGAAACGATCTGTGGAGAGGTTGGAGGCACTGGAAAATAACGCAAGGAGGAACAACTTGAGGATTCTTGGCCTTCCTGAAGGTGTGGAGGGGGCGGACGTCGGGGCATATGTGAGCACGATGCTGCACTCGTTAATGGGAGTGGAGGCCCCGACGGGTCCGTTGGAGGTGGAGGGAGCATACCGAGTTATGGTGCGAGGATCGAGAGCAGGAGAAGCTCCCAGAGCCATAGTGGTGAGATTTCTCCGTTTTAAGGATAGAGAAATGGTCCTTAGATGGGCGAAGAAAACTCGGTGTAGTAAATGGGAGAACGCGGTGATCCGCGTCTATCAAGATTGGAGTGCGGAGGTGGCGAGAAGGAGGGCGAGCTTTAATCGGGCCAAAGCGGTACTTCACAAAAAAAAGATAAAGTTTGGAATGCTGCAACCGGCAAGACTGTGGGTCACATATCAAGGGAGGCACCACTACTTTGAGACGGCGGATGAAGCGTGGACTTTTATTGTAGAAGAAAAATTGGAATGATTGGACTACGAAAATGAACGTTTGGACAAAGTGGTGGGACGAGTGGGGGGGGGGGCGAAGAGGGATTGTATGATTAATCCTGCGGTATGGTAACTTTTCTTTCTCCCACAGGTGGTGATGGGGGGAGGTGGGGAGGGAGAGGAGATGGGGCGTTGGCCATGGGAGGCGGGGCCGAGGGAGAGGCGCGGGCTTGGTTCCCGCGCTATGATAATTATGGCGGGAATAGAGAAGCAGGAAGGAGGGGGCGCCGCACGGGGCGAGCCGTGATCACGGGGGGAAGCCGAGGTCAGCCAGAGTTTGCTGACTTCTGGGAGCAACATGGGGGGAGTAATTACGCTAGCGGGGGGTCTAGCGGGGGGGGGGGGGGAGGGGGGAATTACTGGGTTGCTGCTGCTGGGGAAAGGGGGGAGTGGGTACGGGAAAGGATGGGCGGGGGGGCACCGTCTGGGAGAAATACAGCCGCGTGGGAACTGGGCGAGAAGCTGGAAAAAGATGATGGCTAACCGGCAAGGGGGGGGGGGGGTGGGAAGCCCCCCAACTCGGCTGATCACGTGGAACGTGAGGGGGCTTAACGGGCCGATAAAGAGGGCACGAGTACTCGCACACCTTAAGAAACTTAAAGCAGATGTGGTCATGTTACAGGAAACGCACCTGAAACTGATAGATCAGGTGAGGTTGCGCAAAGGATGGGTAGGGCAGGTGTTCCATTCGGGGCTGGATGCGAAAAACAGGGGGGTGGCTATGTTAGTGGGGAAGCGGGTAATGTTCGAGGCAAAGACTATAGTGGCGGATAACGGGGGCAGATACGTGATGGTGAGTGGCAAATTACAGGGAGAGATGGTGGTGTTGGTAAACGTGTATGCCCCGAATTGGGACGATGCCAATTTTATGAGGCGAATGCTAGGACGCATCCCAGACCTAGAGACCGGAAAGCTGATAATGGGGGGAGACTTTAACACGGTGTTGGAACCAAGGCTGGATAGGTCGAAGTCCAGGACTGGTAGGAGGCCGGCAGCAGCCAAGGTGCTTAAGGATTTTATGGAGCAGATGGGAGGGGTGGACCCGTGGAGATTCAGTAGACCTAGGAGTAAGGAGTTCTCGTTTTTCTCCTATGTCCATAAAGTCTATTCACGCATAGACTTTTTTGTGTTGGGTAGGGCATTGATCCCGAGGGAGAGGGGAACGGAATATACGGCTATAGCCATTTCGGATCATGCCCCACACTGGGTAGACTTGGAGATAGGGGAGGAAACAAGAGGGCGTCCACCCTGGAGAATGGACATGGGACTAATGGCGGATGAGGGGGTGTGCTTAAGGGTGAGGGGATGCATTGAAAAGTACTTGGAACTCAATGACAATGGGGAGGTTCAGGTGGGAGTGGTCTGGGAGGCGTTGAAGGCGGTGGTTAGGGGGGAGCTGATATCAATAAGGACACATAAAGGGAAGCAGGAGAGTAAGGAACGGGAGCGGTTGTTGCAAGAACTTTTGAGGGTGGACAGACAGTATGCGGAAGCACCGGAGGAGGGACTGTATAGGGAAAGGCAAAGGCTGCATGTGGAATTTGACTTGCTGACCACAGGCACTGCAGAGGCACAATGGAGGAAGGCGCAGGGTGTACAGTATGAATATGGAGAGAAGGCGAGCAGATTGCTGGCACACCAATTGAGGAAAAGGGGAGCAGCGAGGGAAATAGGGGGGGTGAGAGACGAAGATGGAGAGACGGAGCGGGGAGCGGAGAGAGTGAATGAAGTGTTTAAGACATTTTATAAAAAATTGTATGAAGCTCAACCCCCGGATGGGAGGGAGAGAATGATGGAGTTTTTGGATCGGCTGGAAATTCCCAAGGTGGAAGAGCAGGAAAGGATGGGATTGGGAGCACAGATCACGGTAGAAGAAGTGGTGAAAGGAATTAGGAACATGCAGACGGGAAAGGCCCCGGGACCGGACGGATTCCCAGTTGAATTTTACAGAAAATATTTGGACTTGCTCGCCCCGCTACTGACGAGGACCTTCACCGAGGCAAAGGAAAGGGGACAACTGCCCCCGACTATGTCAGAAGCAACGATATCGCTTCTTTTAAAGAAGGAAAAGGATCCGCTACAATGCGGGTCCTACAGACCAATCTCCCTCCTCAATGTAGATGCCAAGGTCTTGGCCAAGGTAATGGCAATGAGAATAGAGGAATGTGTCCCGGGGGTGGTTCATGAAGACCAAACTGGGTTTGTGAAGGGGAGACAGCTGAACACGAACATACGGAGGTTGTTAGGGGTAATGATGATGGCCCCACCAGAGGGTGAAACGGAGATAGTAGTGGCGATGGATGCCGAGAAAGCATTTGATAGAGTGGAGTGGGATTATCTGTGGGAGGTGTTGAGGAGATTTGGGTTCGGAGAGGGGTATGTTAGATGGGTGCAGCTGTTGTATAGGGCCCCAGTGGCGAGTGTGGTCATGAATGGACGGGGATCGGCATATTTTCGGCTCCATAGAGGGACAAGGCAGGGATGTCCTCTGTCCCCATTACTGTTTGCACTGGCGATTGAGCTCCTGGCGATAGCGCTGAGAGGTTCCAAGGGATGGAGGGGAATACTTAGGGGAGGAGAAGAACACCGGGTATCTTTATATGCGGATGATCTGCTACTATATGTGGCGGATCCAGCGGAGGGGATGCCAGAAATAATGCGGATACTTGGGGAGTTTGGGGATTTTTCAGGGTATAAATTGAACATGGGGAAGAGTGAGCTGTTTGTGGTGCATCCAGGGGAGCAGAGTAGAGAAATAGAAGACCTACCTTTGAGGAAGGTAACAAGAGACTTTCGTTACCTGGGGATCCAGATAGCTAAGAATTGGGGCACATTGCACAGGCTAAATTTGACGCGGTTGGTGGAACAGATGGAGGAAGATTTCAAGAGATGGGATATGGTAGCATTGTCAATGGCAGGGAGGGTGCAGGCGGTTAAGATGGTGGTCCTCCCGAGTTTCCTTTTTGTGTTTCAGTGTCTCCCGGTGGTGATCACGAAGGCTTTTTTCAAAAGGATAGAAAAGAGTATCATGGGTTTTGTTTGGGCCGGGAAGACTCCGAGAGTGAGGAAGGGATTCTTACAGTGTAGTAGGGATAGGGGGGGGCTGGCACTACCGAGCCTAAGTGAGTATTATTGGGCCGCTAATATTTCAATGGTGAGTAAGTGGATGGGAGAGGAGGAAGGAGCGGCGTGGAAGAGATTAGAGAGGGCGTCCTGTAGGGGGACCAGCCTGCAGGCTATGGTGACAGCCCCATTGCCGTTCTCACCAAGGAACTATACCACGAGTCCGGTGGTGGTAGCTACACTGAAGATTTGGGGACAGTGGAGACGACATAGGGGAAAGACCGGAGAACTGGGGGGGTCCCCGATAAGAAACAACCATAGGTTTGCCCCGGGGGGAATGGATGGGGGATATGGAATGTGGCAAAGAGCAGGTATAACGCAATTGAAAGATCTATTTGTGGATGGGAAGTTTGCGAGTCTGGGAGCGCTGACCGAGAAATATGGGTTGCCCCAAGGGAATGCATTCAGGTACATGCAATTGAGGGCTTTTGCGAGGCAACAGGTGAGGGAATTCCCGCAGCTCCCGACACAAGAGGTGCAGGACAGAGTCATCTCAAAGAAATGGGTGGGGGACGGTAAGGTGTCGGATATATATAGGGAAATGAGAGACGAAGGGGAGACTATGATGGACGAACTAAAAGGGAAATGGGAAGAAGAGCTAGGGGAGGAGATTGAGGAGGGGATGTGGGCAGATGCCCTAAACAGGGTAAACTCGTCGTCCTCGTGCGCCAGGCTAAGCCTGATTCAGTTTAAGGTATTACACAGGGCACATATGACTGGAACACGGCTCAGTAAATTTTTTGGGGTGGAGGATAGGTGTGCGAGGTGCTCGAGAAGCCCAGCGAATCATACCCATATGTTTTGGTCATGCCCGGCACTACAGGGGTTTTGGATGGGGGTGACAAAGGTGCTTTCGAAAGTAGTAGGAGTCCGGGTCGAACCAAGCTGGGGGTTGGCTATATTTGGGGTTGCACAAGAGCCGGGAGTGCAGGAGGCGAAAGAGGCCGATGTTTTGGCCTTTGCGTCCCTAGTAGCCCGGCGCAGAATATTGCTAATGTGGAAAGAAGCCAAGCCCCCGGGGGTGGAGACCTGGATAAATGATATGGCGGGGTTCATAAAGTTAGAGCGGATTAAGTTCGTCCTAAGGGGGTCGGCTCAAGGGTTTACTAGGCGGTGGCAACCGTTCGTCGAATATCTTGCGGAAAGATAGATAGGGGAGAACAAAGAAGGCAGCAGCAGCGGCCCAGGACTTGGGGGGGGGGGGGATGGGGGGATGGGGGGGGGTGTGTGTGGCCTGAGACAAGGCAGTTGCCAATTAGGGCTAGTTTTTATTTTTTGTTATTTAATATTTATTTATTTGTTGTTGTTTTTGTTTAAATTTAAAAAGGTCATTATTATCTGTATTGTTACAATGTTGTGTAAAGGATGCACAATGTACTGTGTTGGTTGACCAAAAATTTTCAATAAAATATTATTTTTTTAAAAAAGTTACCTTCCAGAGGAAAAACAAACTGACCTGAAAGAGTTATTGATATCACATGGGCAAGTTTGTAGAGATAAATTGGGAAGTACTAAAATGGCTATACATGGTGTAGATGTGGGAAATGCTGTTCCTATCAAACAACATCCATATAGACTTAATCCTTTAAAATTGGCACAGGTTAACAGAGAGATTGAGAGTATGCTTAAAAATGGCATAATAGAAGTGGGTTGCGGCCAATGGAGCTCACCCATAGTGATGGTACCTAAATCAGACGGTACCCAACGGTTGTGTGTGGACTATAGAAAGGTGAATGCAGTTACAAGAACGGACTCTTATCCTGTCCCACTATTGAAGGCTTGCATGGAGAAAGTGGGACAATCTGCTTTTATTTACAACTTCCAGACATGGAAAGAACATTTAAAGCATCGTATGGAGTTCTTCGATCGACTTCAGGAGGCGGGTTTGGTGATGAACCTAGCCGAAAGTGAATTTGGAGAAGCCCGAATCACTTTCCTTGTGGATTTTCCGATACCTTCAAGGCGAAGGGAAATAATGCGATTTCTTAGCATGAGTGGATTTGATCGAACAGTTGTGCAAAAGTTTTGTGGCGTGATTACTCCACTGATTGAATTGCTAAAGAAACATCAAAAATTTCAATGGACAGCAGGCTTTCAACAGGCATTTGACTGCCTGGAAGTTGTGATCACCAATGCTCCTGTATTGGCGAATTGCAAGGGGCTCTGTGGTCAGATTGAACTAAAGTATCTGATTCTAAAGAGAAATGTCGAGGAGTAGAGGATTGGATGGATCGTGCAGAGACTTTGTTCAAAGAGACTGTCAATCGAGAAGGATTTTGATTGGAGGAAGAAGAGCAAAGAAAAATGGACTAATATTATTATGCCTGTTTGCGTGTGTGGTTTTTAAAAAAACCGAAAAGGTATATTTACTGTGTACATTTCTTAGTGGATGGTGCAAAAGTGAAAAATGAAACCATCTTGAAGTTGATGGTTTATTTTTTTTCTTGGGGGGAGGTGTCATGTGAGGGTACATTTAAGACATGGATGTTTAAGCAATATACCTTTAAGAAAACAGCGATGTCAGAGAGTCGGTGGAGCTGAGGTCAGGTCAGCCATTTTGAAGTTTCAGTTTTTAAAAAGTATCTGGCTGTTTTGCTGTGAGCTGTAAAAAGGAGAAAGCCAGTTTGAGACAGCAGCTTGAGAAGTTCTGGTTTGCTGTGAGTTGCTTGAAGGGAGAAAGCCAGTTTGAAAAAGCAGCTTGGGTGTGTCTGTGTGTTCTAGAGAGCTGCAGGAAGAAAGCAAGGTGCTGGAGCTGAAGTCAACCAAGCATATACATCTCTGCCATAAAACAGAAAATATATATTAACTGTGACTGGTGTGTTACTCTTTTGTTTAAAGGTGTTAAGTCTCTTGGAAGTTTGAAGGAACATTTTAAGGAATTTTTTATTGTTGCAATATTTTCTGAGTTATCTTTGAAGTAAGGTGTGTTAAGAGATCCACTGTTTATTTAAGATGTTAAGTTGAGTTCATGGAATAAACAGTGTTTTGTGTTTAAAAACCCATGTGTCCATAATTGTAATTCCACACCTCGGGAAAAAGCCGTGTGCTAGGAAAAACAACAAATACATTACAGGGAGAGGTTGGTTGAACTCCATGATACATTTTGGGGTTCTGAAAGCGCCTTGCCCATAACACTCTTGATACATTTAGTGCCATCCAAAATAAACCTTCACCATTTTGGCCAGTCACAAGCCTCATCCTCTCATGAATTGGTGGGGATGTTTTCTATCTTCAGGGATGCTTTGCTGACTCTCCGAAGCTTTTCCGTTGTCCTCCTGGGAATCTCCTAGCATGATCGGACAGAGTCAGCGTGGATTTATGAAGGGGCCATCAAGCTTGACAAATCTGCTGAAATTATTCAAGGATGTAACTAGTAGAGTTGACTGGGGGAACCAGTGAATGTGGTATATTTGGAGTTTCAGAAGGCCTTTTGACAAAGTCTCACATTAGAGATTAGTGAAAAATGAAAGTGCACAGGGATTAGGTGTAATGAATTGAGATGGATAGAAAACTGGTTGGCAGACAAGAAAAAAAGAGTCGGAATGAATGGGTCTTTCTCAAATTGGCAGGCAGTGACTAGTGGGGCAGCATTAGTGTGCTACGACCCCTGTTATTCGCATATATATTAATGATTTAGGTGAAGGAAAAAAATGTAATATCTCCATATTTGTAGATGGCACCAAGTTGGGTGGGAGGGTGAGCTGTGAGGAGGATGCAGAGATCCTTCAGCGTGATTTGGACAAGTGGAGAGAGTGGCTAAATTAATGACAGATGCAGTATAATTTGGATAAATGCGAGGTTATCCACTTTGGTAGGAAAAACGAGAAGGCAAATTATTATCTGAATGGCCATAAATTAGAGGTGGGGAATGTGCAATGAGCCTTCGTACACCAGTCACTGAAGGTAAGCATGCAGATACAACAGGCGCTGAAAAAGGTATGCTGGCCTGCATTGCGAGAGGATTTGATAACAGGAGCAGGGTTGTCTTGCTGCAATTATACAGCGCCTTGGTGAGGCCCCACCTGGAATATAGTGTGCAGATTTAGTCTCCTTATATGAGGAAGGAAGTTCTTGCTCTGGAGGAAGTGCAGCGAAAGTTCATCAGACTGATTCCTGGAATGGTGGGACTGACATGTGAGGAGAGATTGAATCGGTTAGGATTGCATTCATTGGGGTGGCACGGTGGCACAGTGGTTAGCAGTGCTGCCAACGTTGCTGAGCACCCAGGTCACTGTCAGTGTCGTGTTGCACGTTCTCTCCGTGCCTGCGTGGGTTTCACCCCCACAAGCCAAGGATGTGCAGGTTAAGTGGATTGCTCACAGTAATTTTCCCCTTAATTAGAAAAAAATAATTGGGTACTCTAAATTTAAAAAAAAAATAAACTTTACAAAAAACGATTGTATTCACTGGAGTTCAGAAGAATGAAGGGGGATCTCATAGAAATCTATAAAATTCTAACAGGACTAGTCATTCAGGGAAGATGCAGGAAGGTAGGGGGCGATTCTCCGATCGCGGGACTAAGTGCCCGCGCCGTTGTTTCATGGCGGAGGGAACAGGCCCCCGCCGCGACTGATTCAGTGGCAGAAAAGGGGCCAGCAGCAGCGCTGCGAGAAACGCGGTGGGCGTGGCGAAAAACCAGCGGCGTCATCGCGCGACGCCAGGATGACACAGACACCGAGGTCGGAGATGGATGAGCCCCGTCGCACCGCTCCCCGCTTCTGGGACAGCGACCTGGAGGCACTTCTAGACGCTATGGAGGAGCGCCAGGCCATCCTCTCCCCCAGACGTGGACACCGGCAACCATGCAGCACCGTGAGGCAGGGATGGCGAGAGGTCGGAATGGCCGTCAGCGCTGTGGGGCACATTCCCTGCACGGGAGACCAGTGCAGGAAGAAACTGCACGACCTCACAAGGGCAGCGAAAGTAAGTACCCTGACACTCCCCCCGGACAACGCCCCACCCCCCTACCCCCTGCCCATGCCTGGGGGGGGGGGGGGTAGCTGGGGCCCCACGTTGCACCCGGGACACATGTGGAATCTCCCCACCCCACCCCGTGGGCAGGTGCCATGGCGTGAGTCCCAGTGTCTCCACCTAGTGATGATGGTGCTTACATGTGTGCGTCCTGCTAATGACCGCCTAACCCTGAGTTTCACCCCCCCCCCCCCCCCCCCCCCCCCCCCAACCCCCAAGGGCAAGACAGCTCACAATTAGAGGGAGCGTTCAAGAACCGGAGGGGGATCACCTGAGCTGCACCCCCTTACCGTCTACGAGCAATGGGCTCTGGACCTTGCTGGGGGAGCCACCAGCCGGGAGGTAGCGCCGTGCCAGGTCGGAGGCGAAGCACCAAATGAGAATCCCCTGTCTGCATGCAGTCCCTCAGCCCATCAGCGGGATTAGGATGATTAGCCATGATCATAATGAGTGGCGGAGCAGGCACAAAGGGCCGAATGACCTCCTTCTGCTCCAATTTTCTGACTTCAGTTGTGAAAAGATTTGAACTAATTCCCTACTCCCAAACCCTCACACATCATGAAAAATGATGGAAGTTGTAATCTGGTCAATTATTCACATTACCATTTTGTTGGTGGGGTGGTAGGGGTGGGTCGGTGGGCAAGTGAAGGTGAGTACAGAAACCAGGGTGAAAATAGAGTTTTGCTTGGTTCAAGTTCGGCTCATGTTCATGTTATTGAACTATAACCAACTGAACAGCCAGTCCGACCATCCCTACTGCACAGTTTCTTTGGGTAACCAACATATTCCCAAGATATGGAACTAAGGTGGGTCGATGGAGAAACAATGCAGATCAGCCATAATCTAGAATAGTAGAGCAGGCTCAATGGGGATGAATGGATTGTTGCTATGGAACCTGCAACTTGAATGACCTGCAGTTACTTTAAAGACCATCAACATCATTATATTAAATAGCTGGAGGAGATGGGTTTCGGGTGCAACATTCCAATTAGTCAACTCTAAATGAAGCAAACAAAGAAATTGAATATCCCCAGGGATTTTCACCAACATCATTAAAATGCTATTACAATTTTGTCCTGTGCTTTGCTCCTGTTATCTCCCAGTGCAGACTCCATTCCCTTCTGCACTTGCATAAGTTAAGGAGGTCAGAGTTAGGCGAGGGAAGTGATTTTCAATGATGGATTTTCCTATTAAGATTTTCCAACGAACACAAAAATGCTGTACATCAGAGTTGTTATTTGTTGTGTGGAGACAACTCAGGAATCGGCTCGCCTGTGGAGCTGCTGTCAATGACTTTCCTGGTGGACATTCGCCAACTGGTATGATTGGCTTCCGCAAGCCTTGCACCAGTACTAAAATCCAGGCAGCTGGATCAGCTGGACTAGAATCGAGGGAATGAGCCAGGAGACGCTGAGGGCCACAATTCATATCCGTAGTTTTCTAGTTTCAACAATCCACCAAGTCATGGCATGCTCAAAGTGATTACACTGCACAATTGAAAAGTTTTCCATTCACAGAGCTGCATAAGCTCTGAGTCTTTAATTACTTGGGTGCGTCTAACATGTCCCTGTGAATTACATATAGCGGCTAATAGCACAAGGTCAGCACCTTGTCCCAGATGTGCACAATTCCCTACAAACCTGACTGCCAGCATCTTACCTTCCTTAGCCCTATATATCTGTTACCCCTGTGCTCACTGACTGTTCTTGGCTTCCAGACAAGCAGCCACTCAATTTTAACATTCTTATCCTCGTGTGTCAATCCCTCCATATTCTAGACTCATCCTATTTCTGTTTCCTCCCACTAACATACGTCCGTCCAAGGATCCAACTTCCCTTCAGTGCATGCCGCTTAAGGATGCTTCATTTTCTTTACTCTACCATTGTTTTTTTTCACTGTCTAAGGTCTTAAATCCTTCAGTTCCCTCTTTCAAACTCTTCATGGCCCTCTTCTCTTTTTAGATGCATCCTTAATTCTATCTCTTTTGACTGAGCTATTGATCCTAATTTTAGCTTGGTGTCCAATGTTGTCAGATTATATTGTTTTGAAGTGACTCGAGATATTTTGCTCGGTTGAAGGTGCAAAATTCAACGTTGGGCCTTAACTATGTAGCCCCTAGCACCCTGTACAAACCACTCTAGCATCATAACAGATTCACTGTGTGAAGGTCAATTAGCATGAGAGCGCATTGAAGCACAGAACACAGATAAGTTGAAGCAAATGAAGGAACGGCTGGTGGAGGTGCATCTCATGTCCAGAATATTGTCAGTGTGGCTCAGTGGAAGCTCTTGTGCTTGTGAATCAGAAAGTGCATGAATTTCGGTTCCGATCCAGAAATTTAAACCTAAAATTCAAGCTGGTACTCCAGGCCAGTACTGAGGGAGTTTTGCAGTATACGAAGTGCTGTTTTTCAGATAAGGGCCTGGATTCTCTGATCGCCGACGCCTAAATCGCGTTTGGCGATAGCCCGGAGAATCTCCATTTACGCCAGAATCGGGGGCAGCAGTGTTTTTGTGGTGCTCCGCCTCCTCAAAAACAGAGTACTCGGGGATGACGCCGGACGGCATATGGACGGCCTCAGGACATCACCTGAGGCCCTCCACCGATGCTCCGTCCCCGATAGGCCGAGTCCCCGTGTGTCCAGCGCTGCCACAGTCGGGAGGAGCCGTTCCGCTGGCAGCGGGGGCTTCGGTGGAGGCTGGGAGTGGCAAGGGGGGTTCTAGGAGTTTTTGGCAGGCTGGGTTCGCACGTGGACGGCGCCATGGTGCACGGCGCTGCCACCGCAGGCTGGCGGCGTGTGCATGTGCGGCCACGGACCCGGCCATTCTGCTGCCGTATCCACAGGTAAAGCAGGAGACTTTATGCTGCGCGGCTGCTAGCCCCCCACCCGACATAGACGCAGGATCGGGGAATCCAGCCCAAGTTGTTCATTTAGGTGCCTATCAGTCCTCTCAGTTTGGTATAAAACCCTCACCACAATGTTTTTTCTTGGAGTTCTGATCATTATCTGCTCAACCAATGGGCACGATTCAGCGGCCTCATCCCGCCTGACTTGGTATCGGGACGAGGTCATTGAATCTCGCGAGAGGCCCTTTGCAGGTTTCTTGACGGTTGAGACGTCTCGCAAGATTCAACGGACCCTTCCATGGCCAGGGATACAGAATTGCTTCCGGATATGTACTACCAGGGGGAAGGTAAATCAGTTGCAATTCTCCCCTGGCGGGAGAACATAGGGCTGCATTCTCCATTTCTGCGGCAAAGTGCTGACGCCGGCGTGGGAACTGTAGAGTTTTACAACGCCAAAATCGGAGCCGAACCCCCGCCGATTCCGGGACCGGTGAGGGACAAGCAGCAGCACCGCTAAAACTCCCGGCTCCCGCGCCAAAAACAGCTGGAGAATGGCTGAGTCTGTGGCCACACATGCGCACAGCAACAACCTGCAATGGTCGCACCGTACGACATGGCATCGGCCGTGCGCAGACCCCGCCCGACAAATTCGGCCCCACAGGACATCCCCTGTCCACCAGGTCCCCCCCCCCCCCCACCGGCCAGCAATACGGCTCCCGGCCGACTGTGGCGGCGCTGGACACAGTCTGTGGCCGCCACGCCGGATTCCCAACCACTCAACCGTGCGGTCGGGAACTCAGCCAATTGGGAACAGAGCATCGGGGGAGGGTCTTCTGGTGATGCACCAACACCATTCCAACAGCGTGCGGCGAGCGATGCGATGTTGCCATTTCAGAGGAGGCAGAGACTCGTAAACCGGCGACAAACCAGCGCCACCCCTGACTTGGGCATCGGAGGGGATTCTCCGTCCGATCACCAATTACAATATCGGTGTCGGGGAATAGAGAATCCCCCCTCAGTCTCCCTAACGGAGATTCTCACCCATCCCCTTTTGTCATTTGACACCTTGAAACCCACCCAGTTTTGTTTGGATAAGGGACCATAATAATGCAATGGGATGTCTATAGAGATCCATCAGCATGTCAAACACACATTGAGTTTTCATCTTTCTTTTGTCCATGGTGAAAGAGAAAGATAAGTTGGTTGAAATGCTCTGGTTCTTTTGTTGATGGCTCACCCTTGAACAAAGGGTTGTGTGAATTCCCCAGATGGCTCTGAATGCCCATATCTAATTCAGGATTTGCTTGAGACTCAGGGCTCTCTGCAGCTTGAAATGCCGCAAATCACATGATTTACAGTGGCCATTTTAATGGTCTGCTTCTGTTCAAAATTTTAAAGTATTGATATAATATACTGGAACATGGCATCTGATTATTATCATGTTGCTGTCATGGAAGTTTGCAGTGTGTAAATTTCCTTCACATTACCACAGTGACCACATTTCAAAAGCCTTTATTGGTTTTCGCATTGGAACATCCTCAGGTTGTGAAAGGTAGGAAATAAAATCAAGTGCTTCCTTGGTTGAAGAGGCTCAATTTAAGTGTTACTTTACTGCTGAGAAAGGAAATCAAACCTCACTAACAAATGTTTTAGTCGTTCAAGTTTCAGCCGCTCCACCATTTGTAACATGTCTGACTCTGTCCTACTATAGTCCTCACGCAGCCAGACCAGTGATGGGCAACCTAGGCTAGTAAGCGGGCCTCAAGGGTGGCCCTCCTTCATCTCTGTGGGCCGCAAGATTGGAATTGGGCTTGTTCACTAACTATGACCCTTGAATAAGATTGAATACATTTAACACACCTCGAATGTTTCATAATGAGTTATAGAAAATGCGGAATCATTAATATATTAATAGAACTATCATCAACTTCAAATGGTCAAAACAAATAAAAAATTAGACTTTGGGCACAGCTCTCACACACAATGTCGTGTCCAATCGGCGTGTCCCTCACTTCACTTACCCTTGCTTTACGTGCATTACACTTCAGTCATGACTGTAGGAAACAAACCACGCGGACGGAAATCAGCAGAATGTGGCAAACCCTGCACGTGGGTAACGGTTAACAAAATGTGGCCGTACTCCGAATCCAAATAGGCCACATGTGGCCCCCGGGGGCTGCAAGTTGTCCACCACTGATCTAGGCTGATGCTCACAGTGCAGTACTGTGCTTCACTGTTGATAGTGTTGCCTAATGGATGAATTTTAAACTGAGGCCCGGACTGCCCTCTCCAGTGGGTGCACAAGACCTCAGGGCACTATTTGAATAGCTGACAGTAGCAACACTCCAGAAACCTAACAAGACAGACCGAACAGCACATCCTTTTTAATTTGTGCATATGCTCGCAAACTGTTTCCACTTGCAGGAGGGTCAGTGATCAGAGGGTATGGATGATATCAGCAAAGAAAACAGGAAAAATAAGCAGAAATTTATTTGCACAACATGTTATTACCATCTGGAATATACTGCCTAAAAATGTGGTGGAAGCAGACTCAGTGCTACATTTCAAAAGGGAATTAAGTACACAAGGGAAAGATTTGCAGGGCTGCGCTCGAGGGAGTAAAACTAATTGGACAAAGCCAGCAGAGACACAATGGAATGAATGGCCTTCTCCTACGCTGTATTAACCTATCAATCTCGGGTTGCTGACATCAACGACCTGACTTAGGATTCAGCCACCAATGGAGCAACACCGCTAAGACCGTCTGAAAATGTCGCCAAGCCCTTAACATCAGAACAACACTGTGGACACCAGACTGGAAAAGGTAATGGGGCTACAAACTTTGGAGAAATTTCATTGCGACATTAAAAAGGATTTTCTTCGAAGATTTCTCTTTAACAGATACGAATGGGTGGAATTCTCTAACCGTTCGCTGGTGGTGGGATTCTCTTTTCCCACTGGCAGATCACCTCTGCCCACGGGTTTCCCAGTAGCGTGGGGTGGCTTCAATGGGAAATCCCAAGGACAAGCGGCGGGAGTGAAGAATCCCGCCGCCAGGGAATGGCGCGCCAAAATTCTCCATCCTCGCGAGCAGCGGTAGTGGGATGGACTTGCAACGGAGAATCCCGGCCAGCCAATATACTGGAAATTGTAGGGGGGGGGCGAGGGGTGAGCGGGGGGGGGGGGGGGGGGGGGTAGCCTGCTTGGCTGACAGAAACGATAATCCAATTGGGTACTGAGTCTTTTTGCGTCTCAATAGGCACATCGGGGTGGAGGGGGGGGGGGGGTACGACAGTACGTCAGAAGGATGGGATGTTTTGGCTGAATAATAGTGGAAGAGTGAAGGCAAGTCATGTAAGGGCACCTCAAGAAATACATTTAATCACAGTTAGCAACCTTATGCATATAGTGCAAGTTCAGTAGTTTGAACACCCCTTAATAACTGTTACACTGCACCTTGGTGAAGAATGATTGCTGTTAAGTGAATGAAATATTGTCATAGATTATTCCGTCCGAGCAACAGTATTGTATCTATCACCAGGATTCAACAAGATTATGTCAAAAATTGGCCACTTAGTTCATCTGCATCAAACACTCCACTGCTAACTGTAGTTAAGGAAGCAATTAACACACCTCCTGCCTGCGAGCTTATATTGATTTTTTTTTTGCGTTATAGATTTTGCTCTCCTTCACATGCTGTTGACGTGTGCAGTAATTTTCTCGTTGACTTGCTAATATTTCATCCAGACAGGGGTCCACTAACTAAACACCAAGTAGTTGCTTGAACTTGCCTGGAGTTTGGCTGTCCTTATTGCTCTTGGACGTACATCAGTTCAATGAAAACTGTTCAACGAAGCATTCCTCCGAGGTTAGTGACACACTCGCATTTCGTGGAAGTGAAGCAGCAGGTGTTGAAAACCTCAGCCGGTCAGGCAGTGTCACTGGAGACAGGTAAGTGGTGTTGTTGTTTCAGGCTAATGGCCTTTCAGCAGGCCTTCACATTCAATGGCATTACCATCGCTGAATCTCCCACTATCAACATCCTGGGGGGTTACCATTGACCAGAAGCTGAACTGGACTAGCCATACTGTGGTTGCAAGAGCAGGTGAGAGGCTAGGAACGCTGCAGTGAGTAACTGACCTCCTGTCTCCCCAAAGCCTGTCCCACACCGACAAGGCACAAATCAGGTGTGTGATGGAATATTCTCCACTTGCCTGGATGAGTGCAGCTCCAACAACACTCAAAAAATTCAACACCATCCAAGGAAAAGCAGCCCCATTTGATTGGCAGCCAATCCACAAACATTCAATCCCTTCACCACCAACAAACAGTGGTGGCAGTGTGTACCATCTACAAGATATACTGCAGGAACACACCAAGGATCCTTCGGCAGCACCTTCCAAACCCACGATCACTACCGTCCAGAAGGACAAGGGCAGCAGATGAATACAAACAGCACCACCTGTATAGAACATAGAACACACAGTGCAGAAGGAGGCCATTCGGCCCATCGGGTCTGCACCAACCCACTTAAGCCCTCATTTCCACCCTATCCCCGTAACCCCTCCTAAACATTTTGGACACTAATGGCAATTTAGCATGTCCAATCCACCTAACATTCACATCATTCGACTGTGGGAAGAAACCGGTGAACCCGGAATAAACCCACGCAGACATGGGGAGAACGTGCAGACTCCGCGCAGACAGAGACCCAGCGGGGAATCGAACCTGGGACCCTGCTGCTGTGAAGCCTTAGTGCTAACCACTGCACTGCCATGCTGCAATTTTCCCTCCCAAGGTTCATTCCACCCTGACTTGGAAATATATCAATGTCGCTTGGTGAAAATCCTGGAACCCCCTCCCTCACAGCACTGTGGGTGTACCTACCCCACATGGACTCAAGCCGTTCAAGAAGATGACTGCCATCATCTTCTTAAAGGCAATTAAGAACGGGCAATAAATGCTGTTCAGCCAGCAACGTCCACATCCCGTGGATGAATGTATTTTTAAAAATCAGGGTGGGGATGATGCTACTGATGAACAATATTTACGCAAGTACAGAGTCGGGAGAAGGGTTGTGAGGGCACATGGGCTGCTGGGGTCAAGAGAAAACAAAAGGGAGAGCTCTGTAATAGGGTGGAAAGTAAAAAATCTTATGGGAGGGAGATATTAGGAAATTGGTCCAGAAATGAGACCCCAATGTAACAGGCAATTTAAAGGTTAAACAGACTTAAACTCGTTAGTGGAAATATACAGGATGCCCCAAATCCATTGTTCTTTGGGACACACCTGTCTGACAAACTATGAGCCCATTACAGAGTCTGATGGCCACTTTGTCTGTCAATGTGAGGTTAGTTGCATATCAATAGCATGGCACTGTTCTTTTGTATAAATGGGAGTGGGCAATCAAACAGCCACGATAAAACTGATGGGTTCAAGTCTCAAAACACCAGCAGAGAACCTTTGTTTGAGAGGCTGGACAGAGCTGAGAGAGAGAGAAAGGACGCTGTTCTGGACAGTTACAAAAAGAAGGCTTTGGAAATCGACCGAGAGAGGTCATGAAAGTTGCCCCCGAAGCATGTTTTGGAAAAGGGTTCTGAAAGAATGTCCCTAGCAGAAAGAAAAGTGCATCATTAAATGCAAGTATTGCCTCTCTCTGTCAGTGGAATGAGAGCAGCATGTTTATTTTAAAGTGCTGTTCAATAAGAAGTAGTGTGTTAAGGCTAAGAAACTACATGCAATCTGTTATTGTTGGGGTCGAAATTTCAAAGTTTAAATATTGCTTTCTTCTCTTTTGTTGCAATAAAGTTTGTTTATAAAATAACCAAGCCCTATTTCTTATGTTATCGCTCTTGGAACTAAGCGATCATTCCATACCGTTTTAAAACTTTAAAAAGTTATGGCTCTGATTCAGCCTCTTAGCCACTGTTGACAGCGGACTAGGCATCCATAACAAAATGGCTAAATGACGAAGTGATTATGGTATATATATAGAGCAAAAGGAGTTGATAATGGAATCAAAGATGGAAGCTAAAGATTGCTCCAGAAGTGTTGTAAATGGTTACAGAACGTCCAAGCGAAAATGAGAAATTAAGATCTCATGTCATTTTTTAAAAACAATTCTCTCACTGTCTCAATACTCGAGAACCTTGGCAACCCCACCCATTGGGAACTTAATTTCTTTGTATCAAGACAGTTCTGTATGAAAGCAATGCCCTGCAATTCTGGGCCTGATAAAAACTGAGTGAATTAATAGAGTCCATGGCCATTTGGCCATTTCACTAGTTTCTCAACAAAGTTTTAATTAGGATGCCACTGGCACTCTTCTTCATTTTATAAAGCCTTGGGACACAAGTCTTGAATAAAACTCCTCATCATTCAATTACCAATAAGCAACTGCTGCAAACATAAGCCAAAAAAAACTGTTTCGTCTGGTTCTGACTAAATCAAGACATTTCTTCGAAATAACCCTTTTGCAAGCAGACAAATGTTTCCTTCAAGAGCACTGATTACTAAATAACTTTCATTTGGGGGATGAGGTTAATCTTGGAATACCACTCACGTTGTAGGTTCAAGCGAACACAGAAACACGACAGAAACGGACTTTACATTTCCAAATGCTTGCCTTTTTCATTCAGTGTTCAATTCCCAGCCTGACCTCACGATTTTCAGCCACCGACACAGTTCCAATGAAGTTCAATAAAGTCTCAAGGAACAGTCCCTCATCTTTTGAGGAGGGACTGTACAGCCTTCCGAACTCAGCATTGAGTGCACCAATTTCAGCTTATGATCACCGCTGCCCCATTTATGTCAGTATTCTTCTGGGGCGGCATGGTAGCACAGTGGTTAGCACTGTTGCTTTACAGCTCCAGGGTCCCAGGTTCGATTCCTGGCTTGGGTCACTGTCTGTGCAGAGTCTGCATGTTCTCCCTGTGTCTGCGTGGGTTTCCTCCGGGTGCTCCAGTTACCTCCCACAGTCCAAAGATGTGCAGGTTAGGTGGATTGGCTGTGCTAAATTGCCCTTCATGTCCAAAAAAGGTTGAGTGGGGTTGCTGGGTTACGCGGATAGGGTTGAGATGTGGGGTGCTCTTTCCAAGGCCAGTGAGACTTGATGGGCTGAATGGCCTCCTTCTGCACTGTAAATTCTATGATTCTGCCACTGCCAAATAACCTTCATCTATCCCCATCTTCTATTATTTTTCAATATGTGCCCAATTATAACTTGCCATTTGCTTTGCACCATCACCCATTACACCTTTTAACCACACTCGCTTCCACCTCATCACAGTTCTTCCCTTTTGAACTCTTCTCCCTGATCCCCTCTCCACTGCTTCTGGATTTACTTGAAATTTGTTGTATCTCAAACTTTTCTGAGGCAAGGTCACCGACCTGAAATATTGGTGGGACCTTGCTAGCCCGGTGGGAGCACATTAGGAGGCAGAACCAGGTTCAAAATTTGAAGCTTGTTTTTTGGGTTGGTTCCCCAAGAAGCCTTGCCGTTGGCAAATCAGTCCAATTAAAGGTTGTTGACCTGAGATTCCCCACTGAATCACGAGGCCGGCAGCAGCTTGGAAATAGTCCCCAACAGCAAGCCAGAAGACCATTTGGGTCTTACTCCCAATGTCCCCAAGACTGTGCCTCAAAAAGTGCAAAGGCCGCACGGTAGTACAGTGGGTAGCACTGTAGCTTCACAGCTTCAGGGTCCCACGTTCGATTCCCGGCTTGTGTCACCACCTGTGTGAAGTCTGCACGTTCTCCCCGTGTCTGCATGGGTTTCCTCCGGGTGCTCCAGTTTCCTCCCACAGTCCAAAGACATGTAGGTTAGGTGGGTTGGCCATGATAAATTGCCCTTAGTGCCCAAAGTGGATGGATGGGGTTGCTGGGTTACAGGCGTGGGCTTAAGTGAGATGCTCTTTCCAACGGCCGCTGCAGACTCGATGGGCTGAATGGCCTCCTTCTGCACTGTAAATTATATGTATATGTCTATGCTGCAGCCTCGGCCGTAAATCCCCCGGCAGACGGGCTTCCCTTCCACACGGATGGCCCTCTGGTCATTAGGCCTGAAATATTAATCAAATTTCTGAGGGCACCCCCATTTTGAGGTGCCCCCGGTCTCCCCTACCTTCCTCAGCAGCATCTACCTCTGCTGGTGGGGTTGCCATCCATCCAATGCTACGAGCCCTCCTCTTGGGCACCCACCTCCAGAACTGCCTGTATTCCTTAATTGGGCAGCGAATGGAGAAGGCAGTCTGCTAATTGGCCAACTCACAGAAGATTCCAACTCTCTATGCGCCTCTGACTCTTGCGGGATTAGGACCCAGAAATGGTTCCAATGGCTGAAATCTATCAATGACCATAGGATTCCGCCCATTAACTTTGCTTTTTTTTCTCTCCACAGATGCTGCCAGGCCTTCTGAGCACTCTCTGTTTTTATTCCAACTTTTTATCAACAGGTTTCTAAAGGGTTGAAAGGCAGCAGTCTGCAGGGGAAAAGAACAGAAATTACGAGGGAACTGAGTAATGACAAGTGAGCACATCCTGACTATAAGGAAAGTGACAGATTAATGGTAGGAGTATGAGATGGCATCGAGCAGAATGCAGACTAACGAGATTGTTCCAGCAGGGAGACTGCCACAAGCAAGGAAAACATTGTTTAGCAGGGAGAGTTTGACAACATAAATTATTTCAGCCAGGAATTCAAATGTAAAGGCATAGAGTGTTGAGCGATTATGTGGCTTAAACCCACTTGTCACAGAGAAATTAATTCTGGGCGGAATGGGAGACTTTTCAAGGAAGTCAGCACTATTTTGAGATGCTAGGTTTAAGCACAGTTTAGAGACTCTATGCACAGTTTGGCATTTCTAGGTTTAAGCACGATCAAGATTTCAGGATAAAGCCTGGTTAAAAGACACCTGGAGGTAAATATCTGCCATTGGCGTTTGAGTGACCTCTACAGCTTCATTCCCCTTTGAGTAATAATTGTCTAATGAGAGATTTGCAGCCACCTCTGTTGGTTCTACAAGTCCAGTATTCCACTCAACCGTGAAAGCTGAGGCAAAGTGTCACCGACACTCAACCTGCAGCATAATCCCACTTCTTTCAGTTCTGCATGGGGTCTATCTCTGACTTACACACCTATTACCACTAATACCCCTGAAACTTTAATGCATGCCCTTAGGGACACAGATTCAATTCCGGCCTTGGTGACTGTCGTGTGTGGAGTTTGCACTTTTTCTCCATGCCTGAGTGGGTTTCCTCCGGGTGCTCCGGTTTCCGCCCACAGTCCAAAGGTGTGTAGGTTAGGCGGATTGGCCTGGATAAACTGCGCCTTTGTGTCTAAGGATGTGTACGTTATTACGAGGATAGGTCAGGGGAGTGGGCCTAGATAGGGTGCTCTTGCAGAGATTCGATGCAGACTCGATGGGTTGAATGGCCCCCTTCTGCACTGTAGAAATTCTATTAACCTTTGAATCTTTTTGCTAGTTCCATCTCATACCATCCTTTTGCCTTTCTAATCTTCCTGTTTGTACATTTTTATGTTTGTCTTTCTTTTTCATAAATTATTATTAGTTTTCCTCTGAGCAATAAATACTTCCTCTTGGAGTATCAAATTCCATTGAACTTTCCTACTGAAACATGAATCCTCAGCCTACGCTTTTGATCCCTGTTTACCGAAATGTCATTGATTTGAACATGTTCCACCTCCTGTTCCCATTGCTGACCCATTGTTCTACTTGTCAATTTTCCCTTCCATTTATTCCAGGCAAGGACCCATTGTACCTGACAATCATTTGTTTTTCTCCACCCGTCAATAGTCGTTGACCTCAGGTTTTCTTTATCCTTTTCTATCCTTAACACTGAATCGAATTATATTCTGGCCTTTGTTTGCCAGTTGTTTATCCACTCGCCAAGTTCCATTGACGTCATCACCCAGAACCAGGTAAAATAGCAACACATTGCCTGAAAACTTAAACAACCCTGTTGTATATCCCGCAATTTAAAAAAAAACTCCTTTCTCATCACATACAACAACTCGCACCTACCTAGTGTCATTAGCAAAGTAAAATGTCCCAAGGCACTTCACAGGAGTGGTGTAGTAAAGGAAGTATTGGCAACCACAAGTCAGTATGTGGAACGAATAATAACGGTTTATTTACAGATGTATTTACAGAGTCTTTCACGATGTTATCACTACAAGTTTTAGGATCTACTCTGGCTGCAAAAGCTCCCCACGCTCGATTCCCATTGGGTGATGTGGTCACATGGCCATGCAGATGTACTCTCCTTAAAAGGACCAGCTACTATATCCCTCGCTCTTTAACTCCCTACAATGCATTAATAAAACACAAGAATTGAGAAACACTTCTTATGCGCAGTCCATCAAGATCTCAGTCTGTCAGGGGACTTTCTCTTCCTCTGGAGTGTCGCAGCTTAACTGGACGTGGCTCGATTGTTGAGTTAGACTCTGCTGCAATTATCTCACTGGGATTCTCCTCTGGATTCTGTACCTCACTTTCTTCAGTTTCAGTACGAGCAGCGCTTTGGCCTGCCACTGGCTGATCAGCCACTTCATCCCTTGAGCAAACCAACATGCAACTTTCGGGCATAACTGGATGTGACAGCAACACTGGCTCTCGGATTCGGTCCCACCTTCGCAAATGGCTCACGTGCTTCTTCACTAACTTGTCTTGTACTTGCAGCTCATATAATCAAGGCCCCGTTCTGGCCACCACAACACCAGGAACCCAATCTGGTCCACTTACAATTTCTTTCATAAAGGCTGGGTCATCTATCTCGAATGCCCTCTATATTTTTGAAGAACCATGGTTCTTCTTTTGATTACTCTGCCTTGTCCCTGCCAAATTCGGAACTATGAGGCTTAATCTGGTCCTTAAGCGACGGTCCTGGGATCCTGGGATTATATTCATTGGAGTTTAGGAGGTTGAGGGGAGATCTAATAGAAACTTACAAGATAATGAATGGCTTAGATAGGGTGGATGTAGGGAAGTTGTTTCCATTAGCAGGGGAGACTAGGACCCGGGGGCACAGCCTTAGAATAAAAGGGAATCACTTTAGAACAGAGATGAGGAGAAATTTCTTCAGCCAGAGAGTGGTGGGTCTGTGGAATTCATTGCCACAGAGGGCGGTGGAGGCCGGGACGTTGAGTGTCTTTAAGACAGAAGTTGATAAATTCTTGATTTCTCGAGGAATTAAGGGCTATGGAGAGAGAGCGGGTAAATGGAGCTGAAATCAGCCATGATTGAATGGCGGAGCGGACTCGATGGGCCGAATGGCCTTACTTCCGCTCCTATGTCTTATGGTCTTATGGTCTTATGGTCCAGTAGAAACTCGGCTGGAGCTATTCCCATCGTAGTATGCAGGATGGTTCTGTAAGCCAAGGGAAAACATGCCACTCTAGTCTCCAATGGAGCAAGTAATTGTTTTCTCACGCCAGCATGGAATGTTTGGACAGCACGTTCAGCTAATCCATTCGATGAGGGATGGTATGGTGCCATGCAAATGTGTTTAATGCCAATGAAGGCCGTGAAACTTTGGAACTCGGCATCAGTGAACGCTGTGCCATTATTTGTAACTAGCACCTCTTGCACACCATAGGATATGTCAGGCCCCCAGCCAACTATGCATATGGATCCTGTATTTTGGGTCTGAGGTACCTGTCCAACTTCACAGCTTGATTCACCATTAACTTATAATATCCACAAATTCTGATTGTCTTGTTGGGTTTAACGACTGGTATGATGGATGCGGCCCACTCAGCAAATTGTACGGGTTTGATGATGACCAGATCTTCTAATCACCATAACTCTGTTTTAACCTTTTCCACTAATGCATAAGGCCTGTCTTAAAAAAACATAAGAACACAAGAACATAAGAACAAGAAGCAGGAGTAGGCCATCTGGCCCTTCGAGCCTGTTCCACCATTCAATGAGATCATGGCTGATCTTTTGTGGACTCAGCTCCACTTTCCCGCCCAACCATCATAACCCTTTAATCCTTTATTCTTCAAAAACTATCTATCTTTATCTTTAAAACATTTAACGAAGGAGCCTCAACTGCTTCACTGGGCAGGGAATTCCATAGATTCACAATCCTTTGGGTGAAGAAGTTCTTCCTAAGCCCAGTCTTAAACCTACTTACCCTTATTTTGAGGCTGTGCCCCCTAGTTCTGCTTCCACCCGCCAGTGGAAACAATCTCCCCGCATCTATCCTATCTATTCACTTCATAATTTTATATGTTTCTATAAGATCCCCCCCGCATCCTTCTAAATTCCAATGAGTACAGTCTCAGTCTACTCAACCTCTCCTCATAATCCAACCCTCTCAACTCTGGGATTAACCTAGTGAATCTCCTCTGCACACACTCCAGCACCAGTACGTCCTTTCTCCGGTAAGGAGACCAAAACTGAACACAATACTCCAGGTGTGGCCTCACTAACACCTTATACAGTTGCAGCATAACCTCCTTAGTCTTAAATTCCAACCCTCTAGCAATGAAGGACAAAACTCCATTTGTCTTCTTAATCACCTGTTGCACCTGTAAATCATTTTTTTGCGATTCATACACTAGGACACCCAGGTCCCTCTGCACTGCAGCATGTTTTAATATTTTTTCATTTAAATAATAATCCCTTTTGCTGTTATTCCTGCTAAAATGGAAAACCTCACATTTGTCAACATTGTATTCCATCTGCCAAACCCTAGCCCATTCACTTAAACCTATCCAAATCCCTCTGCAGACTTCCAGTGTCCTCTGCACTTTTTGCTTTACCACTCATCTTAGTGTCATCTGCAAACTTGGACACATTGCACTTGGCCCTCAACTCCAAATCATCTATGTAAATTGTGAACAATTGTGGGCCCAACACTGATTCCTGAGGGACACCACTAGCTACTGATTGCCAACCAGAGAAACACCCATTAATCCCCACTCTTTGTTTTCTATTAATTAATCAATCCTCTATCCATGCTACTACTTTACCCTTAATGCCATGCATCATTATATTATGCAGCAACCTTTCGTGTGGCACCTTATCAAAAGCTTTCTGGAATTTGTGGACCTTTGTGTACCTTCCAGATTTACTGGATCCTAGTTTGATAATCCTTTAACCTTTCCAAGTTCTTCATGGAACACTTCTTGATTCTTCATTAAGACATTAATCAGGCTCCCTCCTTTAATCTTAAAGATCTCCAGCCACTTTAATTTCACCTCCTGCAGCAAATCACATGACATCAGCTCTGCCCTGGCCTGACATCACCAACAGTGGAAGCTATGCGGACTGCTGTCTGTAACTCACAGGGATTGTAGTTGTTTTTACTATCTTTATAGCCTCTCCGGTATACGTGGCTAATTTTGCTATAGTGTTCAGCAAATTTAGGGGTGGACTCCTTCTTTCAGATATCAGTAGCTATGTTAGTTTATAACAGTAGCGGACACTCCCCATGTCCACCTCCATTTTTAGTGGCCAGCCATTTAAAATCAGCAAGACTGTGATGGGGACTGCCTTGCCCTCTTCCACATTATCAAGGACATGACATTACGTTCTCCCACTGGACAATCCCCAATGTTATTTACCGATGCTTGATTACTTGCTCTGCTGCCCTTTTTCCTTCTCTATTTGTGCCTTAGATGGCCTCTTTTCCCACACCCGTCCCACTCGGCTCTGTCATAATATACATCTATGTATACAATGGAGTGCAGACAGGCAGTGATTGACACACAGGATGACTAGTAAGCACACAGAACAGAGCAGCCAATCACCAGACAGGACACGACCATTATAAAGCCAGAGGGCACCAGTTTTCCCGCTTTCTCTCGGGACCCAGCCTCTGAGACAGTCAGAGCTCGTGGGCTAGCCAGTGCCTACACCATGTGGTAGCTAGGTTAGTCTGGTCAGGCTAGTGTCAGGTCTCCAGTCAAGTCAGCATAGTGTCAACCCACAGATATTGAATAAAATCATGTTGCATTTTATCCAGTGTTGGAGGTCTGTCTCTCGCTACACTGCATCAAGTGCAGTTCACCTCGACCCAGCCTACCCAACACATCATGGTACCAGCTGAGTGATGCTGAAAATTTGACGGACCAACCTTGAGTGAATCAGCACTGACCAGCAAACAGCCATCCGGTGACATGGAAAACGTCCGCCCTCCTCCGCAGCTCCGCATCGCCGGCAACCTCGGTGCAAATTGGAACATCTTCAAACAAAAGTTCCAACTCTATCTCAAAGCCACCGATCTTGAAGCCGCATCGGACGCCAGGAAAATCGCACTATTCCTCTCCACAGCCGGGGACCACGCCATCCACATCTACAACTCCGAACTTTAAAACAATCCGACTGAAGTTCGACAGCCACTGCGACATTGGAGGTGAATGAGAGCTTTGAACGGTACGTTTTCAGCAGAGGCATCAGGGTAAGGATGAACCTTTTCAATCCTTTCTGACCCATCTCCGCATCCTCGCTCAGTCATGTAACTATGACTCAACCACTGATTCCATGATCCGGGATCAGATCATTTTCGGGGTCCACTGCAATTCCCTTCGCCAGCAGCTCCTGAAAGTGAAGCAGCTCACCCTCACCATCGCCATCGAAACGTGCGTTCTCCACTAACATGCTAACAATCGGTACTCCCACATCAGGGCGGCAGAAACGGCAAAGCTAACCTCCCACGAGGCAGAACGGGTGCAGGCCATCGCACGAATGCAGGGCCTAAGTAT
Organism: Scyliorhinus torazame; assembly: GCF_047496885.1. NCBI lineage: Eukaryota > Metazoa > Chordata > Chondrichthyes > Carcharhiniformes > Scyliorhinidae > Scyliorhinus > Scyliorhinus torazame. The sequence continues at coordinate 98,720,622 of NC_092724.1, read as the reverse complement.
CGACGAGAGTGGGCACTCCGCGCACTTTTCCCGGGCCCCTGCGCATGCGTGCCACGACCGAGGGGACAGCAAGAACGACGACCAGACTGCGCAGGTGCATACGTCGTTTGACCGCACTGCGCATGCGCGATGGTGTACGGAACGCGCTGACGTTGGCGTCATGATGTGTCCGAATTGTGGCTCCGTCCATTTAAAGCGGCAATGTCCGGCAAAATCACGGCGGTGTCTACAGTGTGGCAGGCTTGGCCACTACACAGGCCTTTGCAGATCTGCTCCACTGCCCTGCATCCAGCGATCCCAGCCACGGTGCAGAAGCGTCCGTTCAATACAGCAGGCCATGCCAGACTCCGACCCCGACAGCCCAACAGGTCCTGATGTTGTGCCTCAAATCTCCATACCGGGTGGGCATCATTACGAAGCATGCGCTGCCTTTCTCCAAGACAGCGACGCACCTCCCGATCCTCAGTGTGGATCCCGACGACGAGTGGCGTGCTGTCCTCACAGTCAATAAGGCTCGCATCCGGTTCAAACTGGACGGCGGCGCATCGACGAACCTCATCTCCAAATCTGATCTCGACACCATCCGCGTCAGACCAAGCATTCTTCCACCGGCCTGCCAGCTCCTTGACTACAATGGCAATGCCATAGCTGCCAGTGGCTCATGCCAACGCAGAGTTTTCAATAAGTCATTTAAAGCGACACTGTGATTTGAGATCGTGGCACCTGACAGAGCATCCCTGCTCGGTGCTCGGGCCTGAAAACTCCTGAACTTGGTTCAGCGAGTCCACACCATGTCATCCTCATAGGCGACGGCCTCACCTGATGAGAACTTCCAGGCTGAAATTGATGACATCATCACGCAGTACCATAGCGTGTTCGACGGAATGGGCACACACCCAGACCGATACAAAATCCTGCTCAAACCAAACGCCACCCCTGTGATCCACGCACCACATCAGGTGCAGGCACCCCTCAAGGACTGCCTCAAGCAGCAGTTCCAGGACCTCCAGGACTAGGGCATCATATCAAAGGTCACAGAACCCACGGACTGGGTCAGCTCCATGGTCTGTGTGCTGATATACATCATTATAAGTACACAAAGGGTTAAAGTACATACACTACACCTAGCTAGACACTAGAGGGAACACCAGAGACATGACACACAGACAGTCAATCAATAGGTCAGTAAAATAGGACACGACCAATGGGCATTCACGATACACACAGAGGTGACACTACCACAGGGGGGCATTACACCAACTCAAAAAAGAAGGACACTGCACACATCATCTTCCTCTTTCCAGTGGAGACTCTCAGCGAGTACAGACACAGGGTTAATTGAACATCACTCCCACCACATGGATTGTAGCAGACTGGTTAGTCAGTCTGAGTAGCTCTCGAAGGATTAACAGTAGCGTTGAATCCAAGTAGGAGAATTTTTAATAGTTTAATAAACGTGTTAAAGCCATCTCCAAGTCTGAACCTTCCTTTATCAGAATGCACATCAAGAAAGCAGCTTATGCGACAACAAGAGCATAACAAAACGTGGTTCCAGGAGTGAACTGTTAGATCCATATAGTTGCAACTCAGCGAACAGTGACAACCAGCAACAACAGCCAGGCAAGATGATGTTCAGGATTCCGGTTCCACAAGCGCTCAGGTACGAAGGCAATCTCAGGCGTTGGCTCAGGCAGAGATTTGAGATCTACCTGGTAGCGTCCGACCTCGATGGCGCGGTGGATGCAGAGAAAATAAAGCTTCTACTTACTATCGCGGGTCCAGAAACAGCTGAAAACTTCCAGACCTTCAAATACTCAAAGGGGCAAAACAAGAACGATTTCCAGGCAGTCCTGGACAAATTCCAAGAATTCTGCGAGGAACATACAAGAAGAAAAGGTAAAAGGGGCGCCAAAACTCACCGCGAGGTAGGCTTGCAGCAACGAATGGCAGTTTTGAATTGCAGCCATCTTGGCAAAGGTGCGGCACATACGCAGTTGCACACAGAACGGGAAGGTCTGTTTGCGCACGCGCGAGAAGACACGCATGCGCACTTGCGACAAAGGGCCCAAGTAAAGGAACAGCAATATGCGCATGCGCAATCGCTTCCTACGCTCTACGTCACAAGCGTCATGATGTCAGAGGCCCTACACCACGCCCACTTAAAGGGGAAATGTCCCAAAACACGAAAAATATGTTTAAAAGCCGTAAAACCAGATTCTTTCACCTGGAACGACAGCACAATGCCTGAAATTCGACCAGTAGCTGAAAGTAACCTCTGCAGAACCGTGCAACAAGCATCTAGCACCGCCCAAAGAGATGACACAGTCCTTGAAGATTATGACTCAGACCTTGAATTCTTCTTTGAACATCGCGAGCCCAATGCCAGCTCCGACACAAAACGTGATGATATGGTCTTGGAAGACAACGACTCAGACAAAACTTTCACCTTGGGAGGCTACCCCAGTACCAAATCTGAACGGCATCTAGACGTGTTGCACATTGACGACCCCGACGACGAGTTCTTCGGATTCGGGAATCTTCAGCCCAGCATATATGACATCCCGACTCGTGAGTGCAGGATTATACTGCGGCCTGGCACCAAGAGACAGAGAGCGGTACAAGCCCACAGAGAGCGGCCAGCTGCCACACAGAGAGTGGTCCATGCACCGCAAAGGGTCCCCGACTCCACACAGAGAGTGGTCCATGCACCACAAAGAGTCCCAGCCTCCACACAGAAAGTGATGAAAGACTCCACAGCGAGGCAACTGCACGTCTCTACATAAGAAGTGACTCCAGTGACACAAGCCTCCACAGCGAGCTTGTGGACAGACTCCACGATCGAAGCAACGCAAGACTCCACAGTGCAGTCCTTGCATGAACAAGAAGTGACTCGAGTGACACAAGCCTCCACAGCAAGCTCATGGATGGACTCAACAATAGACGCAACGCAAGACTCCAGAGCGCAGTCCTTGCATGAACAAGAAGTGATGCCAGTCTCTACAGAGAGACCAATGCACGATTCCAGACAAGGAATGCTGCAAGACTCCACAGAGGGAGCGACACAAGCCTCCACAGCGAGCTCATGGGCAGCCTCCACGACAGAAGCAATGCAAGACTCCAAAGTGCAGTCCTTGCATGAACAAGATCACGAGGGTCTAGCAGCCTCCTCTGAGCAACCAGCAGCAGACAATGTAAGTCTGCCATGCTCATGTGAACAGCAGAAAGACTATGACAGTCTGCCATACTCAAGTGTACAGCAAGCAGACTATGACAGTCTACCACGCTCCAGTGAACAAGAAGAAGAATCTGACAGTCTGCCACGCTCAAGTGTACAGCAAGCAGACTATGACAGTCCACCCAGATTATTTGAGCCACCAGAAGAAGACTCTGATGGTTTACCCAGCTCAAGTGAACGACAAGAAGACACTGAGGCTCTACCCACTGTATGTGAGACAAGTGACGACGGCATCCCACTTCCCATACCAGATGTGCAATGTGACAGACCTCAGCTAGAATGTACAGAGGCACTCGACAATCACAGTGAGACTACTGGTGACTCCGGTGACACCACGTTACTTCAAACCTAATTCGCTCGAGCCTCTCCACAAGCAAATGCATTCCTGAATGTTTTGACTCCGGACGTGGAGCATCAAGAAACCTCAGAAGATGCAAGTGAACCTGAAATGACTCCGGATAGGGAGCATCAAGAAATCTCAGCTGACTCAAGTGAACCGGCAGTGACTCCGGACGGGGAGCATCAAGAAACCAAAGCTGATTCAGGTGACCCAGAAAGGGCTCCAGATGGGGAGCATCGACAAACCAAAACTGACTCAGGTGAAACAGACCAGACTCCAGATGGGGAGCATCGACAAGCCAAAGCCGATTCAAGTAAGCCGGACATGACTCCAGACGGGGAGCGCCGCAAACTCAGTGACGGCACGCTCAAGGAGACAGCAGATGTCACAAAGCACGCTAACACGAGTAACTGTGTGAAGGACTCGTATTATCCACAGAGTGTGGTCATTGAGCGCAGCAAACACGGCAACAAAACCAACCACCACAACAACAACATCAAAGACAATAGCAAGAAGCGTACCAAAGGCAACAACGTCGACAACAAGCACGACAAACACAACACCAATGGAACTACGACTGGTACGACATGGTACAACTCTGCCCATGAGGGACACTGTTACTGCTCAGCTCAGTACAATCACATACCATGGCAGGACGATGCATCTTACCAATTCACGTTTGCTGCACTACCAACAGGCAACCTGGCTTTCAGGACAGATGCCATCAAGAATTACCACCACAAGCATCGAAAGAAAAAGGAGTCCAAATCCGACAACGAAGTGACTTGACCACTTCTTGGTTCCTCCAGCACAGGGACACTGATGGCGTTTCCAATGCAATGTCACCATCAACACCACCAACTCACCAACCAAACAAGAAAGCCACTCGACTATAAGAATTAATGAACTTTGGACGCGTGCATATGATTTGGACTTATTGTTTAATGATCACTGTTATCATAACTTGTACAGAGTATCACTCAACCACCTAGTTTGTTCAATTTTCTTTCACGCTGTACAGAAAATATGCAACACGAAAAAAGGGGGATGTGGTGATGTACATCACTGTAAGTACACAAAGGGTTAATGTACATACACTACACCTAGCTAGGCACTAGAGGGAACACCAGAGACATGACACACAGACAGTAAACCACTAGGTCAGTAAGATAGGACACGACCAATGGGCATTCACGATACACACAGAGGTGACACTACCACAGGGGGGCATTACACCAACCCATATATAAGGACACTGCACACATGATCTTCCTCTTTCCAGTGGAGACTCTCAGTGAGTACAGACACAGGGTTGATTGAACATCACTCCCACCACATGGCTTGTAGCAGACTGTTTAGTCAGTCTGAGTAGCTATGGAAGGATTAACAATAGCGTTGAATCCAAGTAGGAGAATTGTTAATAGTTTAATAAACGTGTTAAAGCTATCTGCACGTCTGAACCTTCCTTTGTCAGAGTGCACATCAAGGAAGCAGCTTATGCTACATCAAGAGCATAACAAAACAGTCTGCGTCAAGAAGCCGTCAGGGGAGCTTCGAATCTGCATCGACCCCAAAGATTTAAACCGCGACATCATGAGGGAACATTACCCGATACCAAAACGAGAGGAGTTGACCAGCGACATGACTCATGCCAAACTCTTTACGAAGCTTGACGCCTCCAAGGGGTTCTGGCAAATACAGCTGGATGCATCCAGTCGCAAGCTGTGCACATTCAATACCCCGTTCGGTCGCTACTGCTACAACCGGATGCCTTTTGGCATCATCTCTGCCTCAGAGGTATTTCACCGCATCATGGAACAGATGATGGAGGGTATCGAGGGGGTGTCATAATCTGGTCCACAACTCCTCAAGAACACATCGATCACCTCAAGCAGGTATTCCACAGAATCCATTAGCATGGCCTCAGACTCAACAGAGCCAAGTGCTCATTCGGTCAATCAGAAATAAAATTCCTTGGTGACCACATCTTGCAGCAAGGCATGCAGCCAGATGCTGACAAGGTCTCGGCGATCAACGCCATGAAGACCCCAGAGGACAAGAAGGTGGTCCTCCGCTTTCTAGGGATGGTCAACTTCCTCGGGAAGTTCATTCCCAACATGGTGGCACACACCACAGCCCTCCGCCATCTCGTCAAAAAGTCGACGGAATTCCAGTGGCTGCCCGCTCATGAGAACGAATGGCATGAGCTGAGGGCAAAACGCACCACAGGCCCCGTTCTGGCTTTCTTCGACCCGACCAAAGAGACCAAAATATCCATTGACGCGAGCCAGGAGGGTATTGGGGCGGTGCTCCTCCAACGGGATGACTCCTCCTCATGGGCCCCAGTTGCGTATGCCTCCAGAGCCATGACGCCCACTGAGCAATGGTACGCTCAGATCGAGAAGGAATGCCTGGGCCTCCTAACGAGAATCGACAAATTTCACGACTATGTGTATGGCCTCCCAAAATTCACGGTTGAGACGGACAATAGGCCACTAGTCCACATAATCCAGAAGGATTTGAATGACATGACGCCTCGGTTACCGTGAATCCTTCTCAAGCTACGCCGCTATGATTTTAAACTTGTCTACACGCCAGGCAAAGAACTCATTGTTGCAGATGCTCTCTCCAGGTCTATCACCACACCGTGTGAACAAACTGACTTCATCTGCCAAATCAATGTGCAGGTGCAATTGTGTGCCTCCAACCTTCCGGCCACTGATGAGAGGGTCATCCAAATTTGTGAGGAAACGGCCAAGGATCCTCTGCTACAGCGTGTGATGCAGCACCTGATGGATGGCTGGCAGAAGGGACAGTGTCCCCAGTTTTACAACGTCAAGAATGACCTGACGGTGGTGAACGGCATCCTCATGAAGCTCGATAGGATTGTGATTCCGTAGAGCATGCGAGCTATGGTGCTCGGCCAACTTCTTTAGGGTCACCTGGGGGTCAGGAAATGTCGACGCAGAGCTCGAGAGGCAGTCTATTGGCCGGGCACCAGCCAGGACATTGCCAACACGGTCCTCAACTGCCGTACATGTCAGAAATTTCAGCCAGCTCAACCCAAAGAAACTCTGCAGCAACATGAGATAGTGACGTCCCCATGGTCCAAAGTCGGTGTCGACCTTTTCCACGCCAAGGGGCGTGACTATGTCCTCCTGGTCGACTACTTCTCCAATTACCCTGAAGTGGTGAAACTGTCTGACCTCACGTCGAAGGCAGTGATTAAAGCATGCAAAGAAATGTTTGCCAGGCATGGGATACCGCTTACGGTGATGAGTGACAATGGTCCCTGTTTTTACAGCCAGGAATGGTCTGATTTTGCTCGCCTATACAACTTTCGTCACATAACCTCCAGCCCCCACTACCCGCAGTCAAACGGGAAGGCCGAAAAAGGGGTCCATATCGTCAAGAGATTACTATGCAAGGCTGCAGACTCAGGCTCCGACTTCAACCTGGCGCTGCTGGCATACAGAGCATCCCTGCTGTCCACTGGGTTGTCTCCCGCACAGGTGCTCATGAATCGCACTCTGCGAACCATGGTTCCAGCCATTCGTATTCCATACAAAAGATGCAGCAGTCTCGGGCCCAACAGAAATCAGCATACAACGCTCATGCCACGGATCTCCCCGAGCTGGCCCCAACTGATCGTGTCCGTGTGCAGTTGCCTGACGGCGGCTGGTCCGCCAGAGCTGTAGTGGTCAAGCAAGTGGCCCCGAGATCGTTCCTTGTCCGCATGGCTGATGGCTCCTTCCTACGATGCAACAGACGGGCGCTGCGCAGAGTTCCACGCCCGCCACCTAACCATGATGTCCCGCCTCACACAATGCTACCTCCGGACGTTCCCTACCGCGAGGCCACCGATCCACCAGCAATCCTGCCGACCTCTGCGACCATCACATTGGCGGCGGTCCCGGCTATCCGAGTGCAGGCGGCCCCTGATCCACCCTTGAGGCGGTCAACCAGAATTTGGCGCCCGCCGCAGAGACTAAACTTATAGACTGAACCTTTGCACAACTGTGTTACCTTATCATTTTGACCTCTGTAAATATCGTTGTTACCGTTTCATCTGCCTTATATCTGCACGAGCGACACCTTCCTGTGTACATAAGGTCATTTTAGCACATTCTGTATATAGTCACGCACAGATACACATCCACACGCACATGCACCTTAATATTTATTATCTCAACACGCACAATATAGGAAAAAGCAAAAAGGGGGGGAGATGTCACAATATACATCTCTGTATACAATGGAGTGCCGACAGGCAGTGATTGACATACAGGATGACCAGTAAGCACACAGAACAGAGCAGCCAATCACCAGACAGGTCACGACCACTACAAAGCCAGAGGGCACCAGCTTTTCTGCTCTCTCTCGGGACCCAGCCTCTTGAGACAGTCAGAGCTCGTGAGCTAGCCAGTGTCTACACCATGTGGTAGCTAGGTTAGTCTGGTCAGGCTAGTATCAGGTCTCCAGTCAAGTCAGCATAGTGTCAACCCACAGTTGAACATGTATAATAGTTTGGATATTGAATAAAATCGTGTTGCATTTTATCAAGTGTTGGAGGTCTGTCTCTCGCTACACTGCATCAAGTGCAATTCACCTCGACCCAGCCTACCCGACACATCAAGCTCCTTTGAATTTACACAATTCTGGGGAGTGGCTTCACCCACATCAAAAACACTCTGTGTTACTCCTACGCTGCTTAAATCTTTGATAGTCAGTGATTCTTCTTGTTTCTGTACTCAGTTCACTGTCTGAGCCTGAACCCGCGCCCTCATTTCTGTTACCATTATTAGTCGCAGTTTCCATTCTAACTGGTGGGACTCCAAAACATTGTTCGCCTTGTAACTCTCAGACACCCTTTCTGGCGCCTTCAATTGCTGTCGCCATTTCTAACACCTTCTTGAAAGTTACTCAGGCTCAGCCAACAGTTTAATTTGTATGGCTATGCTATTTACACTGCATACTAGCCAACCTTTTAACATATCATTTAAAGCTGATCTAAAGTCGCTGTACTCTGCAACCTGCTTTAGCCTGGCTCTGAATGCTGCGATGACTTCCCCCGGGACCCTTCCCATTGAGTTAAACTTGTATCTTTGCAGTGTTACCAAAGCTTTAGGGCAGCGGTTTTCAAACGTTTTTGCCCACGGCCTATTTTTACCAACCGGCCATCCTTCAGGACCATACCGGCCAACCTTCACGACCCAAGCCTGCCGACCTTCTCTACCCATCATTTTCACTTACCGTTAGTGTGACAGGTGAGCTGCTTGGTCTTGATCTCACTTGCTTTGTTATTCAATTTCTGATAATGACTTCAGCTGATGATTTAATATCTCACTACATCCATTGATAAAAAGCAAGAGGTTTATCCTCGAACTCATCATGCTTGGTCTTCAAATGTCTTTGACGTTTTGAGGGTTTTAAACTTTCATTTGCCAGTGCATGTAACACACATGAATTTTGAATCCTGATTTGTATTGGCACAATTAATTACCCATACCTCAAGTAATCATCTTAATGCTGCTTTGTTCCTGTTTTCAGCTTCTTCTTCATGAGTGGTTCACCAGAGCCCTGGAGTTTACACCAGCCCTGCTGGCAGCTACAAAATGGAGGAATCTCTCTTGCGCCCAGAACACATGACGTCAGCTTATGGGACAAGTTATCTGCTCTCTGCCACCGCTCCAGGTAGGAAGACTCCAGTGATTTAAAAAACGAATCAGCTCCTGGGTCAACACGCTGACGTCAGGATGAGGCGTTCTGCCCGCTGGGCTCCGGGTCTGTGCACTGCTGAGGGGGCACACATGCAGGGAACGGCCGGCATTCAGAACGTCGGTCACGATGCACAGCCCCACAACCCTCCCGACAACCGCCTACGACCCACCCGTGGGACGTGGCCCTGGGTTTAAAAATGACTGCTTTAGGGTGATGATGCCCCTTTGCTAGTTCCACGAGCTCTGAAAACAACTTTAGGAGCCTCTGGAAATTTAAACTATGAATCTGGTTCTAAAGGCGGGATTCACCGAAATCAGCGCGATGGGCCGACGCCGGCGTCAAAAACGGCGCAAACCACTCCGGCGTCGGGCCGACCGTAAGTAGCGGAATTCTCCACACTTCCGGGGGCTTGGTGGACGCTAGAGGGGTTGGCGCCGCACCAGCCGGTGGCAAAGGGACTGCGCGGGTTAGCGCATGCGCAGACCAGCCGGCGTATTCTGCCGCATGCGCAGGGGGTTGTCTTCTCCGTGCCGGCCATGGCGGAGTCCTACAGGGGCTGGCGCGGAAGGAAGCAGTGCCCCCACATCACAGATCCGCCCGCAGATTGGTGGGCCCCGATCGTGGGCCAGGCCACCGTGGGGGCCCCCCCCGGGGTCGGATCCCCCCACGACCCCACCGGACCGCACCAGCCGACTTACCTGCCAGGTCCCACCGTGTGGGACCATGCATAACCCACGCCGGCGGGAATGGGCAAAAACAGACGGCCGCTCGAGCCATCGGGGCCTGGAGAATTGCCAGGGTGGCCGCTGCCAACGGCCCCCAACTGCCGTGGCGTGATCCCCGCACTCGCCCGAAAACTGGCGCCGGAGAATACGGCAGCCGGCGCAGAGCGGTGGGGCGGGATTCGCGCCGCCCCCCGGGGTTTCGCCGACCAGGCAGGGGGTCGGAGAATCCCGCCCCAGTTCTGGGTCCTGCACGCGGTAAGTAAAATGACTTTCTTTCTATTTTCCCCTCTATTCTGCTAGCCCTGAAAATCCAGCTGTTGGATGTATTGCACCCAATTCTCAGCAGTTGGGTTGAAGGCTTCCACCTTAGCAAAGAGGGACACGCCTGTTCTCGCTTCCTGAGGCCTCAAATAATCTGATTCACTTTGCAGTTTTTCAACAATGCTACCATAAAATTCATTGCTGCTAATAATGAATTCTAACAGTTTATTTACAAACAGTATTAACATAGAGAGTGGGATTCTCCGACCCCGCGCCGGGTCGGAGAATCGCCGGGGGGGGTGGGGGGGGATGCAAATCACACGACGCCACTCCGACGCCGGTCCGCTGATTATCCGGCGACCGGAGATTCGGCGCCATTGGCACCGGTCAGGGGCCGCGCGATTCTCCCCGCGCGATGGGCCAAGTGCCCACCGAGTTAGGCCGAGTCCCGCCGGCATCATTCTCATGTGGTCCAACCCAGCGCGGCCTCAGCGTTCATATTGGGGGCCTATGTTCCTCCGCGCCGGGCCCCTGTAGCTCTCCGCCATGTTGTGTCGGGGCCCGCACGGAGAAGGCAACCCACACGCATGTGCGAACTTGCGCCGGCCATGGGGCACATTTGCGGACCCACGGCGCCCGTGCTGATGCTCGGATCAGCAGCTGCAGCAGCGTGAGGCTATCCAGTGCTGTGCAGGCCCCTTGTGCGGCACAGGATTACTGATCCTAGGGGCCAGGTGACGCCGTCGTAAAACGCTCCGCTGTTTACGACGGCGTCAACACTTAGCCCCAGGATCAGAGAATCCTGCCCAGAGTCTTTCATTATGTTACCATTGCTAGCTCCCGGATCTCCTATGGCTGCAGACGTCCGCGCTCGATTCCCATTGGGTGACGGGGTCACATGATCCTCCCGATGTATGCGCCTTAAAGGGGATAGCACTACAAGTGGAATCAAGCATCAACTGATACTGAGACAAAGAAGACAAAATCAGGACATGTCACCAAAAGCACATGTCAATAAGATAGGTCTAAAAGCAGCACTTAAGGGAAGACGGAGAAAGCGGTTTCGGGTGGAATTTCAGAGTTTAGGTCCTAGGCTGTTGACAGCATGGTTGCCAATGATGGGGTGAAAGTGGAGATGCAAAGATCCAGTTGAAGGGCCAGAGAAGGTGGCAGAAAACTAGAGGCCATTGTGGGATTTTTTACGACAAGGTTGAGACTGTTAAAGTTGAGGTGTTACTGAAGCAGATATCCCTGCAGTTAAAATATGCGCCACAGAGCTCTGAACAACTGAAATTTATTGAAAGTGAAAGATGAGGGGCTGACAAGGAGGGCATTGGACGAGGTTACAAAAGCATGGATTCTCGTAATTTCTCTCAAGATATTCCCCACTTAGAACATAGGAGCCCAGCATTGGACACTCATCAGGCAGATACATTTTCTACATTGATTCATGTCCTCCTCCCCTTCCCAGGGGCACTGCAACCCAATTGTTTTCCTCATCAGATAGTATAGTTAACATTGCTTAAAGCCAATTATTCCCATCCACAGCAGAACTAACAACAGATTTCTATCATACACACATGAAATGAATTTCATGTTAAATGTTAGCTCGCAGCTGAAGGGGTATAACAGTGTGGTGGTGATGTTTTGTTATTCTCGACAAATATGCTGAAAGGGTCATTGCCTTAGTTTACTAATCACGCAAAACATGAGGTTAAATTTCACCATGGCAATTTGAAAATTTGAATTTAGTTTTGAAAATGTGCAGGATGAGGTGGTACTTGTAAAAAACTTTTGGATTGTTGGAAAAAACCATCTAGTTCATTGACATCCTTCTGCTGTCTTAATGCAGTTTGACCTAAATGTGAATCCAATCCCACACCAACATGCCATGGGATATTTTATGAAGGTGATGGGGGTCTTCGCTGTCAGCTGGAGAGCTGTCGAGATGCCGGCGTAGCCTCCCCCTGGGAAAACCTGGCATATGGCAAGCCAATCGGGAAGTTGAGAGGTCACTGACTGGCCTTTCCTGGGATAGGACCCCAGGGCAAGGGCATTTTACTCAGCAGTGCCACTGGTGACTGCTCTGGGAAGCACACCCACCAGACAAGAAGGATAATAAAGAGACCCAGGTCAGAGGTGAGGAACTTTGCCGGGTAATGGTCAGAGGGGAAGAGTGTGTAGGTTGGGGTGGTGGGGGAGCAAGGGCAGGTGTTGGCTTTCAGCTTCCCCATCTTCCTGATAACAGATCCTTCAATGAGGCACTGTGTGCCTTTGACTGAGGGCTGCACCCCACCCCCACCCCACCAACCCCCACACCTGGTGACCACAAGCAACCTCAACAGGTTTGCATTCTGTGCTGCCTGCCCATTAACAGGCCATCCAACACTAAGTTAGTACCAATAGTGTTGGGAAGAGACCCTTAATTGGATATTAATTGCCCACATCAGGACCTCCATTGGCAGTGGGGCAAGAAGGCCGCCCAGGGCCCTTCACACCACAGACTTAATTGGAGTGGAAGTGGGCGGTAGGGGATCCACTCCTGCCATGCCCCCACCCGATTAAGTGTCCTCCCCACCTCCAAACTCACTGCAGGGGAGGGAGGGGGCAGAAATTACAGCCTGCTGACTCCGAACGGTCACATTGAAGTGGTTCAGCAAGCAACCCAGTTGTACCAAAACTTGGGCAATTAGAAAATGGACAATATATGCTGGCCACATCTTGAAAATAAGTTTCTAAAAATACTGCAAATGAGAGGCACTGATAAATGTACAGACTTCTCCCTCTAAAACAGGTGATTGTGTAGCAGAATGTACCTCCCTTGCTATTACAGTTTCAATGACAAGAGAGACAGCCAGATCAATTGCAGATAGCAACGTAAGTCTAGACCAAATATTTTATTCAATATTAGCCTGTGGCATTCTTCACAATACATTAATTCTCAGTCAAACTAACCAATATCCATCGAGTTAACAGAGCAGAAGGTAATAAGGAGAGAGCAAGGCCATTATAGTTTACGGTTGACTCATGTGAATGAAATAGACCCTCATATCTCTTTGTTTAGCTTTTCTGCCTGGACATTTCCTATTAAACAGATGGAAAATTTGGATACGCCATGTGCGGCTTGCCGATCTCCTTTCCCGAATTCCTGACAAACGCACTCGTCACACTAGGCCGAGCGTCATGAATGCTAAGCCATCAAATTTGCCTTCTGAATAGCACAGCCGTTACTGACATTGAACGCACTGTCCTTCCATTGCTATAAGTAAGGTTGGAACTAAGCCCAGATTAATGAGATAACAGTCAACAGTCTCAATCCAGTTCCCAGGGGACACAAATGCACAGTCCAAAACTACAATAATTAAGTGTAAACTGACATGAAAGTTAAAATAAGTTGAGACCTGTCTGCCCTCTCAGGTGGACATAATACCACTCACAAAAAAGCACGCAGTAGTTCCTGATGTTCTGACCAGTGTTTATCACTCTGCCAGCATCATTATAAAACTAGACTAATTGACCACTTATTGTTATTAGTGGGACATCGCTAAGGGCACTTTGATATTACAACCAGGACTGTACTTCAAAAGTACTTTATTGTCCGTACTGAGGATGTGAGCGCAAAGCACAAATACAAGTTCTTTCTTAAATTAGTAATCTTGATTAACAAGACCACATGATTAAATAGTGTGAGACCATATGGGTAAGTGGGCAGGCGATGGCACAGTGGTATTGTCACTGGGCTAGTAATCCAGAGACCCAGCGTAATGCTCTGGGGGACCCGTGTTCAAATCCCACTGCAGCAGATGGTGAAATTTGAATTCAATAAAAACCTGGAATTAAAAGTCTAATGATGACCATGAAACCATTGTTGATTGTAAAAACACACCAATGTCATTAATGTCCTTTCCTGGTCTAACCTACATGTGACTCCAGACCCACAGCAATGTGGTTGACTCTTAACTGCCCTCTGAAATGGCCTGCCAAACCCCTCAGTTCTAGGGCCATTACGGTGGGCAATAAATGCTGGCCCGGCCAGCGAAACCCACATCCCGTGAATGAATTTAATACAAAGGTCACACTGATCACACTTGGGCTGCACGGTAGCACAAGTGGATAGCACTGTGGCTTCACAGCGCCAGGGTCCCACATTCAATTCCCCGCTGGGTCACTGTCTGTGCAGAGTCTGTACGTTCTCCCCGTGTCTGCGTGGGTTTCCTCCAGATGCTCCGGTTTCCTCCCACAGTCCAGAGATGTGCAGGTTGGGTGGATTGGCCATGATAAATTGCCCTTAGTGACCAAAAAAGGTTAGGAGGGGTTATTGGGTTACAGGGATAGGGTGGAAGTGAGGGCTTAAGTGGGTCAGTGCAGACTCGATGGGCCGAATGGCTCCTTCTGCACTGGATGTTCCATGTTCTATGCAGTAAAATTGAACTGTGGAACCCACTAAAGCAGCACGAATTGACCAGGCAGGTAGAAAACAAAGATTACATTTATTCACAATATACCACGACCTACTTGAGGGTTCAGTAAGAAGTCTTATAACACCAGGTTAAAGCCCAACAGGTTTGTTTCGAATCACTAGCTTTCGGAGCACAGCTCCTCCCTCAGGTGAAGGATTCATCTGATGAAGGAGCTGTACTCTAAAAGCTAGTGATTCAAAACAAATCTGTTGGACTTTAACCTGGTGTTGTAAGACTTCTTACTGTGCCCATCCCAGTCCAATGCCGGCTTCTCCACATCCTTGAGGGTTGTAACAGGACCCTTTCTTCGCCTCTAACATGGTTTCAACATCTTGGACACTAAGGGCGGGATTCTCAGCTTTCCAGCGACAGGAGGTGGTGTGCTGTTCGCTGAAGGTGGGATTTCTTGTTCCTGCTGCTGTCAATGGGAATTCCCATCAAAACCACCCCACACCACCGGGAAATCCTGCCCTATCCCTGTAGCCCAGCGGGAGCAGCGAATTCCGGCCGAGACCTCAACTCCTGAGAAAACTCTTGCCCCACGAAAATAGAAAGTAAGTGTAATGGAAAGAAGGGGAAGGAAGATAGGTCTGAAACCTTAACTAGTCTGCCAGCTCGGTATCTTTACCCCCAGATGTGTCTGTACCCCAAGGACACATCTGTCATTAGTACATTTTGCAATTGACCATCAAGTTGATTTACAAATGCCAACAATTTCAATTTGACCATTTGGTTTCTTTCGATGTGAGAGTTTATTTTGTCGATATCTACTAGTAAGAGCATCGTACAATCATTACAGTGCAGAAAAGGAGCATTTGGTCGATCAAGAATGCACCGAACCTCCGAAAAAGCATCCTATCTAGGTCCACGCCCCTGCCCTATCCCCATAACCCAGTAATCCCGTCTACCTTTTTGACACTAAGGGACAATTGATCGTGGCCAATCCACCTAATTTGCACATCTTTGTAGGAGGAAACCGGAGCACCCAGAGGAAACCCCCATAGACACAGGGAGAACATGCAAACTCTACACAGACAGTCTCTCGAGGTCGGAATCGAACCCAGGTATCTAGTGCTGTGAGGCAGCAGTGCTAACCAAGGTGCAACATAGTCACCAGCTGACCAATCACTGTGGCATATCAGTTTCTTGCCATTTTCTTCACACTATTGTAGTGGTGAGTGAGGGGCCTTTCAGAATCTGTGGCTGGAGCCGTAGGTTATCTTGAAAAATGGCTGGGATTCCAGGAAACCAGCTGAAATATTACCAAGTTTCATATTTTAGTCATGAGGTCAATGAAGCAAAAATCATTCTTTTCTGCTCGTTGCTTTGGGGTCTGCAGATATTGTGGCATTAATTCTGAACATGAAGATTTTTAATGTAACTCTGACAGCAGCAAAGAAAATATTAATGGATGGCAATTTGTCTTGTGTTGTATAATTCCAGCAGGGAAAAGCACCACGCTGTGTAATCTTTGGCAAAGTCATGGACCAGGTTTCATGCCTAATATTGTACTTGCTGGTGAGACATGGGGGGCGGGGGAGAGATCGTGGCGCGGTGGTAATGTCATTGGGCTAGTGTTCCAGCATCCAGGCTCATGCTTCGGGGCTATGTTTCCAAATCTCACCACAGTATCTGGTGGAATTTACATTAGAATGAATAAATCTGTAATGTAAAATTAGTCTTCGTAATGGTGACCATGAATGATTGTTGTAAGAAAAAGCCCATCTGGTTTACAAATGTCCTATGTCATTCTTTCCTGTCCTGGCAGACTTGTGATATTCCAGATCCACACAGTGGCTGGCGAACTCCCCCCCCCCGTCACGGCGGGTTCCTCGACACGGGATAGACAAGCCACGCAAAATGCTTTAGACACCACGCAACCAGAATATCCCCCTGCCAGCCAATTACAAGCCACCTCCGCTGCCCGAAAGCATGCCACAAATCTCGGCCACTGTGTTTGACTCTTAACTGCCCTCTGAAATGGCCTAGTTTAAGGGCAACTTGGGAAGTGCAATAAATGCTGGCCTTGCCAGTGACATCTACTTCCCACAAAAGAATAAAGAAATAAATGTAATAAGAATTTTAAAAAGCAGTGGAGGTTACAGGGCTACTGGTTTGGCGACATTAAATTGAGAATAGATAAGGGACTTATTTGCCACGATTTAGCGGGTGCACTAGCTGCAGGAGCAAATCCCGTAATGGCTGCAAAATTTCACAAATGCCATCTTCCCAGCCTCCCTCCAATGACACAGTCAGGTTCATGCCCAGGGTTCAAGCCTAATTTACAGATATTACAATATATTTTAATATCATCAGCAGGCTTAATGCCGCTACTTCTGCCCTCAACGTATTGTCCCACCCAGCCGGCACAAATCACTACTGGCTTTCAAAACGCAACCCAGTCATGAAGACCATGTTAGGGACACACAGGTATGTATAACTCCTGGCTGGTGAGGGACATGTCCGGGCAGTGCCCTGACTCATCCAGCTGGCACCCCGGCACTTCCCTTTGGCACCCTTGCAGTATCACCCTGGAATTGCCAACCTGGCAGTTGACAGTGCTGAACTCGGCCCCCTGAGGAGCCCCATTGAGGGGGTTTCCCTTATGTGTGGCATGGGGAGTGCACCCCAATGCCTATTGCGGAGGGGGGCATTGGAATGCCCCGATGCTTGCGTGGTGAGTGGGTGGGTCAATGTATGTGGCATTGTCCCACCGTATCCTTTGGGGGATGGGGGGTACGTTTATTCTCAGTGCAGATCGGGGTGCTCGGGTCACCCTTTAAAGATGGCGCCCTGATGTCTTTGAAGGCGGCGCAGCCAACTCTATCAGGCCATACCCCATCAGAGTGATGGCGCAAACTACACCTCCAGATTCTCTGTGCACCAAGTGAGAGAAAAATCTGAATGGAAACTCGGCTGTGCCTCTGGAGATACACCCGCTGGTTTTCAGTCTGGACCTGACACTCTCACAAGCTTTGGGAGAATTACGGACGCTGTGTCTTTTGGTTTCCATAAGTTAGAAACAATCAGACTTTAGACTCAAAATGCTGGAGCTTCATCAAACACAGTAGACTGATGCAATATTTATTTGGCACATGACTGTAAAGTGCCATCCCGGGTTTACCTTCTCAAACCATTAACTTCCTAATTCTTTATGCATAATATAACAGTACTCTCTTTGGAGGAGGGCAGAGTGACGAGGGACAAGACAAGGAAACATGGACAACTGCGGTAACCTGTTCTCCAAAGGTCTGGGACAGTCTTTTCTATTTACTGCCATGTTACAATGTTCACCTGAGGAAGGAGCAGCGCTCCGAAAGCTAGTATTTTGAAACAAACCTGTTGGACTTTAACCTGGTGTTGTAAGACTTCTTAATGTTACAATGGTTCACTGATTGGATCATTTCAATTACCGATTGCTACCACATTGGGTGTCGCAATAAATCTTAATATACCAAGTATACACATTTGAAAAAAATCAACCCTCAGAATTTGTGCAATAGGGACAAATTGGATCCAGATTTTGAATTTGGCAACAGCAGGCACATTGTGTGCTTGCCGGCAACATCATCAAGAATAGGTTAACTGTGCATTCATCTCAGTTACCCGTCACTCTATGTGGCAGTTACTGGCCAGGAATTCTCCTGGATCACTCGCCACTGGTGCAAATCCCATTATGGCTGTTAACTCTTGCGAGGGCGCTGGTGAAAACTCAGAATGTGATATTCCTGGGGCCTCCCCATTGACGTAATCAGACATGAACCTGATTATCATGAATTAAAATCCATCTAAAATGCTTAAATGGCTTGATGCTGTGGCTTTCGTGGACGTCAGATGATTCTTTCCCACTGACCCCCCCCCCCCCCCCCCCCCCCCCGGGCCACCCCACTCCCCGGCGTGCTGTCACGCCTGCAGGAATCACTACTGGATTCCAAAAACGGAAACTAGTCGTGGAGACCATGCCGAGGGATTGGGGTCGAGTATCGGCCTCGGGTGGTGAGGGACATGGTTGGGCAGTGCCCTGGAACAGCCCCATGGTGCCCTGGCAGTGCCAACCTCCACTGTCGACCTGGCACTGATCAAACAAACTATTCAGTCTGGGCAATGGGAAGCATTATAGCTGTAATACTTATCTTGCAGCTCCTCATGTCTAACCCTAGAAGGAGAGCAGCTGTGCCTGAGTCTGGTTCCCACAGATCTATTAGCTGTAAGCGATTCATAGCTTTCCAGTAGTGGTCTGTGATTGACAGCTCGTAAAACTATCTGCAGCTTTGGTTCATTCATATCCTTTCATGCTACAGTGGGCTAATTGGTGAAACCCCAATCTTTGTATGCATGAACCACATCAAAGAAAGCTAAATGCCAAGCACTAAGTGCATTCCAATCACTCATACATGTGATTTTACTGCATTTACCTCTCTTTGATGTGGTCAATATTCCCCCATTACATCAGTCCCTGGGGGCGGGGGGGGTGGGCTCTCCCTATCACAGGGGTCCCGGTGGGGGTCTCCCTATTACATCAATCCCTGTGGGAGATCTCCATATCACAGGGGTCCCTATGGGGCATCTCCCTATCACATGGTCCCTGTGGGGTGGGGGGGGGGGGTCCCTGGGGGGGGGGGGGTTATTCCCATACATGGGGGGGGGGCTACCCAGGAAATCTGGGGACAGAGGGCTGCTCTGCGGAGTGGAGGGAGTTTTGGGCTGATTTACAGTGTGCTGGGGGTGGGGGGGGGGGGGGAGAATTTGGGCCACAGATGGGATCGGATGGTCTCTATCATCATGGCCCTGGCATGGTGGACCTCACGGTGGGCCAAGGAGGCAATGGTTGTGAAATCAATCAATCCAATGATGGAAGCCCTCAGGCTTATGTGAACAGAGAAAATAAAACAGCAAGCAATCTTTTTTTTAAACACTCCAGACAGTTTATTTTCCAAAGATTTAAAGGGCAGGACTTTTAAATGCCTGAACTGCTCCCTTTGACAGATCCCTTTGATAAGTACATCCTCCATCTCCCCTTCCCTTGACTTCTCCATTTCCGAACCTGCCAACCAGGAAGTATGCTAAGCCAAAAGAAAAATCCTGTGGATGCTGGAAATCTGAAAGAAAGGCAGAAAATGCTTGAAGTACTCATTGGGTCTGGCAGCATCTGTGGTGAGAGAAAGAGAGACAACATTTCAGACAGTAACCAAACATCAGACTGGAAACAATAAACTCATTTATTCCCGTATTGTTGTTAGATATCCTCCAACACTTTACGCCAGTCGGTTTTCCATGTTCGATATATCCTTGCCACGTGACAATGACTCAACGGGAATCCCAACTTTAAAAGTCAGGATCCATATTTGCATCAATTTAAAGATCATATGGTTGGCACGGTGGCAAGCTCTGCTGCCTCACAGTGCCAGGGATCCAGGTTCGATTCAAGCCTTGGGTGACTGCATGGAGTTTGCACTTGCTCCCCAAGGCTGTGTGAGTTCCCTCTGGGTGCTCCGGTTCCCCCCCACAGTCCAACAATGTGCAGGTTCATAGAATCCCTACAGTGGAGAAAGAAACCATTCGGCCCAACCAGGACAAATCCCCCACCCTGTAACCCACCTCTAATGGGTGGTTTAGCATTTAACCTGCACATTTTTGGACTGTGGAAGGAAACCAGAGCACCTGGAGGAAACCCACGCAGACATCGGGAGAATGTGCAAACTGCACACAGACAGCCATCCGAGATTGGAATCGAACCCGGGTCCCTGGCACTATGAGGCAGCAGTGCTAACCACTGTGCCACCATGCCACCCCAAGGTTAGGTAGATTGGCCATGCTAGTTGCCCCTTAGTGTCCAAAGATTGGGTAAAGATACTGGGTCACAGGGATAAAGCAGGGGATTGGATCTAGGTGGGGCACTCTTTCAGTCGGTGGATGCAGACAAGGTCTGCAATGACCCAATGACCTCCTTCTGCACTGTAGGGAATCTATGGAATCTTCACTTCTAATTATCAGACCTTTATGCCTGATAGACCCCTTCAGTTAAATTGTCCATTCACGTTGGCGTGAATCGCAACAGGTCCTCCACGAAGTACACCTGGTGGGTAGAGCCTACCGGAGGCGCACAGCCCCCAGCGGGAGAGGGTCATACCTGGGCAGTACCCTGGCACAGTAGTGCTAGGGGCAGTTCCAGGCAGCAGTGCCCGGGGTCAGTGCCAAGAGGGTGTTCCATGAGGGGGGTGGGGGGAGCTCTGTTAGAGGGCATAAGTCTGTTGTGGAGGATGGGGGAGGGTGGTGAGTTCCATTTAAATGTTTTTTAAATGTGCACCCCAATCTTTTAAAAACCCGCTTTGCTTCTTCCCTATCCACACCCGAGTGTCTGCCCATTTTCTGTACTTCTTCCCTCAAACCTTCCCCTCCCTTGCAGAACCATCATCGGGCTCCCCTTGTCCTCACCTTCCACCCCATCAACCTCCCCATTCAATGGATCTTCTGTGCCATTTCTGTTACCTCCAGTACAATGCCACCACTAAACGTATCCTCCTGTTTCCTCAACTTCGGGCATTTCAAAAGAACGGTCGGCTCACACCCTGGTCCACTCTTACAATACTCCTTCCCCACCCCAGCCTCCTTCCCAAGTGAGGGCAGGAGATGCAACAACTGCGCTTTCACCTCCTCTATTCGCACCAACCAGGGCGCCCAACGCACTTTCTAGCTGAAACATCCATTTATTTCTTTAATTTAGTGAACACGTGTCCACTGCCCCACTGTGATCTCCTTCACATCAACCAGCCTTGGATTTTTTTCATTCATTCATGGGATGTGGGCGTTGCTGGCAAGGCCAGCATTAATTGCCCGTCCCTAATTACACTTAAGAAGATCACGTCATTGCTTTGCTGAACACTTCCATTCAGTTTTTGGTTGTCTACCACTTGAATTCTCCACCTCACTCCCACTCTGAAGCTCAATGCAAGCTCGAGCAAGAGCACCTCAACTTTTGAGTTCCGGCACATTTCAAATTCTGGACTCAGCAAAATTGTAAATCGTGAACTAATGCTCTCATTTTCTCGGAGGGCAGACACAGGTATTGAGCCTGTTGTTGCCATACCTACCCATATTCTGGGCAGGAGTTTCCAGTCCTGCCAACTCCAATTCTATCTCTACATTTGTGGATGATGTGACTGTGGTGGGGTGTATCTAAAACAACGACGAATTAGACTACAGAAGGGAGATAGATCACTTGGTTGCATGGTGAACCGAGAACAACCTTGCTCTAAATGTCGGCAAAACCAAAAAACTGATCATCGACTTCAGGTAGCGTAGCAAGGACCCCCCCCCCCCCCCCCCCCCCCACCACCACCGACACCCCCGTCTACATCAATGGCTACGAAGTGGAGATGGTCGACAGCTTTAAGTTCCTGGGGGTCACCATCACTAGCAGTCTGTCCTGGTCCACTCATGCTGATGCAACACTCAAGAAAGCCCAATAACGTCTCTACTTCCTGCAGAAGCTAAAGAAATTCGGCATGTCTGCATCGACTCTCACAAACCCCTACAGAGGTGCCATAGAGAGCATCGTATCCAGCTACATCGCAGCTTGGTATGACAACTGCTTGGCCCAAGATTGCAAGAAACTGCAGAGTGTGGTAAACTCAGCCCAATGCATCACACAAGCTTGCCACCCTTCCATTGATTCTATATACACCTCCCGCTGCCTCAGGAAGGCAGCCAGCATTATCAGAGACCACTCACACCCAAGCTTTGCCCTCTCCCAGACCTTTCCATCAGGCAGAAGATATTGAAGTCTGAAGACCCGTACACCCAGACATAGAAACAGCTTCTTCCTCACAGCTACGAGACACCTCAACGCCTCCCCTTCGGACTGATCTGTTCCTGTAAGACTCTATTCATGATGCCCTATGCTGCTCTTGCTCACATATTTTGTTTGACCCTTCTTCCGCACTGTAACCAATCATTATTTGCTGTTGTAGTTTGTCGATCATTCTTTTTGTCTACTGTGTACGTACTATGTACATTCCCTTGGCCACAGAAAAATAATTTTCACTGTACTTCGGTATGTGTGACAACCAATCAATCAATCAATCAATCAAGTGATTTATATGACTGCCAGCCAGTTTACTTTCTGATAGCTCTTTGAGTATGAGACCTCATGTTCAGATGCAGTTCCAGCCTCATGGGTATTGAAGAACAGCTGTACAGCAGAGAAGGAAGGTATTCTTCATTATAACTGTGCTAGATCTTTGAAACTGCTACTTGGTAATTTTCTTTTTTTTAAATAAACATTTTATTGAGGTATTTCTTTGGCATTGTAACAGCAATGGAATCAACAATGTACATAACAAGCAAAATATTAAGATAATGCAAATACCACCTGCCTCTCCCGCAGGTCCCACCATTACTTACCCTCCTAATCTACGCTAGCCTAACCCCCCCCCCCTTCTGCTGACGATTAATTATCTGCGAAGAAGTCGACGAATGGTTGCCACCTCCGGGCGAACCCTAACAGAGACCTTCTCATGACGAACTTAATTTTCTCCAGGCAGAGGAAGCCAGCCTTGCCCGATAGCCTGGTCTCCGATTTCGGGGGCTTCGAGTCCCTCCATGTTAGTAATATCTGCCTCCGGGCTACCAGGGAAGCAAAGGCCAGAACATCTGCCTCTTTCTCATCCTGGATTTCCGGATCCTGCGACACCCCGAAAATCACCACCTCTGGACTCATTGCCACCCTCGTATTTAATACCTTGGACATGGTGTCGGCAAACCTCTGCCAAAATCCCTTCAGTTTTGGGCATTGTAGCCATCTGGGATGGACACTCCCCGATTACAAAATGGACACTTTGCAAAGATTGCAGGGAAAATGGACAATACTGAGAAAGCAAGCAGGTGCAGGGTTTGTCTGTTGATTGGAGCCGCCGCTCCCAGACAAGACCGATACTGCAAAACCATTACCATACTAATGAGCCATCCCCAGGGACAAAAGAGTAACATTTGAGTAAACGATACCAAAGCAGACACCCCAGCGCCAGAGGAGACCAGAACAAAGCAGGCCAACGGCCACCTAGGACACGCCCAGCCATCAGGGCACCCACCCCTCTATTGGAGGGAATCGATAGGAACTAGTGGGAAACGGCTCAGTTAATTGGGGCCAAGTTCAAGGCCCACCCAAAAGTGCGCGAAGCCCCTTTTGGGTATAAGGAGGATCCCCCAAGAGAGAATCGCTCTCTTGGCTCTGGCTCTCACCAAGGAGAGACCTGCCAAAGCTGCATCAGAACAAGTAAGTCCAAGGTCAACGCACGCTACCAGACAGACGCTATTAGCTGTTATTCCGTACCAGTTCAACCCCAGCAGCCTCAGAACTGAACAACGGCCATTGTTCCTCTGACTGAGTGGGCGCCCGAAGCTAAGTATAGGCTTTAGCAGGAGTGATAGTTTAGTCTGTAAAGTTTTGTGCACGAGTATATTTAACTGTGTGTGTAAATAAATTAGCATTGAGTTTGAACTAACTAACTGGTGTATCGAGTCTTTGATCAGTATTCGGTTTTGAACCTTGTGGCGGTATCGAGAGATACCTGGCGACTCTAGAGCAAATCGTAGTTAGAATTAAGGAAGGCGACCATATTGGCCGCCATCTTCAGAGCAAAATTAAGAGAAACACAATGAGCAACATTTACTGGTGACATCTGATGGGACACGACTTAGAAGTGGCCTAACCACTCCGAGAGAACCCAAAATTTGAATTGGAATCCAATTAGAAACAGAAAAACCACAAGCGTAAGAACAATACTGATCAAACCTCTGAGATTCGGAAGTGTGTTACTGCATGCGTACTAACAGGGATATAAGGTAAACCTGAGAGATTTTGTTGCGTAAAACTGTCGGGAGTTTTGTAGGCCGGAAATTAGCGTAAGCCATACCCGTGTTTATATCACCACTTTATCACCCCCTGTTCCAAATTCAGTAGAGAACTCAGACAGAGAAAATGGCAATGAAGGCAATGGAACGCCTTATGAACCCCCAGGGATTCGATGTCGCAGCGACTAGTAGAGTAGGACAGTGTCCCGTATGGGAAGAGGAAATCAGAAAGTACCTCAAAGGGAAAGGATGGCCCCTTTGGAGCGAATTCTGTGCGAATGATGAAACAGGTCCCGGGAGTATAGGACATACTTGGTGGGAGAACCTGACAGAGATCCATAGGAAGAGCTGAGGGAAAGCTCGCAAGCCGATGGCAATCGTGTCCTGCTTGGCACAATTGCGAGGCACAGACAAAGTCATTAGGACGCTCCGTAGAGAGATAGAGGAGAGAGACAGAAATAGTGAGGGAGATGTGAGCGAGTTTGAGAAAGAGAATAAAGATTTGAGAGAACAGTTAGCAGCGAGGGACAGAGAGGTGGATGATGCCAAGGGGGCACACCAGTCTTGTCTCGCTCATTTGAGTAGTTTTCAGACCCAGTATGATAAGGCCTACCAGGACACGCAACGTGCGGTCTTGGTAAGACAAGAAACCGAGCAACCGGTAGAGAAATTGCAGAAACAGTGCAATGATTTGAAAGCAGCCCTACGAGCGCTCCACACTTCCACGACGGAACAAAGGCAGAGCTCCGTAGATCACGCAAAGTGGCGGAAGCAAATTGGAGAATTGCAATCCCTGCTTTCTGTCCAGAATGGGTTTCAAAGTACCTTTGGACCCCAATTAGACCAGGAAAATGGCCCCGATGGGCAGGAGTTAAATGAAACTGCCCACAGATACGTACATGTGTCATGTATGCAAGAAAAACCCCAAAAGAGAAAAGCACCCCAACCCCCGACTGAACAGGCAGAACACACCCCCATGAACCCTGTAACCACACACCGCAGGGCCGCAGCAGAAGGAAACGCAGATTTCCTGTATACAACCCCGTTAACCGTGACCCAATTACCTGACGTGTATGGAAAGATTACACCGTTCCTTCCACATCAGACCCCCAACAGTTTTTCGCTAGAGTTAAACAGCAGGCTACCATGTACGGCCTGGACGAAAAGGAG
This sequence comes from Scyliorhinus torazame, assembly GCF_047496885.1. Classification (NCBI taxonomy): domain Eukaryota; kingdom Metazoa; phylum Chordata; class Chondrichthyes; order Carcharhiniformes; family Scyliorhinidae; genus Scyliorhinus; species Scyliorhinus torazame. The sequence goes on along the minus strand of NC_092724.1, from coordinate 98,694,858 downwards.
CAAGTGAAGCTCACAATTTTAAGCCTCGACCCTTCAGTCGTGGCAGCCCTTCCCGACCCACAGAATGTAGGAGGAGGCACACTCCAAGAAATGCACAGAACTATCCGAGATGCGATCAGCTATAACAGAGGAGACCCGGTAGAATGCCTAAACAAGTGTAGGCAAAAGAAGACAGAGCACCCCACAGCGTTTGCTGGATGCTTGTGGATACATTTCACAGCAGTTTTTGGAGATTTAGCCCGCGCCCATTTGTCCCCTGATAACATGGCCAAATGGACTCAAATCCGAGTCTCTCACGCGACAGACGCAGGACAGAGAGCTTGCGCAAATTACGACCCCTCAGACGAGGCCCACAATGAGAAATGGGTTTTGAAGAGACTGTCCCATGCCTGGGCACAAACAGCCCAAGGCAAAACCGCATTTGCAAAACCCGAGGAAGAGCAGGCAGACATGAATCCAGTTAAAGCGCACCAGAACCCCGCATGGGTAAATGAGGGCAGGAACAGCCCACCACAGCCAAAACCCCAGGAATGTTACAATTGTGGACAGTTAGGAAACTTTGCACGAGAGTGCAACGTGCCCCAAAAGCAGCAGAGAAGCCAACAGACAGGCACCCTAAATACGAATAGGGCAAAGCCAATCCATAGCGTTAGCGCCCGTTCAGAGAACATTGACATGAACGGCACCAACTGACGGTGTTCGGGCTCCCCAACTTGGGTCTGCGACACCGTTTGGGACAAGTCCGGTAGACCGGTCGTAGTAGGCAAAGTCTGGGGACACCCCATAGAATTTATTTGGGACACAGGAGGGTCCCGCACCACACTCAATTCCTCCACGATGTTTCAGCGAGACACGTGACCCACAACAGACACCATCACACTCAGCGGCTTTACAGGTCATTTACAACAAGGACACATCACAGCCCCTGTAGCGATACAAATAGGGAACATTACAACTAAACACCCCGTAGTTTTGGTCGATCTACCCCGGACAGCTGAACACATCCTAGGAATCGATTTTATGAGCTCCTACAACCTCTCTTTTGATCCACTTAACAAATGTGTATGGAGAATGGCAAAGGCAGCACGAGCCCCCGACACGCTCACAGTTGGAGACTATGAAAACAGGATTAGCTCAGTAGGAGTCTTCTGGTTCGACCCTCGAGCCATTAGTCAGGACAAACAGGTTAGGGAAGTCCTGCAGCAACACAAAGCAGCATTTGCACAGCACAAGCACGACTGTGGCATAATAGCTGGCTTGGTAAATATTACTGATCCTGACCCCAGACCCCAAAAGCAGTATGGTTTTCCCCAAGAGGCAGAGGGAGAAATCTCCAAAGTAATAGGGAGTTTGCTTGATCAAGGCGTACTCAGATCAGTAGCCTCCACAAACAACGCACTGATTTGGCCCATCAGGAAACCCAGTGGATCATGGCGACTGACCATTGATTACCGGGAACTGAACAAAGCAACCCCAGTAGCAGCCCCCACTGTAGCCGCGAGTCCCAAGACCATGCTCAAACAGGGACTCCAGTCAAAGTATATGTGGTTGTGCCTTCCACAAGGCTTCCACAACTCCCCCTCCATTTTCCAACGACAGCTGGTAAATGGATTAGCAAGATTTTCCCACCCCGATTGTCTGGTCCAGTATGTAGATGACTTGCTACTACAGACAGACACAAAGGGAGAGCATATTTCACTTTTCGCCGAACTCCGAGCACTCCTAAAAGCAATTGGATGTAAAGTGAACCCCAAGAAGGCCCAGATTTTGGAGGAAAAAGTGATTTACTTGGGTACAGTAATCACACATGGTAAACGCGAGATCGAGCAAAAGAGAATTGACTCGATCGTCAAATTGCCCCTTCCCCACAATGTCTCAGCCCTCCAGTCATTTTTAGGACTGGTTGGCTACTGCCGAAACCATATTGACGGTTTCGCCACAAAAGCAGCGCCCCTATCCGACCTTTTCAAGAAGCAGGCACCTTGGGAATGGCTTCCACAGCACACGGATGCCGTGGATGCTTTAAAAAGAGCCCTCAGCACAGCCCCCGCATTACAGGTCCCAGATCCACTTCCCCCATACGCAATCGAAGTTGCAAGCGCCGACCGCACCCTTTCGGCCGTACTCCTCCAGGAATGCCATGACCAATTACGTCCCGTAATTTAAAAGTTAAAGCGGACGCCCTCGCGAAGGCAGGTTCCAGGCATGGTTACTTTTGGAACCCCCCCAAAAGCACCCCAGTACACGTGGTTAAGGTCTCACAGACCAACATTCAGGATCTAGCAAAGGCACAGAAGGAAGATGAAAAACTCAGGGAAGTTTGAAAAGGAACCTTCCCACCCCCATACGACAAGTTTAAAAACGCAATCACCACACACGACGGTGTGATTTTAAAAGAAGGCATCTATGTAGTTCCCAGCCAGGACAGGAATCAGGTTATTTGTCAGTTCCCTGACAATCATGGACACCAAGGCATTGTCCCCACCCTAACCCACCTCAGACCTCTCTGCTGGTGGCCTGATTTAAAAGCCGATGTAACCCATTACATTGAAAATTGCTTGATCTGTGCCCAGAACAATCCGGACAAATATGCAAGAAAGGCTCAGCTTAGTCACACCCGCCCCGTTAATAGCCCCTGGACGAATTTGCAGATAGACTACATAGGATCCCTACCCCCTGCAGAAATGGTTATAAGTATGTGTTGGTGGTCATCGACACCGTCACAAAATGGGTGGAGGCTTTTCCATCGAGAACGAATATGGCCAAGACAACAGCTAAAATACTAACACAGCACACCTTTACAAGATGGGGCCTCCCACGCAGTATAGAGTCCGATCAAGGCTCCCATTTTACAGGACGAGTAATGAAAAACGTCCTCACAATTTTCACATAGCCTATCGCCCCCAGTCAAGCGGCATTGTAGAGAGGATGAATAGGACTTTAAAAGCCACTCTCAGGAAAATGGTACAACAGAACAACAGCACCTGGGACTCAGTTCTCCCTTTTGCTTTAATGTTGTTAAGAAACACGGTATCCACGTCCACAGGATACACCCCCCATGAAAGGGACAGAGTATTTATTAGGCCTGGATTTGGCCAGCCCCGCAGTCACTGCCCTCACTCATGAAAATGCTGTACAGCAGTTACTTGAGAACATAAAGGCAGCCCAACTCGCAGCAGCTGTGAGACTTGGGACCAGGAAGAAACAAAGCAAGGCTTGTTTCAACAAAAAGGTACACACCACCGAGTTTGTAGTAGGGCAGCAAGTGATGCTTTCTCTATCACACCCCAGTTCATTCCTTTCCCCCAAATTTTCTGGACCGTACTCCAATTCGGACAAAGTAAGCCCCTCGGTATACAAAATCACATATCCCATCGGCAAGTCTGCGTGGTTTCACATAAACCAGCTTAAGGCTTATGGCTCGCAGAACATCCATTCACACCACATCGTGCTCGCAGCAGCAGACGAGCACGCCCGCCCACAGATGATGTATTTCTACCCTCCTCCAGCCAGTCCAGCACGTCCTCAGACACATCTTCAACTCCACCCCCAGAGGCACGACTCCGCCTCTCCCTTCCTTCAACCAGCAGCGACAGCGACAGTGATAGCGACAGCAATGATGACAGCCACAGCACACCACGTTATAGTTATAGCCCTGCACCAGGCCCCACTCCCAGCGAATCCGAGCATGATTCCAGTGACGCCTTCAAAATCACATACATTAAAGCCCCTGATCCAGACCCACCGCCCGACGATTACTGATTATAACCTAGCAGCTCCAACCTCGACACAGGATTCTGGCACTGCGACAATTCGTTCAGGCTCATCCAGAATGATGAGATGGACCCAAATTCACCCAAAGCAGCTTTAGCCAAACTACTCCAGTCAAGAGTATGGCAGCCGGGAGAAGATGATGACATAGTGTCTGACTCCCACCAAACGAATCCCTTTGCGACCCTGTTTGCTACTGAGCAATGAGGTGTCCAGATGATGGAAAGAAGGAACCGATGGAGAGATGCGGTGTCCTTTCTGATGGAACCTGCACCATGTTTGTTGTATGTTTGTTCGTTTAATGTACATGTTTGTTGTTTGTAAATTTGAAAGTTTTTCATGGCCCCATGCCACCACCCTTTTGACGCCCAATGACTGTTAATGGAACAAGTTTGTCCCCAGACAACCGTTCAGAGGAACTAGTTTGTCGACAGACAACCGTTCAGAGAAACTAGTTTGCCAACAGACACCACTGATAGCTCTCTCCTGATTTAATCACGAGAGGCAGCCCCCCACGATGACCACATTCTTACCTGTTCTTGCCGGTCGCTCAGGCAGTGGAGAAACGGCACTGGTCCCCGCCCTGCCTGAGGACCCCCTCTGGTCAGCTACGCTCGGGTAGAGCACATATGGCACTGGTCACCATCCTACCCTGGGATTCCACCCATTTCTTACCTGCCGTGGCCCATACCCACCCCATTTTGTCTCGTTACGTTCAAAATTCTTTTGTTTGTTTTTTACATCCTCAAACACTAGGATGGTAGATCGCACAGGCTGCGAGACAGCTCGCACTATGTCAGTATTTTCGCGGATGTCTTGTCCCAAATATTTGGTTTAAAAAAAAAATGAGGGAGTCACAGATGGTGACCAATCATAATGGGTATTCGGCAACAAAGGACAGACAGACAGATATACGAGATCTTAAGCAAGATAAGAACAGATATTATGCTTGTGTCCATAGAATTCCGGAACCTCAGGAACCCCAGAGGAAGAAAAAGAAGACAGAAAGATGGAAAGATGAAGACAACCTTCATGTTCACCTGGATCTTAGCGGGATCCCTTCAGTTGCGCGCGGACACTACCCCCCTGACCCCTACCACACAGGCCGTGAATGATTCCCACCCCTACCATACACTACACCCCGAGATAGTTAACCCCGAGATAGTTACCAACACCCCGACCTGGTGTGACAGGTTTCTAACCTGGTATTCACTATCGTACATTGTAGAATCACTCTTAGTACTGGCGATACTCTGCAGTGTCGTGCAGCGCTTAGAATCAGAAAATGGCGAAGGAGAGCCTACCGCTCTCGCACCCACGTTTAGGTTTATTATTTTCGGACTTCACCAAACTCCCCAACCCCTTGAGTGAATTAAAGTGCATCCGCTTCTCTTTATGTGTGTTTTGTTCAATAACAAAATGTAAACCTCTGTGCCTGACTGCCAAGCCAGAGAAACTTGTGTTGCTGCTATTTGTACATTTAAAATGTTGTAGAATTCTTGTTGATTGTTTGAGTGAGGATAGTTTATTGAGGATAGTTAGAGGTTCCAGTTTTTTATTTTGTAATGCATGCCTGAATGTCATAGCGCCTCGTAGAGTTTTATACTGATGTATGTAAGTAAAATGATAGGATACGGCAGTGTAGAGCCCGTGAACTGCTTATGGGTGCCCCGCTTGGTCAGAGAACGAAGACGACGCAGTAATGTGATCCTTCACGCTTCGCATTGAGGATCACAAGGAGGGTGTGTAGCCATCTGGGATGGCCACTTCCCAATTACAAAATGGACACTTTGCAAAGATTGCAGGGAAAATGGACAATACTGAGAAAGCAAGCAGGTGCAGGGTTTGTCTGTTGATTGGAACCGCCGCTCCCAGACAAGACCAAAACTGCAAAACCATTACCATACTAATGAGCCATCCCCGGGGGCAAAAGAGTAACATTTAAGTAAACGATACCAAGGCAGACACCCCGGCACCAGAGGAGACCAGAACAAAGCAGGCCAATGGCCACCTAGGACACGCCCAGCCATCAGGGCACCAACCCCACTATTGGAGGAAATCGATAGGAATGATTGGGAAATGGCCCAATTAATTGGGGCCAAGTTCAAGGCCCGCCCAAAAGCACGTGAAGCCCCTTTTGGGTATAAGAAGGACCCCCCAAGAGAGAATTGCTCTCTTGGCTCCGGCTCTCACCAAAGCTGCATCAGAACAAGTAAGTCCAAGGTCAACCAGACAGATGCTCTTAGCTGTTATTCCGTACCAGTTCAACCCCAGCAGCCTCAGAACTGAACAACGGCCATTGTTCCTCTGACTGAGTGGGCGCCTGAAGCTACGTATAGGCTTTAGCAGTAGTGATAGTTTAGGTTGTAGAGTTTTGTGCATGAGTATATTTGACTGTGTGTGTAAATAAATGAGCATTGAGTTTGAACTTACTGACTGGTGTATCGAGTCTTTGATCAGTATTCGGTTTTGAACCTTGTGGCGGTATCGCGAGATACCTGGCGACTCTAGAGCAAAACGTAGTTAGAATTAAGGAAGGCGACCATATTGGCTGCCATCTTCAGAGCCAAATTAAGAGAAACACAATTAGCAACAACATGCCCAGAACAAAGGACATGGTTCGCTGGCCCCCCCGCACACGTTGCACACCTATCCTCCACCCCAAAGAATCTGCTCATCCGGGCCTGTAGCCACGTAAAATGGTTGCGTTCCGATTAATCTGGCCAAAACCCAGTTTGAAATGGCTAACCCGAAAGACTGCTGGGAAAAGCAGCTAAACAGACACAAGCAGGCAGCTGCAGACAGTATTGCATATTCGGCTCTGGGGAAGTTAGCCCAGATCGATACTCAGGGCTATCAACAGCCCATCAACCCAGGTATTTGCAGTTGCATTCAGGACTGTTTGCAGCCCATCTATTCAGACATCTGCAGTTAAATCGGCTATCACCGGGAACAATTGCAACATATTAACAATTGAATACCGGGCCAGACCTGTCGGCGCCTGCAGTGGCCGAAACAAAGACAGGTGAACGACCACCCCCTGATCGGGGAATCGCCTCACCATTGGACACATCGACCCCAGAGACTGGGGACAGAATCCAATCACTTGGGACTCAGGGTCAAGGGCCGCCCCGGGAGGCGGGAAGCCCCTGGGCCCTATAAAAGTGAGGGGCCAAGTTCAGATCTCTCTCTCTCTCCTCTTCGCCTGCTCGAGACCTTCGCAAGACCAGCCACCGGCAACAGTAAGTTTGAATCCAGCGATCGCTATCCGGTAGAGGCACCTAGCCACCGACCTATAGCAGCCTTTTGAATCCCGCGGGCCAGATCTGATTGGACAAGCCATTCGTTTCCCTGACCTGGTGGGCTCTTCCTAAGTTAAGTATTGGCCAGTAGTGATAGGTTTATTATATAGAAAGTAGTATTAGGGTATTAATATTGCTTGTTGTATATAATAAATGACCGTTGTTTTAATCCTTACTAAGCGGTGTGCTGTATTATTAATCATAACCTGAACTTGAACCATGTGGCGGTATCATAAAGATACCTGGTGACTCAAGAGCAAAGGTGACGTAATCAGAGCAAATAGACTAAGGTTAAAAAGAGCAACAGGCCACTGTCATGTGAGCCTGGTGAACGACTTTAAATTGGATCAGGCTGAGCCTGGCACATGTTGCGGTAGCATTAACCCTTCCCAACGCGTCTGCCCAAAGGCCGTCCTCTATATCTCCCCCCAGCTCCTCCTCCCACTTTTGCTTCAGCTTCCCGGTCTGCGTCTCCTCCAAACCCATAAGCTCTTTATGTATGTCCAAGACGCTCCCCTCTCCTATCCATCCTCTAGAAATCACCCTATCCTGAATCCCCCTTCAGGAGTGGGAAGGTTGGTACCTGCCTCCGCAGAAAGTCCCGCATCTGCAGATATCGAGATTCATTTCCTCCCACCAATGCAAACTTCTCCTCCAGCGCCCTCATACTTGGGAAACTTCCTTCTATAAACAAGTCCCCCATCCTCTCAATCCCCGCTCTCCGCCAAATTCAGAACCCCCTGTCCATCCTCCCCGGGGCAAACCCATGATTATCACAGATTGGGGATCATATCGATGCCCCCTCTGCTCCCACATATATCGTCCACTGCCCCCAGACTCTCAGGGCCGCCACCACCACTGGACTCGTGGAGTATCGCGCCAGTGGGAACAACAGAGGCACTGTTACCAGTGCCCCCAGACTTGTGTCCTTACAAGAAGCGGCCTCCATGCGTACCCATGCTGGCACCCCCCCCCCAACAGCCACCTCCTCACCATAGCTATATTAGCCGCCCAGCAATAATTGCTTAAATTCAGCAGCGCCAGCCCACCATTCCCCTGACTCTGCTCGAACATTGCCCTCTTCACTGGTGGGGACTTGCACCCCACCTACACAAAGCCCACGATAATTTTATTGATCCGCTTAAAAAAGGACCGTGGGATGAAGATGGGGTGGCATTGGAAAACAAATAGGAATCTCGGGAGGACCGTCATTTTTACCGATTAAACTCTGCCCGCCAGAGACAACAGGAGCACATCCCATCTCCGGAAATCCTCCTTCATCTGCTCCACCCGCCGGGCCAAGTTCAATTTATGTAGCCTGTCCCAATCCCTCGCCGCTTGGATACCCAGGTACCTGAAACTGTCCCCTGCCACTCTGCAGTTCCCCCAGTCGCCTCTTCTGACCTCTCGCCTGGACCAAAACATCTCGCTCTTCCCCATATTGAGCTTATACCGCGAAAACCGGCTGAATTCCCCTAAAATTCCCATAATTTCTTCCATCCCCTCCATTGGGTCTGAGACATACAACAGTAGGTCATCCGCATACAGCGAGACCCTGTGCTCCACCCCCCCGGACCAGCCCCTTCCAGCCCCTTGAGGCCCTCAGAGCAATTGCCAGCGGCTCTATCGCCAGCGCAAACAGCAGTGTGGAGAGGGGGCATCCTTGTCTCGTCCCCTGGTGCAGTCTGAAATAATCCAAAGTCGTCCTGTTTGTCCGTACACTTGCAACTGGAGCCCGGTACAGCAACCTAACCCAGTCAATAAAGTCCCTCCCAAAACCGAACCGCTCCAGCACCTCTCATAAATAATCCCACTCAACCCGGTCAAAGGCTTTCTCCGCATCCATCGCGACCACTACCTCAACCTCCCTACCTTCCGGGGGCATCATGATCACATTTAACAGCCTTCTTGCATTGGCCCCCAGCTGCCTACCCTTAACGAACCCCGTCTGATCCTCCACAATAATGTCCGGTACACAGTCCTCAATCCTGGAGGACAACATTTTGGCCAGAAGTTTGGCATCTATGTTCAACAAGTAAATCGGCCTGTAAGACCCACATAGCTCCGGGTCCTTGTCCCGTTTCAGGATGAGTGAGATCGTGGCCTGTGACATCGTCTGGGGCAGACGTCTCTTTCCTTAGCCTCGTTAGAGACCTTCATCAGCACCGGCCCCAATATTCCGGAGACCTTTTTATAGAACTCAACTGGGTACCCGTCCAGTCTCGGGGCCTTACCCGACTGCATGGCCTTCAAACCCTCTGCTATTTCCTCCAGCCCTATTGGGGCCCCCAGCCCTTCTACCAGCCCCCCATACACCTTCGGGAAAGTCAACCCCTCCAAGAAGTGCCTCATCCCCTCCGGCCCCACAGGGGGTTCCGACCTATACAGCCTGCTATAAAAGTCCCGAAAGGCCTTGCTCACCCTCGCCGAGTCCCCCACTAAGTTCCCATCCCCGTCAATAACTTTCCCTATTTCTCTAGCTGCCTCCCTCTTTCTGAGCTGCTGTGCAAGTATCCTGCTGGCCTTCTCACCGTGCTCGTAAATCACCCCCTTCACCTTTCTGAGCTGTTTCACTGCCCTCCCTGTGGTTAACAAACCAAATTTGCCTGTAGCATCCGGCATTCCCTTAAAAGCCCTGCCTCTGGAGCCTCCACATATCTCCTCTCAACTCGTAGAATCTCTTTAACCAGTCCGTCCGTTTCTGCCCTATCCATCCTGTCCCTGTGGGCCCGGATCGAGATCAGCTCTCCTCTCATCACTGCCTTCAGCGCTTCCCAGACCATCGCTGCTGAGACCTCCCCCGTATCATTTACCTGCAGGTAATTCAGCATACACTTCCTCAGCCTCTCGCACACCGCTTTGTCCACCAACAGCCCTACATCCAACCTCCATTGCGGGCGCTGCTTGCTATCCATACTCACCTGCAGGTCCATCCAGTGCGGAGCATGGTCCGAGATCGTGATTGCCGACTGGCCCGCGTCCACCACCCCAGCCAGTAGGGCCCTACGCAAGACAAGGAAATCGATCCGAGAGTACACCTTATGTACGTGGGAGTAAAAAGAAAATTCCTTCGCCCTCGGCCTCCTAAATCTCCATGGATCCACCCCCCCATCTGCTTCATGAACCTTTTCAGCTCCTTTGCCGTTGCTGGCACCTTGCCCATTCTCGAGCATGACCGGTCCAGGCCTGGATCAATAACCGTATTAAAATCCCTTCCCATAATCAGCTTGTGCGAGTCCAGGTCCGGAATCTTCCCTAGTACCCTCTTTATAAAATCCCCGTCATCCCAATTTGGCGCATATACATTGACCAGCACTTCCTTCATCCCCTGCAGCTTGCCACTAACCATGATACATCGACCTCCCACATCCAAGACTATTCTTCCCACATCAAATGTCACCCGCTTGTTAATCAAGATCGCAACCCCTCTAGTCTTTGTATCCAGCCCCGAGTGGAAAACCTGACTGATCCAGCCTTTCCTCAACCTGACCTGGTCCACTACTCTAAGGTGCGTCTCCTGCAGCATTACCACGTCCGCCTTCCGTCCCCTCAGGTGCGCAAACACACGTGCCATCTTTACCAGCCATTTAGCCCCCGTACATTCCAGGTGATCAGCCTAGTTGGGGGGCAAAGTGCCCCCCCCCCCCCGGCCGATCACCCATCCCCTTGCTTGGGCCTGCCTCAAGCCCCTGCGCCGCACCTTCTCCCGCCCGTCCCACGGCGGCCCCCACCCCCGACCTCCTCAGTGTCCCTCCACCGAAGTCCCTCCCTCGTCAGCAGAACCATCCCCCCCCCCCCCCCCACCCCACCCCCAGCAACACTACTCTAAAAACTAACCCACCTAGTAAACTAAACGTATACACAACCTCCACTGAGCTTCCGTGAGCTAGCTCACCCAGCTAGCTTGGTGGCCCCCCACGCCAAGAAGTCTCCCACCCATTGTTCCCTCGCTCCCCTCCCATCGCTCATACAAATAAACTCCCTCATCTAACAATCCCCAAACAAACACCCAACAGCAAGAGAACACAAAGACAAAAGCACCACCCACCGAAACTCAAACAGGTACGTCTTCATCCCACAAAATTGCTCATCAATAAAAACAAAAGGGACATTGCCAACATCTACCAAGAAAAAGAACCCAAAACTGAAAAATCGACTTCCTCCCCCCCCCCCCAACCGCCCCCCCCCCCCCCCCCAATTTTTCCCTTAAACAGAGCCTCAAAAACAGACACAAAACAATAAGAGAAGGCATAACCATATAAAAACAGGAAAACAAAACCCCCAAAACCAAGGGGAAAAAACAAAAACAGAATAAAGGGGACCCAACATAGGCCAACAAGATGTCTCAAAATCCGAGAGTTCTCAGGCCCCCACCAGTCCTTTTCTTTTAGCAAAGTGCAGCGCCTCATCGGGCGACTCAAAATAGTGATGCTGGTCCTCATGCGTGACCCAAAGACGCGCCGGATACAGCAGACCGAACTTCACTTGCTTCTTGAAGAAAATAGATTCACTTGGTTAAAGCCTGCCCTCTTCCTCGCCACCTCCACGCTCAGGTCCTGGTACACCCGCAGGATGCTGTTGTCCCACTTACAACTCCGCGTTCGCTTGGCCCACCGAAGAATGCATTCCTTGTCCAGGAACCTATGGAATCTCACCACCATTACCCTCGGAGGGTCCCCCGCCCGCGGCTTCCTAGCAAGCGCCCGGTACGCCCTGGCCACCTCCAACGGTAGGGGGAATGCCCCCTCCCCCAGCAGCTTTTCGGACATACCCGCTACGTATGCTCCAACATCTGCTCCCTCAGCCCCCTCCGGGAGCCCGACGATTCTTAAGTTCTGCCGGCGGGACCGGTTCTCAAGGTCCTCCACCTTCTCCAAGAGCCTTTTCTACTGCTCCCGAAGCATCCCCACCTCCAGCTCCACCGCTGTTTGATGCTCCTCCTGTTCAGCCAGTCTCAACCTTCTGAATCGCCCGATCCTGGGCATCCAATCTGCTCTCTAGCCGATCGATTGATTCTTTAATCGGGTCCAAACATTCCCGCTTCTGCCTGGCAAAACCATCCTGGATGGCCTGCATCACCGGGTCTGTTGGTCGCTGTGCTGCCACCCCAGGGGTCCGGTCCCCGGCCATACTGTCTCCCGCTGCAGCTTCAACACAGCTCGTGGCTAACTTCCTGTTTCTGCCCTTTCGTGCACTTCTGGTCCTTTTCTCCATGCACCAATACATTGAAACGGTGCCCAATTGCCTCAGACTTTGAATTTTCCGTTTAAAACTGAAAGGGAAAGGTCCAAAAGTCCGACCAGAGCCGGAGCCACCAAATATGCGATTTACTCCTTCATAGCTGCCACCGGAAGTCCCTGCTTGGTTATTTTCAGCCACAGGATGTGTGCATTGCTCATGAAGGTGGTGGTGAGTTGCTTTCTTGAACTATTGCAGACCTTATAGGCACACCCACAGTGCTGTTAGGGAGGGTACCCTGGGGTCTCAATGTTGATTTTTTTTGCAGGTTTGCATTGTTTATTCTTGTTCCAAGTCAGGATGGTGCATGACTTGGAAGGGAACTTGGAGGTGGTGGTGTTTCCAAACACCGGCGACAGTTGTCCTTCTACGTAACAGAGGTCATGCTGGTTTGGAAGGTGCTGTGAAAGTTGCTGCAGCGCATCTTGTAGATGGTACACAATGCTGCCACTAAGTGTCTGAGGTTGAGGGAGTGAATATTGAAGGATGGGTTGCCGATCAGTTGGACTGCTTTTTCGTGGACTGTGTTGAGCTTCTTGAGTGTTGGTGAAGCTGCACTCATCCAGCCAAGTGAAAAGTATTCCATCACACTCCTGAATTTGTCGCCTCTTACAGAGACAGGGGGCTGGATTCTCTGTTTCAGCAGCTAAGTGCCAGCTGAAACGGAGAATTCCCGGGTGTGTTATGATGCCAAAATCGGCGGCAAAGCCTCATGGATTCCAGGACTGGTGAGGGGCTAGCAGTGGCGGCAGATAGAATCCCGGCTCCCGTGCCAAAAATGGCTGGAGAATGGCCGGGTCCCTGGCTACGTATGCGCACGGAGACGGACTGCAGCGGTCTGCCGTACAACATGGCGCTGGCCGTGCGCGGACACAACCCGCTAAATACGGCCCCACAGGCCACCTCCTGGCCACCTCCCACCAGTCCTCCCAGCCCTCGTGGAAGTCCCCCTGGCCAGCGGCATGGATCCCGACCACTCAGACCACACGCCAACCGCGCGATCGGGAACGCGGCCCATCGGAGGCGGAGCATCACGGGAGGGTCTTCTGATGACGTGCCAACGGCGTTTCAATGGTGTGCGGCACTTGATGCGATGACGCCATTTCAGAGGGGGCGGAGACTCGAAAATCAGCGTCAAACCAGCTCCACCCCGATTCGGACGTCGGAAGGGATTCTCCGCCCGATCGCCGATTATAATACCCACGTCGGGCAACGGAGAATCCCGCCCAGAATTTATATGACTGGTCAGTTAAATACATTGAGGCATTTGAGAACGGTAACGTCACGAAACGTCAAGTTAATGTGTTAATCTCTCTCTTGCTTGGGATGGTTATTACCTGGCATTTGGATATCATGAATATTACTCACACCTATATCCATAGATTCCCGACAGTGCAGAAGGATGCCATTCGGCCAATCGAGTCTGCACCGACCCTCTGAAAGTGCACTGACTTAAGCCTACTCCCCCACCCTATCCCCATGCATTAATCATGACCGATACATCTAGCCTCCACATCTTTGGATTGTGGCAGGAAACCGGGGAACCTGGAGAAAATACACACAGACACAGGGAGAACGTGCAAACTCCACACAGACAATCACCCAAGACGGGAATTGAACCCGGGTTCCTGGCTGTGAGGCAGCAATGCTAACCACTGTGCCGCCCCCTGTTGTCGAAGTCGTGATGCATACAGGCACTGACTTCTTCATTATCCATGGGATTATGAGTCCAAATATTTTCACTCCCTCCACCCTTTCTCTGTAGCTCTGCAAAAGTTTTCTTCCTGAACATTTATCCAATTGTCCTTTGAAAGTTCCTATTGAATCTGCTTCTAACACTCTTTCAGGTAGTTGCATAGTTTGGTCAAGGAGCTGGTCAACACACTAGGCTGATGGCCTCCTTGTTTGCTGGAAGACTATATGAATAGACCTGTTGAGGATTTTCTGAAAGAGTTGGCATGTCTGACATTACTAACATGCAGGCTGTAGTTTCTGAGTAATGAGGTGATCAACTGAGCCATTTAGATGAACAATGAACATTTGCAAAGGTGAGAAATAGGGTCATTAATTCTCCATGTAAAGTGTTTAAATCTGTATTGTATGTACAGAGTGTGCAGGCAATAAAGTGTCCTTACTGAAATACCAGGCTAGGGTAGGAGCAGACAAAGGAATTCTCCCGCGTTGTGTTTTGTGAAGATAACATTTGTACAAAGTGCGCATACAATGAAAATTAAGAAGAGGGTCAACGACTCTTGACATCTGGAATCTATCCTTGTGTGTCCCCAGGAATTCCTGAGATGGTCTCCACCAGTATAAGTGGGACTGATACATTTGGATGAAAGATACCGGCCTAATTTTTAGCGATGGAGAAAAAGAAAAGTTGCATTTATATAGCACTTTTTGTGGCCACTGGACATCGCCAAGTGCTTTACAGCCAATTAAGTATTTTTTAAAGGTGTCTCTCTTGTAATGTAAGAAATGCAGCAGCCAAATCGCACTCAATAATCTCCCATAAACAACAATATGGTAATGTCCAGACGGACTGTTTTTGTGAAGTTGATTGAGGACTAAATATTAGTCAGGACACCAGGGGTAACTCCCCTGATCATCTTCAAGATTTTGCTCTGGGACCTTTTACATCCACTCATGGAGGCATGGTGGTCCCTCAGTTCAGCATCTCATCTAAACACAGATACTTCCAACAGTGTAGTATTTGCACAGTACTGCATTGGAGTATCAGCCTTGATTTTTGTGTTCAAGTCCTGGAGTGGGACTTGATGTGAGTGATTAAGTAAAGAAACAGAGGTGGCATTTTCCAGTCCCAACCTTACAGCTGGGATTTCCCAGTCCTGCCGAACGTCAGCCCTTGCCTGAGGCCCATCCCCTATGCTCCGACCCCAACCGACCGAGTTCCCGATGGCATCGGTCATGTGCGGTGTCATCAGTCCAGTGCCTTCATAGTCGGGGGCGGGCTGATCTGCAGGCAGGGGGGGACTTTATTAAGAGCTGGGGCACTGTGGGGGGTGGGGGGGGGGGGGGGGGGGGGAGGCACGCACGAGCCGGCCAAAGGGGGGGACTATTTCGCGGGCAGGGTCCGCGAGCAGCATTCGTCATGAAGCACGGCGTAGCTGCTGCAGGACGCCACCATGCGCATGCGCGGCCATGGACCTGGCAATTCTCCAGGCTATATCGGCAGCTGGAGCAGGGTGCTCTATGTTGCCAGCATGCTAGTTCCAACAAAATGAGGAATCGGTTGCCGTTTTACCCCAGTTTTTCTGGTGTAAAACGCCACTGTTCCCATGCCGGAGTGGGGACATAGCCCCAGAATCGGAGAATCCAGCCCATTATGTCACAGTTGTGAAAGCTCTGTTGAGACCCCATCTGCAGCATTACACTCAGTCCTGGGCAATGCACCTCAGTAAAGGTATAAATGGCCTTGGAGTGAGTGCAGTACATGCAGATTCTTCACAACGATGTCTAAAAGGGGTAAGTTATAAGAGCAGGTTGCATGTACTAGCCTGTACCCCTTTGCAAATAAAGGATCAAAAGGTGATCTAACCTAGATGTTTGTGGTGAATGTATTGCTGTAACAATTCACCATGTACATATCTGTATTACGCTGTTGCCCCTGTGGGCTCCATCTATGGGCAATTGTAAGGTATTACCTGTGATGTAGCATGTTGGGGCCTGTGTGGGCTCCACCCCTGGCTCCTCCCCTTGAGGGGAGGTATAAGAGTAGTCGACCTGTAGGCGGCTCCCACTAACAGATCAGTCGTAGGCAGGCACTGTTCTCGTTGATTAAAATCACAGTTTACTTCTACTCCTGGTTTCGTGTGAATTGATGGTCGCATCAATTTAATCAACTACAACGCCACTATGGAATTGGCCCTCAAACCTGACCGACTGGAACTCGATCCGCAGATCGCGGAGGCGAAAGAGATTTTTTCGCACTGGCTCCGCTGTTTCAAGGCCTACCTCGCCTCCTCCTCGCCTTCCATCACCGCGAACAGAAGCTGAGTCTCCTCCATGCACGATGAGCCATCGAATCTCTGTTCAACTCGAGGAAGCCTCCACCTATGCAGACGATGCTAGAGCGCCTCTACGTAAGGCCCGTAAACGAGGTATACGCGCGGCATCTCCTCACCACTCGCCGCCAGCATCCCGCGGATTCATTGGAAGAGTACCTACGTGACCTCAATGTCCTTGCACGAAGCTGCAATTACCAGGCCGTTACGGCCACTCAACATATGGACCTCGCCGTCCGGGACACCTACGTGGCTGGAGTCAGGTCCAACTACGTGAGATAGAGCCTACTCGAAAAAGGTGCCCTAGACCTGGAAGTGGCGGTAAAACTAGCCTCCTCTCTGAAAGTAGCGTTCCAAAGCCTTAACACGTTCCCGTCCGATCACGCGACCCCCTCGTGGACCCCCAACCAAAGAATACCCCAGGCCTGTGCCGCGCGGCTGCCTGTCCACCATGGGGGGGGCTACCCTATTATTTCTGCGGCCAGCCTCAACACCCGCGGCAGCGCTGCCTGGCCCGGATCGTGAACTGCAGCGACCGCGGGAGAAAAGGACATCTTGCCTGGCCAGGTACAAAAACTCTAAAGCGCAGGCCCGACCCTCAGACTCACAGGCCCGCAGATCCCGCAGTGTGGCAGGTGTCTGCCGGCTCCCCCCCCACCCACTCCCCCCCCCCACCGGACGCGTCATCGGCCTCGTGTTGTCCGTGGGGGCCGCCATCTTGGCCATCCTCGCCCACGCGGCTGGCCACGTGCGATTCATGGGGGCTGCCATCTTGAATGCCATCTTCCTCACCGCCCGACACATGCGACCGATGGGGGCTGCCATCTTGGGACCGCCCCAGCTCCTCCGACCCCACCAGCTACCCGCAACTCAGCGCGGTCACCCTTGACCAGTCGCAACCCAAACACCTCCGGAGTTCTATGATGACCATCCGGGTAAACGGACTCAAAACGCCCTGCCTCTTCGACTCCGGGAGCACGGAGAGCTTCATTCATCCAGACATGGCAAGACGCTGTTTGCTCCCAATCTTCCCGGCACATCAAACCATCTCCCTCGCCTCCGGGTCGCACTCGGTGATTCACCTGAGGAAGGAGCAGTGCTCCGAAAGCTAGTGTTTGAAACAAGCCTGTTGGACTTTAACCTGGTGTTGTAAGACTTCTTACTGTACTCACCCCAGTCCAACTCCGGCATCTCCACATCAGGAAGGCAGACAGCATTATCAGAGACCGCTCCCACCCAGGCATTGCGTTCTTCCGGATCCTTCCATCAGGCAGAAGGTACAGAAGTCTGAAGACTCACACATCCAGACATAAGAACAGCTTCTTCCCCACAGTTACTAGACTCCTCAAAGACTCTGTGGTGTTGGGTGCTCTGAGGTACAGATGAACCAACACGGTTGCGATTAGTACAACGCAGTTTTATTCCAACTTGTGGTTTACAGATCTGTCTTGGTACTCAGCACGTGGTGACGGTGTGAGTGTCTTTTTAATCAGGTCCTGTCCTTGTCCTGTCTCCAGATCGACTGGCCACCAGGTGTCGTGTTTCTTGTCTTTTCTGTCTCTGTCCTTGTCTGTGATTGGCTGTTGTGTTATGTGTGCTAATTGGTCTGTTGGTCTGTCTATCATGATGTGTATGTTTGAATATCATGACATCCCTCCTTTTTTACAAGATTATGAGCCTACGTGGTTATAAATATGAATGTGTCCTGAGTGCAGCTAAAGGTGTGTGTGCGTGATATTTACAGCATGTACATGTGGCGTAACTATATACATGGGGCGATGTCGGGTGTGACATGCTAACGAGGTTGTACCATAACAAAAGAAGAAAAACTTTGAAGTGTGGTCCGGTCAAACGAGATCTGGGACGATAAAACAGTAACATGTTACAATACAATAGTTTCTAAACTTTGACGTGTGAACAGTCTCATAAGTCCAGTCTAGTAGGTGGGCGACGAATTCGGGTTGACCGCCTCAAGGGTGGGTCGAGAACCACCGGCTGAGGTGCGAGCCTGGCCACGGGCGGCGACAGAAGTGCATGGTATATGGCAGCTCCACGAAGTCACTATCAGGAACCATTGGAGGACACGGCGTCTGTGTGTGGTTCCGTTGCGAGCGTGGAAGTAGGCGAAGGGCTCGCCGATTGCGCCTACGCACCGATCCATCCGTCATGCGTACCAGGAACGAGGTGGAGTCTTTTTCTTTTTATGTGTGTGGTGGTGCTGTCGGATGGCATCTTGTAGCTGGTGGGTCGTTGACATTGAAGAGGTACCATCAACAATATCATTCAAGGTCATGGATGTGCCAGATGTTGAAGTCGGATGAGACTGTGCATACTGGTTCTGGCCACATGCTGTGCTGGAAGGGTGATTCTGCTGAGAAGCGTTGAAGCATGTCGCTTTGGAGACAGAATTGCTGCTCGCATCAATGTCTGGTGATGGTGTGAAACTAGAACCTTGCATCTGATAGGAATATGCTATCTGGCCAGGCTGTGGTGCAGCAAATCCTGGGCAGTAACTAAGGCATCCAGTCTGTAGTGCAGATTGCGCTGGCGGTAGTCCTCCTTCGGTCTTGATTCCATTAGTGGGCAATCCGTAGTGCTGGCCTGTTTGAGAATATGCTGCATAGACTGCTGGCTGCTGCAGGCTTGAATACTGGGTTTGTCCAGCATGAGTTGTCATTGGCCGCACTGTCAGTGTGGAACAAATGTGTGGACATAGCTGTGGTGAAAATTGGTGCATTCCTCTTGGACTGTAGCTGCTGCTTGTTATTGCTGACCCAGTGTGATTGTCACGTGATCCATCTCCTGTCATTGTGGCATCTGCTGTCACCCGAGCGTGCCATCACTGAGGTTGTGACACTGCCTGTCTGGAGTAAAGTCTGGCTTACGTGAATCAGAGTCGGTGTTTGGTTGCTCCCCATCTGGAGTTTGGTCTGTTTTTTGTTGATGCTCCCCGTCCGGAGTCAGCTGAGATTTCTTGAAGCTGCACTTCTGGAGTCGGAACATGCAGGAATGCATTGACTAGTGGAGAGGTTCAAGCAATTGAGGGTGGAAGTAGTGTGGTGTCACCGTAGTCACCAGTGGTCTCACCGTGATTGTCGAGTGCCTCTGTACGCACTCGCTGAGGTCTGTCACTTTGCACCTTTTGCATGGGAAGTGGGATGCTGGCGTCACTCGTTTCACATACCGTGGGTAGATCCTCAGTAGCTGCTTGCTGTTCACTAGGGTTGGGTAAATTGTCAGAGTTTTCATCTGGTGGTGCAAACCATGTGGGTGGACTGTCATTGTCTTGCCGTTGTCCTTCATTTGGGCTTTTCTTCTTTGGAATTTTAAATCTTCCCCCAGACATTACAGAACTGTGTTCATTTTCCTCAATTTCTCCCGTATGTAGGGCATCAAATGTTGGATCCAATGTTTCTTTCGTCATTGTACTAGTTTCCAAAGAACAGTCCGTTTCAATTTTCTTCTCAGTTAATTCATATGTATCCTTTTCTAATGTACATGCCTTCATAGTCTCTTGGTCTGATTTTGCTGGGACTGGCATAGTCACAGTCTCTCTTTTACTGTTCTCAATTGCCCACATTCTACTCCCCAGACATAAATGCTTAATCTCTGGAGTTAATTTGGTACAATGGATAATCGGGTCGACCTTATCTGCATCTTCACCATCAGTGGAAAGCACAATTGGTTCACTTGAAACTGCTGCGTGTTTTAAGTGCTTTATCTGGCTACTCGATGTCGGTGTCCTCAGGCTTCTTGCTCCAATGTTCTGCTCATTTATCAGTGGATTGTGCATAGGTTCAATGTGATTAATATTCCCATCAGGGTTTGAAGAGTCATTACTGACTAACTGCTGGTCTCTGAAGTTGGGACTTTGCGGTTTTGTGTTGAAGGGAGACAGTTGTCCCTGCTGTAGATATGATTCAGGTTGTGTGATTTCCATTAAATGAGGACCAATGTCTTGTCCATTTTTTCGATCCGTACTAAAGAAATGGCAATTTTCAGTCTGCTCCTTGCAAGTTAGACATACAAGTAATTTCTTTAGCAAATCCTCAGCATCCTTCTGTGACTGTGCAGCATTATTAATATCTCTTCGGCTATAATGATCCTGAAGGTCAGCGCATAATCCTTTTTTCTTTGGGCTTGGAAGAGGCGATTCCTTTGGCTTGTCTTCATTTGGGCTTGAACAGTCATCAGCGCTGTGCCCTTCATTGTAGCATGATAGACCGTCATGGTCGTCCTGCTGTGCACTGGAGCGTGGTGGACTGTTATAGCCTTCTTGCTGTTTACGTGAGCATGGCAGACTTGCATCATCTGCCGCTAGTTGGTCAGAGGAGGTTGCTAGACCCTCGTAGTCTTGTTCCTGCAAGGACTGCGCATTGGAGTCTTGCATTGCTTCCCTCGTAGAGTCGGGAACCCTGAGCGGGGCGTGGACCACGCTCTGTGTGGCAGCAGGCCGCTCTCTGTGGGCTTGTATCGCTTTCTGTCTCTTAAAA
Organism: Scyliorhinus torazame; assembly: GCF_047496885.1. NCBI lineage: Eukaryota > Metazoa > Chordata > Chondrichthyes > Carcharhiniformes > Scyliorhinidae > Scyliorhinus > Scyliorhinus torazame. The sequence continues at coordinate 98,674,029 of NC_092724.1, read as the reverse complement.
ACGGTTGGGATTGGTACAACGCAGTTTTATTCCAACTTGTTATTTACAGATCTGTCTTGGCACTCAGCACGTGGTGACTGTGTGAGTGTCTTTTTAATCAGGTCCTGTCCTTGTCCTGTCTCCAGATCGACTGGCCACCAGGTGTCGTGTTTCTTGTCTTCAACTGTCTCTGTCCTTGTCTGTGATTGGCTGTCGTGTTATGTGTGCTAATTGGTCTGTTGGTCTGTCTATCATGATGTGTGTGTTTGAATATCATGACAGACTCCACCTCGGATTCCCTGTGAGAACACTATTCACGATGCCCTATGCTGCTCTTGCTCATGTATTTGCTTTGTTTAGCCCCTTGTTCCGCACTGTAACCAATCACTGTTTGTCGATGTATCATTTGTCAATGTTCTCTATTGATAATTTTTTCGTCTACTATGTACGTACTGTGTACATTCCCTCGGCCGCAGAAAAATACTTTTCACTGTAATTCGGTATGTGTAACATTAAATCAAATCAAAAGAAAAATCAAAAACACTCACCCTGGCTGCCCTAAGGAGGTCATGCAGTTTCTTTCAGCATTGCTGGCTGGTCCGGACTGTGTTGCTCATGACGCTCATCGCCTCTGCCACTTGTACCCAGGCCCGGGAAACAACAGCGGATGGCAACTTCCTTCCCGGCCCAGGGTACGGGGTCGCCAGCCTCTCCTCCACGGCATCCAGCAGGGTCTGTAGCTTAGCGTCTGTATAACGGGGTGCCGCTCTCCTCACTGCCACCTTGTTGGCTGGGATGGCGTGTGTGGGAAGCGAAATGTGTACATGCGGCTGCAGCCTGTCAGCCTCCTGCATGTCAATCGCGAACCCGGCAAATCCCGCACTGTTTCCATTGGAATCAATTGTTCCACGTGGCACCGGTGCTAGCTCCTTAATGGTTGTTAAATCAGTCGAGGTGCAGCGGCAGTTTTTCTGTCGTAGAAGTCCACAAATTCAGCCAGGTGTCAACATCGTCTCAGGAAAGGAGAGTACAGCCGCATAATTAAGAAGCTAATCCAAACACACAAAAGTTAGCATTGTGTTGAACTTAGAAGATTTGCTGGGAATTCAGTCAGGTATACATTCGTCTGAGTTCTTGTGCTCAAGTAGGATTAAATTTTATAATTAAGAAAACCAATTAAAAAATCTTAATTGAAAATCTATTTCATTTTAGTTTATTGAACTGTAGGTATCTGAGGAAACGTTAGTAGACAATACAATATTTTATCCAATTCTGGGTATGTTGATTCGAGATAACAGAATGCTGGACAAGGTGCTCAGAGAATGAGTTTCATATACTTGGTAATCCTCTCATTTCTATTTGTTATATCTGTCTCCTTAGAGCAGCAGCTTCCGTGATTTAGATGATTTCAAATGTTTCCCAGGGGACACACAACGCAGCCTGCTCACACCTTTCGATAAATCCTGCTCCTTCATTGCTCAGAATGCAATCTTTGATTGCATTTCCCTGATTAAGTTGTCACAGTTGGGACTTGTTCCCTGTCCCCCGTCCATATTCACTGAAAACTCCTTTAAGCTAACCTGTCAGAAAGAGCAGAGACAACACATAAAGACCTACAAGTCCTGGAACCTGAAATTAAAATAGAGTGTACGAGAAGAATTGCGGTAGCACAGTGGGCAGCACTGTAGCTTCATAGCACCAGGGACCCGGATTTGATTCCCGGCTTGGGTCACTGTCTGCACATTCGCCCCGTGTTTGCGTGGTTTCATCCGGGTGCTCTGGTTTCCTCCCACAAGTCCCGAAAGACGTGCTTGTTAGGTGAATTGGACATTCTGAATTCTCCCTTCGTGGACCTGGGCAGGTGCCGGAATGTGGATAGGGGATTTTCACAGTAACGCCATTGCAGTGTTAATGTAAGCCTACTTGTGACAATAATAAAGATTATTATTAGAAGTACAAAGCATGTCTGTCGGCATCTGTAAAAGAAAGGTTGGATGAACGCACCACACTCACTAACCCTTATTTTTATATAAGAACCTAAGAATTAGGAGCAGAAGTACGCCACTCAGCCCTTCGCGCCTGCTCCTCCATTTCATAAGACCATGACTGATTGGATTGTGGCGTCAACTCCACATTCTCACCTGCCCCAGGTAACCCTTAGCTTCCTCATTATTCCAAAAGCCTGTCTAACTCAGCCTTGACTCTGTTCAGTGGCCCAGCCATTGGGAAAGAGAATGCCAAACACAAACAACCCGCAAAGAAGAAATTCCTCCATCCCTCCCTCTTTAGTAGAAGATAACCTATTTTGAAATTGTGCGGCCCAGTTCTAAATTTCCCCACAAGAAGGAGCATCCTCTCAGTCTAGCCCCTGTCCAGACCCTGCAGACTCTTATTTCTTTCAAAAAAGATCACCTCTCATTTTTCTAAACTCCATCAAGTATAAATCCAACCTGCTCATCCTTTCTTCATAAGACAAACCCCTCAACCATAGAATCTGCCTGTGAATCTTATCTGAATTGCTTCCAATGCAGCTATGCCCTCTTTAAGTACGATGATCAAAATTATGCACAGGACTCTGGTCTCACCAGTGCCCCGTACAGTTCTAGCAAGACATTTCATAGACTCCTACAGTGCAGAAGGAGGCCATCTGGCCTATCCTGTCCGCACCGGCCCTCTGAAAGAACATCCGAGCTTCGCCCACTCCCCTGCCCTATCCCAATAACCCCACCTCACTTGCACAGTTATGGACTCCAAGAGAAGATTTAACATAGCCAATCCCCCTAACCTGCATATCTTTGGACTGTGAGAGGAAACCGGAGCACCCGGAGAAAACCCACACAGACATGGGGAGAATGTGCAAACTTCACACAGACACCCAAGGTCGGAATTGAACCCAGGTCCCTGGCTCTGTGAAGCAGCAGTGCGAACCACTGTGCCACCGTACTGCCCAGGAGTCTCTACTTTTATATTTCATTCCCAACGCAATCAAGGTCAATGTTCTGTTTGCCAATTACTTGCTGTAGCTGCATGCTGACCTTTGGTTATTTGTACACAAGGGCACCCAGTTCCCTCTGTACAGCAGTATTCATAGAATCATAGAATTACAGTGCAGAAGGAGGCCATTTGGCCCATCGAGTCTGCACCGGCTCTTGGAAAGAGCACCCTACCCAAGCCCATACCCCATCCCCATAACCCAGTAACCCCACCCAACACTAAGGGCAATTTTGGACGCTAAGGGCAATTTAGCCAATCCACCTAACCCGCACATCTTTGGACTCTGGGAGGAAACCGGAGCACCCGGAGGAAACCCACGCACACACGGGGAGAACGTGCAGACTCCGAACAGACTGCGACCCAAGCCGGGAATCGAACCTGGGACCCTGGAGCTGTGAAGCAATTGTGCTACTATGCTACCGTGCTGCCCACTGTATTCTGTAGTCTTTCCCCATTTAAATAATGTGCAGCTTTTCTATTCTTGCTGCCAAAGTGGACAATCTCACATTTTCCCGCAAAATGGACTTCATCTTTTTCAAAGTTTTTCAAAGTGGGATCGTACCCAGCCGGGCGACTTTCATAAGGGTCATGGAGCTAAAGGTCATGGTCACATCCATCAGCCGCTAATGCAGAGTTTCCCATTAGCATTCAGAGCCTGTGGGGAAAATCCTGCCCAAAATATCAATTCAGTGACCTAGAGAAGCAATTATTTGATAGATTTCTGGTGTGTTGGGTGCTCTGGATCCGTGGAACACATACAGGCCGCCAACACTTAAAATAGTGCAACACTATTTTATTAAGTTAGAAACTGTTGAACATACTTTCACTGTGGGTTAACATGGTGTTAGATTAAACTAAAGACCTATGCCTGTCCTAACCAGTCTATGCACTCAGCACATGGTGAAGCTCTGTGCTGTAAGCTGTAAGCTCTGTCCTTCTGAGAGGCTGCATCCCGAATGGGCGGGAACTCTGATGCCCCCTGTCTTTATAGTGAGTGTGCTCTAACTGGTGATTGGCTGCGGTGTTGTGTGTGTTGATTGGTCTCGCTGTGTGTCCATCAGTGTGTGTGTGTCTGCACCATGATATACTGGTGTATATTATGACAATTTCCTGTAAGCCTCGCGGTTCTCACCAACCCACCAGCATCACCCCCTTCCCGGCAGCGGCTCCTCTTCAAAACCATGTGCCGTGAAACATTTTGCTGATCCCTCCCCTGGCCAAAGCTGTGACCCAAGTGTTCGCCCAGACCCGGCCCAACTGCACGTCCATCCTTCTGGATATGGAACCCATGTGCTCTGTGCTGATGAAGAACAGATGTCCGGTGGACTACACCAAGAGGACAATACTTCCCCTCGGGGACACCATTCTGCAGAAGAAAGAGCCAGTGAAACATAAGGAGACCATCAGAGAATTCAACGCCAAGCTCAGCAGATCCGAGAGTCAGAGTTTGTCAGAGCCCTTGGTGAGTGAGCACAAACCAGGACATGGATTCCGTGTGTGTTTGTGATCCTGGTGATGACAGCAACAATACAACCAAGGCAATGTCTCCATGCAGACAAATAGCTTGAAAATCCTCTGCAGATCTTCTTGCTGTGTAGTTGCTGCTAATGGACCAAAAGCTTGTGTATCACGGTAGCATTGTGGATAGGACAATTGCTTCACAGCTCCAGGGTCCCAGGTTCGATTCTGGCTTGGGTCACCGTCTGTGCGGAGTCTGCACATCCTCCCCGTGTGTGCGTGGGTTTCCTCTGGGTGCTCCGGTTTCCTCCCACAGTCCAAAGGTGTGCAGGTTAGGTGGATTGGCCATGATAAATTGCCCTTAGTGTCCAAAATTGCCCTTAGTGTTAGGTGGGGTTACTGGGTTATGGGGATAGGGTGGAGGTGTTGACCTTGGGTAGGGTGCTCTTTCCAAGAGCCGGTGCAGACTTGATGGGCTGAATGGCCTCCTTCTGCACTGTAAATTCTCTGATAATCAGCGATGCCATGGTGGCACATTCAGTGGGAGGGAATCGGCTGCCATTACAGCAGGAGCTACATTATTAGAGGTTCTTCTTTACCTATCCTGCTTGTTACATCCTCAAAGAACTCCAATACGTTTTTCAAAAACGATTTCCTTTTCATGTTGATCCTGCTTGATTGTATTATGATTTTCTAAATGGCTTGCTATTATTTCTTTAATAATGGAGCCTCTAGCGTTTTCCCAATGACAGATGTTAGGCTAACTGACAGACAGATTCCTGCGCATCTTCTTCCTTTCTTGAATAGTGGTATTAAATTTGCATCTGATCCTCTGGAACCTTTCCAGAATCTAGGACATTTTAGAAGATTACAACTAATGTATCTATTATCTATACAACCACTTTACTTAAGACGTTGGGGCGCCAACCATCAGATCCATGGGATTTGTCAGCCTAAAGTCCCATTAATATTCCCATTACCTTTTGTCTCATGATAGCGATTGATTTGAGGTCCTTCCTTCCTCCCTCTTGATTTTCCATTATTTTGACTTTACAGACGTGGCTGGGAACAGTTCTTGCTCTTTTCATTGCACATAAATTAAACATCCAAAGGTATTTCAAAACAAAAGTTGTCTTTCATTTTCCTTTCAGACTGAAAAGATATTGGAGCGTGTGCTGCAATGTTGGGTGAAGCATACAGAAATGTTTCAAATGTAAAGAAGACACCGAGCGCGATTTTTTCAAAGTGTTCGTTCTGGTGTGAAAACCGGCGAACATCCCCCTGACGCCAATAGCAGCAAAACTCACCGAATATTGAGCCTCTTCATCAATTTATTTTTTCCTCACATGATTCACGCCGCATCGTGGCGTCTTGCCTCTGATTCGCTCGCCCCAGGAAACCTTCATCACTGTTGCCAGTGGGGCGCTCCTTGCAAAAGCCTCCCCAGCACATGCTCCAAGTCCAGTCACAGGGGAAGGCTGCCAGCGAAACAGCACCAAGATTTTCGGAGGGAGACATCACTAAACTCCTGGGATGGTGTGGAGCAGAGAAGTGACATCCTCCACCTGCAGTTGCGCAGACGGCCATCAAGCAAGGTCACCACCCCCATCTGGAAGCAATGGCCATGATTGTGAGTATCAGCTCGCTCCATAAGAGGCTGGGGCAACAGTGCCAGAAGATGATGAATGACCTGATTCATGCAGCCAGGGTAAGCGTGCCTCCTAATATCTTGCGCTTCACCCCTTCACAGCCCTTCACACCTCCATGGTGATCTCTCTCCCCACCACCTCACGGACTCCCAACACTTGTCATGGTGCTCTTCCCCACCTGCCCCCACTCTCCCCCGACCATGCCCTACCCCACCCCCACATTCCCCATGATCCCCCAGTAGATAATCTGCTCCTCACAATACCGTTGCCACTCACCTCCCACCATACCCACCTTCATCATCATCTGAACCGGCAGGACTCCTGCCTACATCTTCCCCAACTGTCTCATCGCAGGCCGAACTTGAACACAACCGATGTAATTGGGCACAACCTGCCGGAGTCATGCCCGAGCTGATGCCCTATGAGGCGAAAGCCCTTGAGCTGGCAGGCGAGGAGCAGTACCACACCTCTGCAGAGGGTGAAGTGGGGACACCTGACAAAAGTGAGAACCGTCAACACATGAAGCCATGGTGAAAGCCTCACATGTGTTCACATGTTTCCCATCAGTCTGCTCCTTTGCTGCACTAGTGCCATCTCGCTTCCCTTGCAGGTCAATCATTCGACCAGCCAGACTATTCTCAGACCCTCTGGCTACCAAAGCACATAGCAGCTCTGAGGGAGGCATCTCAGAGTCAAAGTTATCACCCGTACCCTCCACCAGGCCAGGCACTCATACCTCAGTGGAATTTATTAGTAGACAGGCTTCTGCGTCACTCACTGGTGAGCGCCTCGCAGCTGAAGGTCCACAGCAGGCGGAGGAAGGAACATCCCAGGGATCCGCACTCAGAGGAATGCCAGAGACCAGGAATCTTCTGAGCCCCTGGCCAATTACGTGACCCTCGGTCCGGTGTTCCCAGAGCTGCTAGAACTGCAAAGGCAGAGTTGTGAGCATCAGGAAGTGATATCAGCATCCCTCCTCAGACTGCAAGGCCGACTGGAGGAGACCATCGCTTTCTGTCCCAGGAGATGGTGCCGTCATTCCAATGTAATGAAGCCAAGACTAAGGGTGGCACCCGCAATGGAGACATTGGCACAAAATGTGCACTCCATGGCAGAGGGTGTCCGCTTCATGGTTCAGCTACTAGCCTCCATGGCTGAGGGTATGTGCTTCGTGATGCAGGGCTTCAACTAGTGGGAATCCAAAAGTGTCAGCATCAGAGGAAAGCGGGCCTTGTGGATCTCACTCCAGCTGCCCCTCTATCCCATGGAGGAGCCCAGACGACCCTGGGCACCTGATGGGAAGCGGATAGGCAGGACCTCAGCCTGGGGCCTTTCACCAAGGTGACCTTGTGGTGTTTGACCCATCTGACACCCCCTCTCTGTGAGCGACACACATACAGAAGAGGCCACCCAAAAGTAGTCCCGTATCCTCAAATTCCAGGCACCCCAGGGGATGCCTGCCAAGGTCAACTCAGGAAACAGGGCATGGATGTCAGCAGGCCGCCTCAACCTCAAAAGTGGATATTGGGGATACACCCAGATGTAGTGAGTGAGTGACGGAAGACTAAGAACCTAGAGGCACCTAGTGGGCACGGATGGACCTAGATTTGAGTAGGGATAATTCATCATTGTTCGCTTGCTCTTGTATTAAATACCACTTTGTTCATCTTCCACGCTGTCATTTCATGGTACCACGCTCCACAAACCCCATTGCACATTCCGCCCTTCATCCCTGTGGAGTATGAGAATGGCAGCGCTATGTCTCTCCTACCTCCAACACTGAAGACGCAGCAAAGATGCGCAGCTGCTGGCATTTCCCCACATCCAACACCCCCCTCCCCAATCGTAGAAGATTAAATCCCACTCCCGCAACATTAAAGCTCAGGCCTCCCATGTCTGCCAGTCTTCTCTAGAGATGAGGATGCCAAGGGCTGAAAAATGTTGAGAGTCTGCCCACTTCATACTTAGGTGGAGAAGGACACCAGGACCCCTGACCTCAGACAACTGGGTAACAGCTGGGATTTGTCATCTAGTGCCTCTGGACCCCATGATAAGTCCGTTCATTGGCATGACGCGTCCAAATCTCTGTCAGGCACGAGTCAGACATATTGTTGAGGATATGAGGAACATCGTTCTGTCCTCAATATTAGTCATCATCATTCCCATGAGTGTCCTGTTGGTTGTCTTACTGCCCTGCCCATGACTGTAGCCACTATCACGATGACCTCCCACAGGCACCACAGTAGTTAATGGATGTCAGACCCCATGGTTGGAGAGGTCTTCAACCTGGTCCTGGTAGTCACCAAACCGAGTATCAATGAGGGTGTCCTGAGCCCTGCTGCCCCTGTCATCACCTGAGGTCCTTCTTCCTGCTCCTCCTCCTCCTCCGCAGGTAGCGCCTCACAGCCCTCCTCATCATCCTCCTCAACTGAGGAGATGTGATGCTCCTGCACCTCATCATGGTCAGGCTGCTCGCCTCGCTGCAGTGCCAGGTTATACAGAGCATAGCAGGCCACCATAATGTGAGACACCCTCTGGGGCTGTATTGCAGGGCCATCCCTGACCGGTCCAGGAATCGGAACTGCATGTTGAATAGTCTAATCGCCTGTTTAACCAGAGCATGCCTTGATACATGGGCCTCGTTGTAGCCAGTCTCAGCGGGTGTTTGTGCCCTCCGCACTGGGTTATCAGCCACCTCTTGAGTGGGTACCCTAACCTTTGTCCCAGAGGAGCCATCACTCCAGCTGCTGCTGTCTCAGAAAAACGGCTGGGATCTGTGAGCTCTGCAAGATGTAACTATCATGGACGCTCCCCGGGAAATGAGCTCACACCTGCATGATGCGCGATGTGTGGTCACAGATGATCTAGACAATGAGGGAGTGGTATCCCTTGCAGTTCACAAATGGCACCCTGTGCTGCTATGGGGAGCACAGGTCCACCTGGGTGCAGTCGATGGGACCTGTATTTGGGGCATGCCAGCTATGCAGGCAAAGCCCATGACCCTGGTATCCAGGCTTGCCTGGTCCCGGTCCAAGTTAATCTACATATGGGTCCCCACAACTAGTGCATCTGTGACCTTCCTAATGCACTTACGCGCTGCTGACTGGGAGATGCCACGCAGGTCACCCGCATAACCCTGAAATGAGCCGCTGGCATAGATGTTCAGAGCTGCAGTAACGTTCAGGGGCCACATGCAATGGGTCACCTCCCAGTCCATGTGGTGCCAACTCTTGCATCACTTGGCACAGTGATCAACTATCCCCCAAGACAGACGCAGTCTTCTCCAGCACTGAACCTGTGGCATCTGGAGGTAGGAAGTTTGATATCAGAGTACCCTTGGATGTCTCCTCCGAGATTCCGCTAACTGTTGCCCTGCTCCTGGAAAGGCAACAAGCCCTGCCTGCCCCTCCTCCATAGGGCGCTGTCCCTGGCCGCGTGCAGCGACATGTCGATGTCACTGTCGTGTTGGGTGTTCCGATACACAAACGAACCAACACGGTTGTAGGTGGTACAACTCTGTTTTATTGTTCTGTACAATAATAACTATTAACTTCTGGCTGTGGTTCGTACTTCACCAGCTAACCTGTGGACCCAGCCCTAGCACTATCCTGGTGAGGCACTCAGCACATGGTGTATGTCTGAGTGACACGCTGTGAGCTCTGTGCTCTGAGCTATCTCCTGGTAGAATGAGCAGGAACTGTGGTGTTCCCTGTTTTATAGTGCGTGTGCTCTCACTGGTGATTGGCTGCGATGTTGTGTGTGTGTTGATTGGTCCAACTACCTGTCCATCATTGTGTGTGTGTGATTGCACCATGATATGTTAATGTGGATATCATGACATCCCCCCTTTTCACAAGGATATGTGCCTACATGCTGATAAATATTGGTGTGTACTAAGTGCATCTGAGTATGTGTGTGCAATATTTACATCATGTACATGAGGCTAAACTATATACATAGGAAGGTGTCAGGTGCAACAGAGCAACGAGGTTGTACCACTAACAAAACAAGTGCAATAAGCAAACATCGAAAGAGAACTTCTGGAACGGCAAGAAAGAAACACGTTAACAGTACTGTAAAACAATTCACTGAGTCCAATGTGCTAACAGGCTCATAAGTCCAGTCTATCAGGTGGGCGACGAATTCGGGTTGACCGCCTCAAGGGTGGGTCAGGATCCACCATCTGAGGAATGGGCCTGGCCATAATCGAGAGAGGAATAGGCAGAGTGGCAGGAAGCTCAACGAAGTCGACATCAGGGACAATAGGAGGGCGTGGCACCGGTGCATGATCTCGTAGAGAGCACGGAAGCAGCCGAAGGTCTCACCGATTACGCCGGCGAATGGAGCCATCAGGCATGCGAACCAGGAACGAGCGGGGGGCCAAGCGGCAGAGAACCTCGGCGGTTGCCGACCAGCCACCCTCCGGTAGGTGTATGCGGACGTTGTCTCCAGGCGCCAGGGCAGGAAGATCAGTTGCCCGAGCGTCATGTGCCACCTTCTGCTGAGCATGCTGCTGTTGCATCCTTTTCAGTACTGGAGCATGGTTCAGGAACATGAATGACAGCACAGTGGTCCTGAGGGTGCGACCCATCAACAGCTGGGCTGGCGAGAGGCCCGTGGACAGTGGGGCCGAGCGATAGGCCAGCAGGGCTAAACAGAAGTCAGATCCGGCATCAGCAGCCTTGCAGAGGAGCCGCTTCACGATATGGATGCCCTTTTCCGCCTTGCCATTCGACTGGGGATGCAAAGGGCTGGACGTCACATGTGTGAAGTTGTAGGAAGCGGCAAAAGAAGACCATTCTTGGCTCGCAAAACAGGGCCCGTTGTCAGACATGACGGTGAGCGGAATTCCATGGCAAGCGAAGGTTTCTTTGCATGCTCGGATGACAGCTGATGTTGTCATGTCGTGCAGGCGTATGACCTCCGGATAATTTGAAAAATAGTCAATTATAATGACGTAGTCCCTGCCGAGTGCATGAAAGAGGTCCACACCCACCTTCGCCCAGGGGGACGTGACCAACTCATGTGGCTGAAGTGTCTCAGGGGGTTGCGCCGGCTGAAACCTTTGGCAGGTGGGGCAGTTGAGCACCATGTTAGCGATGTCGTCGCTGATGCCTGGCCAGTACACAGACTCTCGGGCCCTCCGTCTGCACTTTTCAACCCCGAGATGGCCTTCGTGCAGTTGTTCAAGGACAAGCCGGTGCAAGCTGTGTGGGATCACGATCCGGTCCAACTTTAGGAGGACACCATCAATGACGGCCAAGTCGTCCCGGACACTGTAGAATTGTGGGCACTGCCCCTTGAGCCACCCTTCTGTCATGTGGTGCATCACACGCAGTAGAAGGGGGTCAGCCACAGTCTCACGGCGAATGTGGGCCAGACATGCGTCAGTGGCCGGCAGATTGGCCGATGTGAAGGCTACTTGTGCGTCGACCTGACAAATGAACCCCTCCGATTCGGGCGGTGTGTTCACTGCCCTGGACAGAGCATCCGCGATGATGAGGTCCTTTCCCAGGGTGTAGACAAGTTGGAAGTCGTACCTCCGGAGCTTGAGCAGAATGCGCTGGAGGCGAGGGGTCATATCGTTGAGGTCCTTCTGAATGATGCCGACCAGGGGGCGATGGTCGGTCTCCACAGTGAACTGCGGAAGACCATACACATAATCATGGAACTTGTCTATTCCGGTCAGCAAACCCAGGCACTCCTTTTCAATCTGCGCATAGAGCTGTTCTGTGGGGGTCATGGCCCGCAAGGCATAGGCGACTGGGGCCCATGATGCAGTGTCGTCCCGTTGCAGGAGTACCGCCCCAATGCCGGACTGGCTGGCATCAGTCGAGATCTTTGTGTCCCGAGTGGTGTCGAAGAACGCCAATACCGGGACGGTGGTGAGCTTGATCTTGACCTCCTCCCATTCCTTCTGGTGTGCGGGCAGCCACTGGAATTCCGTTGTCTTCTTGACCAGGTGGCGAAGCGCGTTGTGTGCGAGGCAAGGTTGGGAATAAACTTCCCCAGGAAGTTGACCATCCCGAGAAAGCGTAACACTGCCTTCTTGTCTGCCAGCTGCGGCATGGCTGCGATGGCTGCCACTTTGTCGGCATCCGGCCGCACCCCTGACCGGGATATGTGGTCCCCCAGAAACTTTAGCTCAGTCTGGCCAAAAGAGCACTTGGCTCGGTTGAGGCGCAGGCCCTGATCTCGTATCCGTGCAAAGACATGCTGGAGACGACTGATGTGCTCCTGTGGTGTGGTGGACCAGATGATAACGTCGTCAACATAGACACGTACCCCTTCAATGCCCTCCATCATCTGTTCCATGATGCGATGGACACCTCGGATGCCGAGATTATGCCAAACGGCATCCTATTGTAGCAGTATCTGCCAAAGGGAGTGTTGAAAGTGCACAGCTTCCTGCTGGACTGATCCAGTTGAATCTGCCAAAAACCCTTTGAGACATCAAGCTTGGTGAATATTTTTGCCCGGGCTATTTTGCTCGTGATTTCTTCCTGTTTGGGTATGGAGTAGTGTTCCCTCATGATGTTGTTGTTCAGGTCTTTTGGGTCGATGCAGATCCGGAGCTCGCCGGAGGGCTTTTTTACGCACACCATGGAACTGACCCATGGCGTTGGCTCCGTGACCCGGGAAAGCACTCCTTGGTCCTGCAGGTCCTGCAGCTGCTGCTTGAGGTGGTCCTTGAGTGGTACTGGGACTCTACAAGGTGCGTGAATGACCGGGGTGGCATCCGGTTTGAGCCCTATTCTGTATGTGCAGGGCAGTGTGCCCATGCTCTCGAAAACCTCCTGGTTGTGGGCGAGGAGTGAGTAGAGCTGCGCCGTAAAGTCTGCATCCGGTAAATCGTACGTGCCTTCTGGAGACAGAGTGTGTACCCGCTGAACGAGGTGGAGGATCCTGCACGCCTATGCGCCTAACAGAGAGTCCTTCGAGGATCCAACTATCTCAAAGGACAGTGTGGCTGTGTATGAATTGTGTGTAACCTCGAGCTGGCAGGACCCCATGGCCGGGATAACGTTTCCGTTATAATCAACCAGCTGACAGTGGGGTGGCAGAATCGGTGGTTTAACCTTCAAGGTGTGGAAGGCTGACCATGCAAGGAGATTGGTGGAGGCACCAGTGTCCAAGCAGAATGTAATTGGTGATCGGTTGACCATTAGGGTGGCAGCGGCTGGTGGTTCCGACTTGGGGACATCTGGTTCTTGTGGATTACCGCGTCTTGGGCCCTCCGCCTGCACTTTTCAACTCCGAGGTGTTCTCAATCTGCGCATAGCCCTGTTCTGTGGGGGTCATGGCCCGCGACGCATAGGCGACCGGGGCCCATGATGCGGTGTCGTCCCGTTGCAGGAGTACCACCCCAATGCCGGACTGGCTGTTCAATCCCTCCCCACACCATTCACTGTACCCACAGCCCTGCACCAATGTGGCACTGTTGGTCGCACTCCCACATTTGAGTCCAAACATAGTGGGTTCAGCTTCCACTCCCGCAACATTAACACAAGATCCAGGCTGACACTCCAATACTGAGGGAGTGCTGCAATGTCAGAGGTGTTGGTCTTGCAAACCATCTGCCCTCTTAAGTGGACAAAGATCCCAGGCCACTATTTGTAGAAGAGCAAGGGAGATATTGCCAGTGCCCCATCAGCATCTACCTCTTAAGCAACAGCACATCTGGTTATCACATTGCTTTTATTGGGATCTTACTGTGCATATTTTCTGCTGCGATTCCCATGTTACAATAGCAACCACATAAAATAAAATTCATGATTGGTTAATCAATTGTAAGGGAAAGAAATCTGCCTTCCTTACCCTGTCTGGCCTACACTTGACTCTCGACCCAGAACAATATGGTTGACAATTAACTTCCCTCTGAAATGGCTGAGCAGACTCCCCAAGTGGATATTAAAATGAGCAACAAATACTGACCCTGTCTGCGCCACCTACATCACATGAAAAGAAATTGCAGTCTTTACCTTATCTACATGTAACTCCAGTCCCACTGGCAATGTGGTTAGGGATGGACAAAAAATGGTAGCTTGCCAGTGACACCAATGCATCCCATGAAAGAACACCTTTTTTGAAAACATGTGCATGAAATCTCAGCTGACATTCTGGAGCAGACTGGGAAAATGCTGCATTGTTGGAAGTGCTGTCTTTCAGGTCATATGCTGAATCAAGGCCTTCACTCTCAGCTGGATGCATGGTGGCACAGTGGTTAGCACTGCTGCCCCACAGCATCAGGGGCCCAGGATCGCTCCGGAATTAGTGAGGAATTTGCACTTTCTCCCGTGTCTCCGTGGGTTTCCTCTGGGTCCTTCAGGTTCCTCCCAGGCTAGTTGGATTGGCCATTCTAAATTGCACGGTAGTGTCCAAAGGCTGGATGGGGTTACGGGGATTGGGTGGGGGAAGTGGGCCTGGGTGGGGTGCTCTTTCAGAGGGTGGTGCAGACTCGATGGGCTGAATGGCCTCCTTCTGCACTGTAAATATTCCATGAAAACATCCCGTGCCACTATCTGTAGACCACTTTGGAGCACCTTGAGGTCTTGAAAAGGTGAGCTAAAATGCAAGCCTTTTCTTTCATTCCAAACTTCTCCCCCATTTCCATTAACTTCTCTTGCTCTCCCCCAACTCAACTTTCATGTTTTCCTCATTGTTTCCAGATCTCTTGGATGTATCTGGGATGTTTGTCATGTGACAACTCCAATATAAGAGCAAGTGTTGCCAGTTGGAGGCCTATTGTTGACGTCATTACTGAGGAACTGGCAGAGCTGTGTTCAACCCCCAGCTTTACTTTTCTCTCTAGCCAGAGGGTAGAACATTCTGTGCCTGCTCCCTGGACTCAAGAGCTGGGAGTGCCTGTTATATTTTGATGGTGTCAGAAGATTGGCACCCTGTGACATTTCTTAAAAAGAGTTAGAATTGATTCTTAATAGTTCTCAGGATCCGTCAAATCATTTGGGCACTTTTACACTTTGTATTCCCTGTACTCAGGGCGGCATGGTGGCATATTTGTTAGCACTGTTGCCTCAAGTGGGCGACATGGTGGCGCAGTGGTTAGCACTGCTGCCTTCAGCGCTGAGGACCTGGGTTTGATCCCAGCCCTGGGTCACTGTCTGTGTGGAGTTTGCACATTCTTCTCAAGTCTGCGAGGGTTTCATCCCCACTACCCAAAACATGTGGATGGTAGGTGGATTAACCTACCTAAATTGCCCCTTGATTGGAAAAAATAATTGGATACTTTAAATATATTTTTTAAAAAGCACTCCTGCCTCACAGCACCAGGGGCCCGGGTTCAATTCTGGTCTTGGACAACTGTTTATGTGGAGTTTGCACATTCTCCCACTGTCCGCGTGGGGTTCCTCCGGGTGCTCCGGTTTGCTCCCGCAGTCCAAAGATGTGCGGGCAGTCATAATATACATCTATGTATGCAATGGAGTGCAGACAGGTAGTAATTGACACACAGGGTGACCAGTAAGCACACAGAATAGAGCAGCCAATCACCAGACAGGACACGACCACTATAAAGCCAGAGGGCACCAGAAGACAGCGACGCACCTACCGATCCTCAGCGTGGATCCCGACGATGAGTGGTGTGCTGTCCTCACAGTCAACAAGGCTCGCATCCGGTTCTAACTGGACACCAGCGCATCGGCGAACCTCATCTCCAAATCCGATCTCGACACAATCCGCGTCAGACCAAGCATTCTTCCACTGGCCTGCCAGCTCCTTGACTACAATGGCAATGCCATAGCTGCCAGTGGCTCATGCCAACTCGGAGTTTCCAATAAGTCATTTAAAGCGACACTGCGATTTGAGATCGTGGGACCTGACAGAGCATTCCTGCTCGGTGCTCGGGCCTGCAAACTCCTGAACCTGGTTCAGCGAGTCCACACCATGTCATCCTCACAGGCGACGGCCTCACCTGATGAGTACTTCCAGGCTGAAATTGATGACATCATCACACTGTACCACAGTGTGTTCGACGGAATGGGCACACTCTCATACTGATACAAAATCCTGCTCAAACGAACGCCACCCCTGTGATCCACGCACCACTTTGGGGTGCCGGCACCCCTCAAGAACCGCCTCAAGCAGCAGTTACAGGACCTCCAGGGCCAGGGCATCATATCAAAGGTCACAGAACCCACGGACTGGGTCAGCTCCATGGTCTGCGTCAAGAAGCCGTCAGGGGAGCTTCGAATCTGCATCGACCCCAAGGTTTTAAACCTTATGAGGGACATCATGAGGGAACATTACCCAATACCAAAACGAGAGGAGTTGACCAGCGAGATGGCTCATGCCAAACTCTTTACGAAGCTGGATGCCTCCAAGGGGTTCTGGCAAATACAGCTGGATGCATCCAGTCGCAAGCTGTGCACATTCAATACCCCGTTCGGTCGCTACTGCTACAACCGGATGCCTTTTGGCATCATCTCTGCCTCAGAGGTATTTCACCGCATCATGGAATTGATGATGGAGGGTATCGAGGGGGTGCGCGTGTATGTTGACGATGTCATAATCTGGTCCACAACTCCTCAAGAACACATCGATCACCTCTAGCAGGTATTCCACAGAATCCATGAGCATGGCCTCAGACTCAACAGAGCCAAGTGCTCGTTCGGTCAATCAGAAATCAAATTCCTTGGTGACCACATCTTGCAGCAAGGCGTGCGGCCAGATGCTGACAAGGTCTCGGCGATCAACGCCATGAAGAGCCCAGAGGACAAGAAGGCGGTCCTCCGCTTTCTAGGGATGGTCAACTTCCTCGGGAAGTTCATTCCCAACATGGCAGCACACACCACAGCCCTCCACCATCTCATCAAAAAGTCGACAGAATTCCAGTGGCTGCCCGCTCATGAGAACGAATGGCGTGAGCTCAGGGCAAAACTCACCATAGCCCCGGTTCTGGAGTTCTTCGACCCGACCAAAGAGACCAAAATATCCACTGACGCGAGCCAGGATGGTATTGGGGCAGTGCTCCTCCAACGGGATGACTCCTCCTCATGGGCCCCAGTTGCGTATGCCTCCAGAGCCATGATGCCCACTGAGCAACGGTACGCTCAGATCGAGAATGAATACCTGGGCCTCCTAACGGGAATCGACAAATTTCACGACTATGCGTATGGCCTCCCAAAATTCACGGTTGAGACGGACCACAGGCCACTAGTCCATATAATTCAGAAGGATTTGAATGACATGACGCCTCGGTTACAACAAATCCTTCTCAAGCTACGCCGCTATGATTTTGAACTTGTCTACACGCCAGGCAAAGAACTCATTGTTGCAGATGCCCTTTCCAGGTCTATCACCACACCGTGTGAACAAACTGACTTTGTCTGCCAAATCGATGCGCAGGTGCAATTGCGTGCCTCCAACCTACCGGCCACTGATGAGAGGGTCAACCAAATTCGTGAGGAAACAGCCAAGGACCCTCTGCTAAAGCGTCTGCTGCAGCACCTCACGAATGGCTGGCAGAAGGGACAGTGTCCCCAGTTTTACAACGTCAAGGATGGCCTGATGGTGGTGGACGGCATCCTCATGAAGCTCAATAGGATTGTGATTCTGCAGAGCATGCGAGCTATGGTGCTTGGCCAACTC
The DNA here is from genome assembly GCF_047496885.1 of Scyliorhinus torazame. Classification (NCBI taxonomy): domain Eukaryota; kingdom Metazoa; phylum Chordata; class Chondrichthyes; order Carcharhiniformes; family Scyliorhinidae; genus Scyliorhinus; species Scyliorhinus torazame. The sequence goes on along the minus strand of NC_092724.1, from coordinate 98,656,342 downwards.
CATGAGGGTCACCTGGGGGTCGAGAAATGTCGTCGCAGAGCTCGAGAGGCAGTCTATTGGCCAGGCATCAGCCAGGACATTGCCAACACGATCCTCAACTGCCCCACATGTCAGAAATATCAGCCAGCTCAACCCAAAGAACCCCTGCTGCAACATGAGAGAGTGACCTCCCCATGGTCCAAAGTCGGTGTCGACCTTTTCCACGCCAAGGCGCATGACTATGTCCTCCTGGACTACTTCTCCAATTACCCTGAAGTGGTGAAACTGTCCGACCTCACGTCGAAGGCAGTGATTAAAGCATGCCAATAAACGTTTGCCAGGCATGGGATACCGCTCACAGTGATGAGTGACAACGGTCCCTGTTTTTACAGCTAGGAATGGTCTGATTTTGCCCGCCTATACAACTTTTGTCACGTAACCTCCAGCCCCCACTACCCGCAATCAAACGGGAAGGCCGAAACAGGGGTCCATATCATCAAGAGATTAATATGCAAGGCTGCAGACTCAGGCTCCGACTTCAACCTGGCGCTGCTGGCATACAGAGCATCCCCGCTGTCCATTGGGTTGTCTCCCGCGCAGGTGCTCATGAATCGCAATCTGCGGACCACGGTTCCAGCCATCTATGTTCCAGACTTTGACCACCTCACGGTCACACAAAAGGTGCAGAAGTCTCGGGCCCAACTTAAATCAGCATACGACGCTCATTCCACGGATCTCCCCGAGCTGGTCCCAACTGATCGTGTCCGTGTGCAGTTGCCTGACGGTGACTGGTCCGCCAGAGCTGTAGTGGTCAAGCAAGTGGCCCCGAGATCGTTCCTTGTCTGCATGGCTGATGGCTCCTTCCTACGACGCAACAGACGGGCGCTGTGCAGAGTTCCACGCCCGCCACCTAACCATGATGTCCCACCTCACACAATGCTGCCTCCAGACGTGCCCTACCGCGAGGCCACCGATCCACCAGCAATCCTGCCGACCTCTGCGCCCACCGCATTGGCGGCGGTCCCGCCTATCCAAGTGCAGGCAGCCCCTGATCCACCCTTGAGGCGATCAACCAGAATTTGTCGCCTGCCGCAGAGACTAAACTTATCGACTGAACTTTTGCACAACTGTGTTACCTTATCATTTTGACCTCTGTAAATATCGTTGTTACCGTTTCATCTGCCCTATATCTGCACTAGCGACACCCTCCTGTGTACATAAGGTCTTTTTAGCACATTCTGTGTATAGTCACGCACATCCACACGCACATGCACCTTAATATTTATTATCTCAACACATACAATATAGAAAAAAAAGAAAAGGAGGAGAGATGTCATGATATACATCTATGTATACAATGGAGTGCAAACAGGCAGTGAATGACACACAGGATGACGAGTAAGCACACAGAACAGAGCAGCCAATCACCAGATAGGACACGACCACTATAAAGCCAGAGGGCACCAGTTTTCCCACTCTCTCGGGACCCAGCCTCTGAGAAAGTCAGAGCTCGTGAGCTAGCCAATACCTACACCATGTGATAGCTAAGTTAGGCTGGTCAGGCTAGTGTCAGGTCTCCAGTCAAGTCAGCATAGTGTCAACCCACAATTGAACATATATAATAGTTTGGATATTGAATAAAATCATGTTGCATTTCATCAAGTGTTGGAGGTCTGTCTTGCGCTACACTGCAGTTCACCTTGACCCAGCCTATCCAACAAATCACGGGCTAGGTGGATTTCTTCTTAGTGTCCAAAAGGGATTACAGAGATAGGGCGGGGAGTGGGCTTAGATCGAGCGCTCTTTCAGAGGGTTGGTGCAGACTCAATGGGTCGAATGGCCTTCTTCTGCACTGCAGGGATTCAATGATTATTCCACTTGTGCTGTAGCTAGTGTGAAGACAAAACAGTGAGAGTTTGCTTCTTTGTTCCAATTCGTCACCTTAGATTTGGATTGTTAGATAAAAGACCTTCACAATATGATTCGTGAAAGTGCAAAGCTTGGCACCCCAAGAACACCAAGGAATGAAAGAACAAAATTGCATTGAAATAGCCCCTTTCATAACCTCAGCACATCTCCTTTACACCCAATGAGGTACTCCTGAAGTGAGATTTTAAAAAACAAAGTGCCGGAAATACTCAGCAGGTCTGGCAGCCTCTGTGGAGAGAGGAACCGAGTTAACTTTTCATGTCCATGTGATTCTTCTTCAGAGCCCAGAGTAAGGAGTCATATAGTATTCACAGAATCTTTACAGTGCAGAAGGAGGCCATTCAGCCAATCGAGTCTGCACTGGATCTCTGAAAGAGCATTCGACCTAATCTCATTCCCCTGCCTTACACCAGTGTCCTTGCACATTCTTTTCAGAAAGCAATCCAATTCCCTTTTGATTAAACTCAAAATGTTAACTCTCTTTCTCTCACCACAGATGCTACCAGACCGGCTGAGAATTTCCAGCGTTTTCTGCTTTTTATTTCAAAAAACTCCAGCCAGTATTTTCCTTTTATTTTAATAATTACTCTTGAAGCAAAGTTGCTGTTGGTATTATGGAAGCGCAGCGGGCAATTTACGCACAGCAAGGTTCCACAAACAGCAATTAAATAACGACCAGGTTAGATTTTCTGTGATGAAGATGGTTTGGGGATAAACATTGGATGGGGTACCAGGGGCTGGTTTAGCACAGGGCTAAATCGCTGGCTTTGACAGCAGACCAGCAGCACGGTTCAATTCCCGTACCAGCCTCCCCAAACAGGCGCTGGAATGTGGCGACTAAGGGCTTTTCACAGTAACTTCATTTGAAGCCTACTTGTGAAAATAAGCAATTTTCATTTCAGGAAGGACTTCCCTGCTCCTCTTCAAATAGTGCCATGCGATCTTTTGCATCCAGTTGTAAGGGGCAGAAAGGGTTTTGGTTTAAAATCTCAGCCACAAGACAACACCTCAACAATGTAGCATTCCCTGGGGCAGCATTGCGACTGACAGTCTGAGTTGTGTGCTCAGATGTCTGGAGTGAGCATTGAACCCGCAATCTCCTAATCCAAAAGCAAGAGTGTCACCCCTGAACCATAGATGACTCCCAAAAGCATAAATTACACTGTCAAAAGCATAAATTACAATGGAATACCACTGGAAATGTTAAGTGATATAGATTAATAGAATCCTGTCAAAAGAGGTTAGCCATTTAATGGCAATTGAATATATTTAAAGGTTCGGAGTGACCCCTGCTCTTAACTTTCTAAGTGCTTTTATGTTACTGACACAGGTCCTTTTTTATATCCCTATATCTGTCCTGTACCGTTTCCATGCGAGCTCCAAAACAGCATTAAGTCTTGTTCAGCAAAAGCAATAATAATAAAGCCCAAAGTCAAATTGAAAAATAAATGTGATGAATTTCTTCTGCAAAAATGGCAAAATGTGAAAGCAATTTATTTAATAGATGACTCTTCAGGCAGGGAGAGAGATCTGTGTCTATAGAGAACATTAAGTGCACTTTTTGCTGATGTGATTTAACTAATCTTTTATCATAACCATTGGCCTCTTAAAAGAGATAAATTACTGCTAAAAGGGTGACCATTTATAGATTATAATTAAATAATAGAGGCCTGAAGCCCGTGGAGTGTGTGCAGGAAGGATTTTCATGAAAGGTCTTCGCAATGCCTGTGAAAGGGAAATGCTGACGTAATGCACTGTGAAAAATCAAACTGGGGTTTGATCAGGACCAATAGGGAGGAACCTCAACAATAATGAACAACCTGAAGTGTACCATCCAAAAGAAAAGATGTGCCTTTCACATCCTTGGACGTTCCAAAGTGCTTCACATTTGTTAAATATTTCCAAAAGATAGTCACTGTTCAAGCAGCAAACCTGGCAGCCAATTTGTGCACAGCAAGATCCCACATGCAGATATGACATAATGATCAGATAATTGTCTTTAGTGGCGTTGGTTGAGGGACATATTTTGGCCATGGCACCAGGGGGAACTCCCCTCATCCTCTTTGCAATAATACACAGAAACATAGAAAACAGGAGCAGCAGGAGAAGGCCATTCTGCCCTTTGAGCCTGCACCACCATTCAATGTGATCATGACTGTTCCTCTGTCTCAATACCGCATATCTGCGCTCTTCCCATACCCATTGACACCTATAGAGACAAGAAATCTATTTTTCATTCTTAACAAGTTCAGTGACTTGGCCTCCAATGCCTTCTGTGGTAGAGAATTCCACAGTTCCACCATCCTCTTGTGAAGAAGGTTCTCCTCATCTCAGTCTTAAACGGCCTACCCCGTATTCTGAGACTGTGACCCCTTGTTCTACACCCTCTAGCTAGAGGAAAGAACATCCCTACATCCAGTCCGTCCAGCCCTGTCAGAATTATATGTGTTTCAATTTGATCCCCCTTCACTCTTCTGAATTCCAGTGAATGCAGGCCCAGTCGACCCAATCTCTCCTCATCCGGCAATCCTCCCATCGCAATATTCAGGTTGAGAACCTTCGCTGCACTCTGACCAAGGCAAGACCTTTCTTCGATAAGGAGACCAAAACTGCACACAATACTCGAGGTGTAGCCTTGCCACGGCCACCAATACTGTGGGATCTTATCTGAGGGGGAAGACGGGGTGCCAGTTTAGCATCTCATCCAACAGATAGCCCATCTGACAGCGGAACACACTTATTCCTGGAGTGGAATTCGAACCCAGGAACGCGGCCACCCATGCACTAACCTTAGCTGAATCCAAAGCATCAGATCCAAATTAAAAACAGAAAATGCTGGAGCTGTGGCAAGAGAATCAGAGTTAACCTTTCAGCAGGACTGGTGAATGACTTGCAATGTTATGAAAACAGAAAATGCTGTATAAACACAACAGGTCTGGCAGAATCTGCGGAGAGAGAAACAAAGTTAACATTTTGTGTCCATATGGCTTTTTTCAGAGCTAAAGAGGAGAAATGTGATGGGTTTTATACCATTTACAGTGGGGGTGGAACAAAATAGGTCAGGGAAAGATGGGAACTCAAGAGAGATGTGACAAAGATGCCATGGGTATGTGATGAACGGTTACTGCCTTATCATCATGTCAGGTGATGTCCCCTTTAAGACCGGGCTTGGAACCCTGGGGTCTCTGCCTCTGGCTCCGCCCATCTCTGAGCCATATATAAGGGGCTGCCTTGTGGGCTGTGCAGCAGTCAGCACATGTCTCAGCTCTAGCATAGTTCTTAGTCTAATAAAGCCTTCTTTACCGTTTACACTCTAAGCGTCGTTATTGAGGGTACCTCAGGGTACAAGACAGAGAGAGCGTTAAGACCTGAAATGTTAACTATGTTTCTCTCTCCTCCATGCCTAACCTACTGAGTATTTCGAGAACCTTCTGTTTTTACTACATATTTGGCTTTTGCCTATTTGTCAAATATTTCCTTTGTAATCCAGCACCTCATCTAAAGGCAGCTCGTATAATTCAAATGAAGCAGCACTTGCCATTGGAGACAAAATGTAAACTCGGGAGGACTCGGGGAGTCTATTGTGCACTGCTGTGACTGTTTCCAATTATGTTGAATCAGCTTATTTGAACAATAGAAGGTGCAATTCAGCGGAGTCAAGTTAAAATCCATTGAACGGCACGTCCAGCTTTCTTGCCACCTTTTTAAAATTCATTTACAGATTAGGCCAGAATTTACTGCCCATCCCTAGATACCCTTCAGAAGGTGGTGGTGAGGTGCCTTCTTGAACCGCTGCCGTCCTTCAGGCATAGGTACACCCACTGTGCTGTTAGGGAGGGAGCTCCAGGATTTTGTCCCAGCGACAGCGAAGGAACGGTGATATATTTCCAAGTCAGGTTGGTGAATGACTTGGAGGAGAACCTCCAGATGGTGGGGTTCCCAGGTATCTGCTACACTTGTCCTTCTAGATGGTAGTGGTCGTGGGTTTGGAAGGTGCTGTCGAAGGAACCTTGGTGAGTTACTGCAGTGCATCTTGTAGATGGTTCACAAGGCTGCCACTGTTCGTCAGTGGTGGAGGGTTTGAATGTTTGTGGAAGGAAGAGCAATCAAGCGGGCTGCTTTGTCCTGGATGGTGTTGTGCCTCTTGAGTGTTGTTGGAGCTGCTGTCATCCAGGCCATAAGAGAGTATTCCATTACACACCTGACTTGTGCGTTGCAGATGGGTGACAGGCTTTGGAGGGTCAGGAGGTGAGTTACTCGCCGTAGGATTCTTAGCCTTCGACCTGCCCTAGCAGCCACAGCATTAATGTGGCGAGTCCAGTTCAGTTTCTGATCAATGGTAACCCCCAGGATGTTGATTGTGGGGGATTCAAGGGGTGGTGGTTAGATCTTCTCTTGTAGGAGATGGTCATTGCCTGAAACTTGTGTGGCGTAAATATAACTTGCCACTTGTCAGCCCAAGCCTGGATATTGTCCAGTTCTTGCTGCATTTGGACATGGACTGCTTCGTTATCTGTGGAGTCGCGAATGGTGCTGAATATTGTGTAGTCATCCGCAAACATCCCCACTTCTGACCTTATGACGGAAGAACATAGAACATAGAACTGTACAGCACAGTTCAGGCCCTTCGGCCCACGATGTTGTGCCGAACTAGTCTGAAACTAAGATCAATCAACCTACTCCCAATCGTTCTAGTGCATTCATTATGCCTAGCCAATAACCGCTTGAAAGTTCCTAAAGTCTCCGACTCCACTACCACAGCTGGGCGTGCGTTCCATGCCCCAACCACTCTCTGAGTAAAGAACCTACCTCTGACATCCCTCCTATATTTTCCACCATGAATCTTATAGTTATGCCCCCTTGTAACAGCTACATCCACCTGAGGAAAAAGTCACTGAACGTCCACTCTATCTATCCCTCGCATCATCTTGTACACCTCAATTAAGTCACCTCTCATCCTCCTTCGCTCCAATGAGAAAAGCCTTAGCTCCCTCAACCTTTCCTATAAGACCTACCCTCCAATCCAGACAGCATCCTGGTAAATCTCCTTTGCACCCTTTCCAATGCTTCCACATCCTTCCTATAATGAGGTGACCAGAACTGCACACAATATTCCAAATGAGGTCTAACCAAGGTCTTGTACAGTTGCAGCATAACCTCATGGCTCTTAAACTGAATCTCCCTGTTAATAAATGCTGAGGAAGGCAGGTCATTGATGAAGCAGCTGAAGATGCCTGGGGGCCTGGGGCTGAGAAACTCCTGCAGTGATGTCCTGGAGCTGGGATGCTTAACCTCCAACCACCACAACCATCTTCCTTTGTATGACTCCCAACAGTGACGAGCTTTCCCCTGATTCCCATTGACTCCAGTTTAGCTTCTGGTCGGTTATTATGATGAATCGGCGTCCATGAACACCACAGGCGGCAGCTAGTCACTTCTTTTTGATTTGGGTGTAATTTTGCTCAGCTTCTGAAGGAGTCCTTGAGGCAAAGGCAATTAGCCTTTCTGATCTGTCCTCTCTGTGAGGGATAGAACGGCTGCTAACCTATATTGGCTCACGTCGCATGTAAGAACAATTGACTTCCCCGGGCCAAAATTAACTAAAAGGTGCAAAGGTTGCAAAGCTTGTTTTACCAATGGAAAGCTTCCTCTTGCTGCTCCTTGCATTGACAATGTTGTTGTTTCCTTAGCAACTGCTGTGGCCACGTTTGGAATTAACGTGCCATCACATTTCTCCATTCCCAGGAAGGATTTCAGCTCGGCGACATTCCTAGGTGCTGGGACCTCTCATTTGGCTTTGACTTTTCATCGAATGGGTGTAGACCTGTGGCATCCACGTAGAATCCCAAGGAAGTAACTTCCGTACCCTGGCAGGTACATTTCTCACATTTACAGCAGACTCCCGCAGCTCTGAATCTGAAAACTCAAGAGTTGTGGTAGGCATCGACCCCGAGGTCAGGCCTTGCATTTGGCTGACCTGAAGAGGTTGAGGATAAGGCCGAGATGCATCACAATTGTGCATTGATGCACCGTATAGCCCCACTCTGTATTCCGATCAATGCACATTTACTCCAGATAGACTTGGACATAGGAGTGGCTGTTTCGATAGTGGCACAACACCCCTTTGACCAGACCAAGCAGGGAGTGAGCACTTTGTCATTGATTAGCATGGCAGCTTGAGGGGCCACGTATACGGGTGAATGTTTGAATATAGTGGGGTTTACGTTCCCTTTCGTGGTTTATGGCATTAATTCCCTGCACCTTCCCCTCGTCGTGGTGCAGGGCGAAGGTCCCAGCTTGTTGGGTGTGATTGGGTGTGCCATTTGAAGATCGATTGCCATTATGTCCTTCAAGTGGGGACGGGGGCTTATTCTTGGTGTTAAGCAAATTTCCCGAAGTTTTCCAGCCGGGCCTCAATACCATTAAGGGAGCCATGGCTACTATCCAAGTGGACCCGGAGGCCCAACCCCGATATTTCCAGGCCCGCCCAGTCCCTTACCCATCGTCGAGCAGGTTGAGACTGAGCTTAGATGGCTGGAAAGTTTGGGAATCATCCGGCCGGTGCGCTTCTCCGATTGGACGGCAACTGTAGTCCCGTGCTGAAGCCGGATCGAACAGTTCACCGTTGTGGCGATTACAAGTCAATAGTAAACACAGCTTCTCGGTTCAATGATCACCCACTGCCCAGGATAAAGGATCTCTACGTTACATTGGCTGGTGGATCGTCATTCGCTAAGCTTGACATGAGCAACGCTTATTTGCAGCTACGTTTGGATATGGCTTCGCGGAGATATGTAACTATCAACACACACAAGGGTCTGTATGAGTACACCTGGCTTCCGGTTGATGTGTCCTTGGTATGTGCTGTGTTTCAGCGCGTGACAGAGGGCATCCTGCTTGGCTTGCTGTGCATTGCATCCATTTAGATGACGTCCTGACCATAGGGGCCACGGAGGAGGAGCATCTGTGGAACCTTGAGGCATTGCTACAGAGGTTCTCCAAATATGGTCCACCTGCGCAGGGGGAAATGCATTTTTTACGCCAAGGAGGTTGCGTATTTGGGCTACTGGGTCAATCGCGAGGGGCTACACCTGGCAGCGGATAAGGTACAGATGATAAAGATGGCCCCCACATCACGCAATGCCACAGAGCTCCATTCTTTTTTAGGCCTGATAAACTATTACCGGCGGTTCATTCCAAACCCGGATACCACCCTGGCTCCCCTTCATTTGCTGTTGAAGAGGTGCCATCCCTGGGTGTGGGGTGCAGCCCAAGTGATGACCTTTAAGGCGATAAAACGAATCGCATTCTATTTGAAACTGCTGACTCAAAACCGTGATGCCTTGCCATATGGCATTGGTGCTGTCCTGTGCCATTGTATGGGTGACGCCCATAACCGTCTGATCGCGCTTGCCTCCCGGACGCTGACAGCAGCCGAGAGGAACTATGCGCACATTGAGAAAGAGACCTGCCCGTTATTGTTGGAGTCAAACATTTCCACCAATATTTCTATGGTCGCCATTTTGCCAACAAACATGACCATAAGCTGCTACTCGCCCTCATTCATGAAGACAAGGCAGTTCTGCCGATAGTGTCTGCACGGATTCAGCACTGGGCTTTGCTGTTAGCTACATATGAGTACTCATTTGAACACCGTCAAGGGACCCAAATTCCGAATGCGGATGCATTGAGTTGGCAGCTGACCATGGCGGGCAAAGACATTGTGGTTCTTATCTTCATGGACTCTTTGCCTGTGACTGCTTCCATGTCCGCGAGTGGACGTAGACTAACCCTGTGCTGGCTAAGGTGCATCAACTGGTGTTGTACGGTGGACATGGCAACAGCTACCAGGGGCGTTGAAGGCGTTTTCCTGCAAGTTGTCAGAACTGACCATGGAGGACAGTGTCCTCCTGTGGGGCACCATCCCTGCAAAAGGACAGGCTTTGGTTTTGAAGGATCTTCATGCGGGGCAACCTGCAGTGTCCAAGATTAAGGCTTGGTTGCCTTTGGGCTCGCACCCATGCAGATTTCATGCCAGTCCTTTTTTGAGGTCGATGTTTCTGATCATGCTGGATATTCACTCAAAGTGGCTGGAGCTCCACGGGATGACGTCCATCACATCCCAGGCAACCAAAAAGCGTCTGCATACTTCTTTTTCAGTCACTGGCATACCCAATCACTGATAATGGAGACACATTTGCAAGTGAGGAGTTTGCCGCTTTTACAAATTGCAATGGGGTTCTTCATGTCCGCACTGACCCTTATCATTCAGCATCGAATGTTCTGTCCGAGAGGGCAATGCAGACAGTCACATGGGGGCTGAAGAAGCAGACTGCAGGCTCGATGGATACCCAACTGGCAAGTGTTGTGTTTTCATACAGGACCACACCTCACACAGTGACTGGGGTGGTCCCTGCTGAGCTGTTTGTAGTGATCTGCATCACTGTATATACACAAGCGGTTAATGTAAATACACTACCAAGTAACCACTAGAGGGAGCCCTAGAGATGTATGAAAGAGACAGTCAAAAGCCAGGAGCTGACTCTTCACAGGAGCGGCAGCTAGTGAGCAGGACACAGACAGACAGCTCTATGTAACATCTAGTATAAGCTCTGGAGAGAGAACAAACTTATACAATAAAGCATCTGCTTCAACTGTAAGACCACGAGCTTTATTCAGACATAAGAAATAATATATGGTACCAAGACTGGCTGTAGAACGCTTACTAGAAGATTACAAAAGATTCAGAAAGAAAGATTGAAAAGAGAAGAAAATTCAAACCGAATATTTGACTGTGGAAGACTTCGCAGCATATGGATCCTCGACGACTAACCGGTTTGATGGTCCTCGTTGGAGCTCCATGGCAGCTGGAAACAATTGGTAATTTGAGTTATCACTGAAAATGTTTGAACAGATGTTCCAAATATTTATCGCAGCTAATGATTTGAGCACAGCCTCTGATGCAACAAAAATAGCGCTGCTCCTCGCAACAGCCGGACATGAAGCTAGAGAAATCTATAATTGCTTTAATTACTTAGAAGGTGAAGACAACACCAAATTAGAAGTAATACTCAAAAAATTTTAAGATCACTGTAACACCAGTAACTTTGCTACTTTAAGACATTCAATGCTCGGAGACCAAATTGCACAAGGAATGAGTGATGCAAAACTCAAACAATCATTATCAGCACAGAAAGGTTTAATGCTGGAAATCGCAATTGAAAAGTGCAGATCGCAAGAAAAAATAACATTAAGGTTTTGCCAAGAACGCCGATAAAGTTTTTCTCCATGGGTCTAAAGATGTTAAAATGGCATCTGAGCACATTTTAAACTGCCCGGGGTACAAAAGATGCAAATTTGGTTCTGCACATGTGCAGGAAACCGCAGCCGCGCAAGTGCAGTTGAAAATAGCCGTTTTGTGCAAAGACCATTCTGCACATGCGCAAGCCGCGCATGCGCTGTTGAAGAAAAAGCGCACAGTAAAGGAAAATCGATTTGCACATGAGCAATCGATTGCTACGCATGATGTCACAAGCATCATGGCGTCAGAAGACTCAGACCATGCCCACTTAAAGGGGAAATGCCCAAAAATCACAAACAAGACTCTTAAAGACACAAAACCCAAAAATTCAACCTCAAAAGGTACAACCTTGCCTGAACTTTTACCAGCAGTTGAAAATAACTTCAGCAGCACCCCATGACTAGCAATTTGCAGCACAAAAAGTGAAGAGCTCAATAACAAATCCGAAACCACAGAAAATGATGTGTTTATCAAAGGATACTACTCAGACATGGCTGAGTTGTTCGGATATGATCATAAAAGCATCAGCAACATGATTGGAGAGCTCGACATGACTCTACTCATGGTAGATGAATCCAATACCATGATGCAATGGCAGATCATTGAAAATTACACCACACAGAGAGTACTGACCGACTCCGTTGAGAGAACACAGATCGACTCCACAGAGAAAACATTGCACGACTCCACACAGAGAACCATGAAAGACTCCACAGAGAGAGTGACGCAAGCCTCCACTGAGAGCTCATTGACAGACTCCAGAATGGAGGCAATTAAGACTCCAGAGCACCAAACGTGCATGAAGAAGACCATGAAGGCCTATTCACCTTATTTGAGCAACCAGAAGAAGACTATGAAAGTCTAACCAGCTCATTTGAACAACAAAAAGAAGACTATGAAAGTCTACTCAGCTTCTTTAATCAACAAGAAGACAATGAATGTCTACCCACTGTGTGTGAGAACAGTGACAATGTGATCACAATCAGCATACACAAGGTGCATGCACAAGATCACAGCGAGACTGACAGATCTCAGCTCGTCTGTACAGAAGCACTCAACAATCAAAGTAAAACTTCTCTTGAGTCTAGTGAGACCGCATCAATTAAAACCTCATTCACTCTTAACAACCCACAAGAACCTGCAATCTTTACGACATTGACTCCAGAAGAGGAGCACCAAGAGATCAACGAGGAAGCCAATCAACCTGAAATGACACCAGAAGAGGAGCACCACGAGATTACCAAGGAAGCAAATCAAGCTGAAATGGCTCTAGAAGAGGAGCAACAAGGACTCAAAGAGGAATCACATCAACCACAAATGACTGATGTGACCAGGATCAATGCAACATCAGATCATTCTCACAATCCTCAAGAGGAAACACTTAATGAAACATAAGATACCACAAAGGACACTGACACCAATAACTTTGAGAATGACTCAAATTATCCACATGGAACAGTCATTGAGCACAACAAGAACAACAACAAAAACCACATGAAGCACAACAGAAGCAAGAACAACAACAGAAACAACAAAAACAACATGAATCACAACAAAAATAACAACAAAAATAACAAGAACAACAAAAACAACAAAAAGAAGCATAACAAAGACAACAACAGGAACAACAAGCATGACAAAAACAACGAGAACAACAACAAAAACAGAAACAACAAGCACGACAAAATAACAAGAACAACAACAAAAACAACAAAGACAGAAATGACAGAAGCAACAAAAACAACAACAATGAAACAACGACCTGTACAACATGGTACAACTCTGTACATGAAGGACAATATAACAGCACAGTCCAAAACAATGGCAAGAGTACAACCATAACATGGCATGACAACAAATCTCACAAATTCATATCTCCTCCACAACAAACAAGCAAACCACTTTTCAAGGCAGATGCCATACAGAATCAATACCGCAAGCACAGGAAAAATTCCAGGTCAGACAAGGCGGATGACATACAGAATCAATACCGCAAGCACAGGAAAAAGTCCAGGTCAGCCGACAAAAGTGATTCAACCATTCAAACACCTCATGATGAGTTGTTGGTTACTTAAACACAAGAACATTGACAGCGTTCACAAAGAAATTACAATATCAACATCACCACGTCAACAACAGAAGAAGAAAGAAACTCAACCGAATAAATTCATAAAGTTGGACTCATAATTTTTTTAAATTAAGATTGGACTCATAAATATTAATTGGCTTTGTATAATCATCAATATCATCACATCTTGTACATATCATCATTTATCTACCTGTTTTGTACAATTTTCTTTAACAAAGTACAGAAAATATCTAAAAAGAAAAAGGGGAGGATGTAGTGATCTGCATCACTGTATATACACAACGGGTTAATGTAAATACACTACATCTAAGTAACCACTAGAGGGAGCACTAGAGATGTATAAAAGAGACAGTCAAAAGCCAGGAGCTGACTCTTCACAGGAACGGCAGCTAGTGAGCAGGGCACAGACAGACAGCTCTATGTAACATCTAGTATAAGCTGTGGAGAGAGAATGAACTTCCACAATGAAGCATCTACTTCAACTGTAAGATGACAAACTTTATTTAGACATAAGAAATAATATACCGTTAATGGGTCGAAGGCTTCGATCATAACTGTGTTTGCTGCTGCCTAACATTGGCACTAAGGTGCACCTAAACACACCAGTGTGTCCTTCATGTCATTTCAATTCTCTGCCTCATTTCTACTCTTGATCTTTCTGTTCTTGGCCGTTTCTCTAATGAAGCAAGAGAAGCTTGAGAAACAGTGCTTCTTTTTTTGTTTAAACACTTTATAGCCTCTGGGCTCAGATTTGAGCTCAACCAGTTCCAATCATAACCACTGGTACCATTTTTTGGATAGCAATTGTTGGTAATAATTCTGCTGTTTCCATTTACACCTATAGACCCAGCTATTGTTTCTTCTTTTATCCCAGTATCGCCATCAGCCCTTTTGTTATCTATTCTCTCTTATCTTCTACCCTGTCAAATGTACAGTCTGTGCGGAGTCTGCACGTTCTCCCCGTGTCTGCGTGGGTTTCTTCCGGGTGCTCCGGTTTTCTCCCACAAGTCCCGAAAGATGTGCTGTTAGGTGAATTGGATATTCTGAATTCTCCCTCCATGTACCCGAACAGGTGCCGGAATGTGGCGACTAGGGGATTTTCACAGTAACTTCATTGCAGTGTTAATGTCAGCCTACTTGTGACACTAATAAAGATTATATAAATGTAGCTGTTCAAGAATTCTTGTAGACACGAGAGAATGATCACTCAAATACCCAACAGCAGAACTCCACTCTGGATTTTGGATTTGGATTATGGATTAGTTTATTGTCATGTGTACCGAGGTACAGTGAAAAGTGGTTCTTCATACAGTCCAGACAGATCATTCCACACATGAAAAACATAGGACATACATAAATACACAATGTAAACACATAGACACAGGCTTGGGGTGAAGCATACAGGAGTGTAGTGCTACTCAATAGAGAAGATGTGTGAAGAGATCAGATCAGTCCATGAAAGGGTAATATAGAAGCCTGGTAACAGCGTGGAAGAAGCTGTCTTTCAACCTGTCAGTGCGTGTTCTCAGGCTTTTGTATCTCCTCCCTGATGGAAGAAGTTGGAAGAGTGAATAACCCAGGTGGGAGGGGTCTTTGATGCTGCTGCCTGCTTTCCCAAGGCAGCTGGAGGTGTAGACAGAGTCAATGGAAGGGAGGCAAGTTCGTGTGATGGACTGGGCTGTGTTTAAAACTCTTTGTAGTTTCTTACTGTCTTGGGCCGAGCAGTTGCCATATCAGGCTGTGATGCAGCCAGATAGGATGCTTTCTATGGTGCATCTGTAAAAGTTGGTAAGAGTCAATGTGGACTCTGAATTGTTAACTAAAGTTGCCTAGTGATATAGGGCTTGTGATCTGTATTCTTTCGCTGAGCATTAATTCAAGTGCCTTTTTGTATCACATCCATAACCTTCCCTATCACTGGATCAGTCTTATATTCCTTTTGTTACAATACCCTGGGCAAGTGTGCAGTTAATTCCAGCCCCACTCATCCCAAACTCACAACACAAGTGAATTAATTAATAATTCTCATAAAAATACCCCAAATCATTGGCCCTTGGCTGTCCAATAACTACAGTAACCAGGTTTGTAAGTTTAAACAGAATTACTGTTTATTTATAACAAGAACAAATATGAAATATACAGTAAATACAACTGCTTAAT
Organism: Scyliorhinus torazame; assembly: GCF_047496885.1. Lineage (NCBI taxonomy): Eukaryota > Metazoa > Chordata > Chondrichthyes > Carcharhiniformes > Scyliorhinidae > Scyliorhinus > Scyliorhinus torazame. The sequence continues at coordinate 98,640,884 of NC_092724.1, read as the reverse complement.
GAAATACTAATGCCTGACCCCCCTTTAACTGCCCCACCCTCTATCCACACACACACTAGACAGACAAACACAGAGAGGTGGAAAGAGGTAAAAATAATAGAGATAACGGTCTTTGCTTAAAATGGTGGTTCTTTGGTGTACTTTCTTCACAGTATGAGTGTGGATTAAAATCTTTGGTTTGCAGCCTGTAATGACCTTTCTTGCAGTTAACAATATCTTACTCACAGCTTTCCTAGGATAGTTCCCTGGCTTCACATCAGTCTGTTCTGCAGACACAGTTATCAGATTCTAGATTCTGTTTGCATCAGCCTTTTCTGCAGAGAGTAGGTCCCCATAGTGGCCTTTTGGTGAAATTTCACTGGTTATTTCTGGAGGAAATAGAGTGGGAAAAAGAGAGGTTTGCTCTCTTAGCTGCCAAAGTGAAACTGAATGCTCTTTAGGTCTCTGATCCATTTCATTGGGAACAGATCCAATCACCATCTGTTACCGGGCAGAACACGGTTTTTTCAGCCAATCCATTGGCTGCCACCCAAATCAATTAAACCGAGACAATGCCAATCTCTGTCTTTGTGCCGGTCAGCATACAACTCCAGTCCAACCCAGCACAGGCTTCTTCTCAAATTAAAGGCACAGGCCACTGCTTTCTTTAAAGACATATGTCCACAAATCATCCATGGATCAAAAATGTAACGGCAAAAGTAAAAGAAAGGGGTAAAAAAAGGATTAAACAGGGAACAAACAGGAAGGACCCTTACATTTTGCACGTGAGATGAAGTTACTGGTATATTTTCAACATGCGAGAGATATAAGGGATGGAATTCTCCGGCCGTTCACTGGCGACAGGATTCTCTGCTCTTGCTGGCAGTACACCCTCACCCATGGGTTTCCCAATGGTGTGAGGTGGCATCAATGGGAATTCCCATTGACTGCGGAGGGAGCAGAACATTGATGGTTAGGTCTTGACTCTCCAACTCCCGAGTCCACACTGAACGGGCCCCTGTTCCCAAGTCCCCGCACTTTCTCTCTATTGGTTGGGGTTCATGTGCTCCTGCAACATTGGGCCCGAGCCAGTCCTGAAAGGGGGTACCTACCACAAAGGGCTAAATATTGTGCAGAATCAATAACACAGAAACAGTATTTTGCTTTTCAATCTGCATATCCTTTGAATATGACAAATCTTGTGCACCACATGTGGAGTAAGGATAATTTTGAAATCCTTGACTAGAAGCTTCTGAAATGAATACTCTAACATTTGTTTTCAGCACTGAATCCAGGGCAACTGGTTTCTGTCAGAAGCAGCTCCCTCCAGTGGCAGTAACCTTGATTGTGGCAGAAATGCAGGATCTTGCATCATCAAGTCATGTTAAAATGGATGGTTTCTTTGAAGACAATGCTTACATCAATGATCTTCGGTATGTGTAGCCTGCACCTCTGTAACTGGTTGCTAATGGCATGTCCAGTGAAGACTTGTCCCATTCATAAATCTAAACATGGACGGCACTCACCATAAAACCTTCTGTCACTGTCTTTTATTTAAAACTAGGCACAAATAAGATTGTTGCAATGGCTGCCGAAGAGCAAGTGACTTTTTCGATTTCTGCACAAAGAATTAATGCATGTCTGATCATGCCTCTGGAAAGTTCCCAAGTACAAGCTGACCAAGGAAGGGATTTCACAACCGTAACTTGTCAGATTTGTGAGGATGGAAATCAAAAACAAGTCTTCCAGTTTGCCAATCATTGCTGGTAGGTCAATAGGTTATCAATCGTTCCCCCATTCTGGCTCCTCCCTATTATGTGGGCAATGGGAGACCCTGCAACTTGCTGTCACATGACCGAAACTGACTTCTGATTACCAATTATTTTATCCCAAGAATCAGGGAGAAAAGCCAGGCAATCTTGGAATAATAAATGCAGAGACAATGGCAGCAGGGAGGCACTATCTTCGCCTTTTAAAAACCTAAAGATATCTTAAAAAGTCTCCTAACTGTTACTTTTCAAAAGTCCACCAGTACAGAAATATGGGCAGGATTCTCCATCGGCCAACGCCCGAATCACAAAATGCGATTTGGCGGAGAATCAGTTTTGATGCCGAAATCGTGGCCGATGTCGTTTTTTGCGCCAAATCACAATTCTCCGGAGCCTCGACAGCAGAGTCAATGTGTTCCAGAATGCACATACAGTAAACGCCGTTGGCATATTATTAGCGGGCCTGACCACCGGTATTCCTCTGGGCCTCCGCGATTCTCCACCTCCACTGGGGCGAATTCCCAATGGCGAGGTTCACCTGTCATTTTAAAATCGTGAAACAGGTGGCGTGGCTGCTGAGGGAGTGAGAGGAGATACGGAAAGTGTCCAAAATTGCCATGGTTTGCAGACAGTTGTGCTGCTGACGGGGGGCTTCTGCCAGGGCCGGGGGGAATAGCGGGGGGTGGCCAGAAGGTGGGCTGTGGGATCGGGCATGGAACATCATTGCCACAGCCTGCAAGGCAGCCATTCAGCTGCACACAATGCTGACTGCGCCTTGTGAACCTAGGGCTACAGGTTGTATGGATTTCCCCTGCCCCCCCGAGGTGCCATCTGGCCCCTGCCGACCCATCAGCGGGATGGACATGCTCCATCTTGTTGACTGATGAGTGTGTGTTTGGAGCGAAGTATGTATATGTGGCTGCAGCTTGATAGCGCGTCTATCCCAGAACCGGCAAATCCTGCACCGTTTCCTATTGGAATCGATTATGCTCCATGCCGTGTCGGTGCTAGCCCCTCAACGGTCGTTGAATCGGTCCAGGTGCACCGGCAGTTTTGCTGTCGTGGAAGTCCACGAATCCTGTCCCGGCGTCAACGCTAAGTCTCAGAAACGGAGAATCCAGCCAATGACCTCCTGGTAAGAATATAAGTCACTATAAGTGACTAACTTCATGATCTTTTGACTAAGTCACATTTTTGAGTGAATCCTGCAGCAACAATTATATAAGACTGCGGCTCTTAAAACCATCAAGACTACCCATTCAAAGTGAAAATGCCTTCTTCAGAAGCCTGCAATGACAGATTTGCTACATTTACAGTGCTAATGAGTTGGAGCACATAGTAAACTGAATCCAAATGGTGACATCATTTGAAATATCTATTTATTTAAAAAATTTTATTGATAATTTTATTTCACTTTTCCTTCATATTTTATCGATTTTTTGTTCTCATTTTATTTATGATTTAAATTATTTAAAATATTTTATTTATTACTGTGGAGGCTCAGCCAATGAGTATGTTCAATGCAGAGGTCGATAACTTTCTTGATACTAATGTTATCAAAGGATATAGGGATAGTCTGGAAAAATGGCACTGAGGTAGATCAACAGCCGTGATCTGACTGAACGGCAGAACAGACGTGAGGGGCAGAATGGCCGACACCTGCTCCTGAAAGTAAAGAGCTTTTCAAGGGTTGGGAATTGGTGATTATTCCCCTCAGCTCTTGTGGCTCAATGAATTATGCAACAAATTATGTTAGTCTGTTGACTAACAATTATCTGCTGTTTCTAATGCCGCACAAGTAGTGTGAATTTATTTAAGGAGGGAGAGGTACCTAGTTCTATATTTACTGGAGCCTCTTGTCTTAGACTCAGATGTCATTAATCAGAGAATCTTGCAGCACAGATGGAGGTCATTTGTCCCAAAGTATCTTTGCCAGCTATTTGAAAGAGCTATCCAATTAGTCCCACCCCCCAGCTCTTCACCCAGATGACTGCAATGTTTTTCATTTTCAAATATATGCTGAATTTCCTTTTGAACCATTAATAAACAGCCGGCACTAAGGATTTTTTCCAGTAATTTAAATGCCATCTGCAACAGCACAGCTTTTCTCTGCTATGCAGTCCACACTCTCGACCTGCAGTATTCCCTCCTGCTGAGTCACAGAGCCCATTGGTGGGGTGTGAGAGGTGCTGCATGCCCGCTTCTTAAAGCTGTATCTTCACACCTCTACTAGCATCAGCAGCTTGTCTGGCATGCAATTCTTTCCAGATTACATTCGGCAGGATTCTTTGTACCTGAGACGAAGCGTTGACACTGGGGCAGGATTTGTAGATTTCCACAACAGCCCACTCCTGCCCACTCCGGCCGGCGGCATGACTGTCTGCAAACTATGGCGATGTTGGACACCTTCTGTACTCCCTCTCTCTCCCTCAGCAGCCTCGGCAGCTCTTTCACGATTTTTAAAAGCCCAAGTGAACCTCTCCATCGGGAATTCGCCCCAGTGGAGGCAGAGCGTTGAGGTGACCCCGAAGAATACCGGTCAGGCCCGCTAATGATATGCCAATGGTGTTTACTGTACATGCATTCTGGAATGCATTGATGCCGCTGTCGAGGCATCAGAGAATTGTGATTTGGCGTGAAACCGGCGGCCGCCATGATTTTGGCGTCAAAACTAATTCTCCACCCAATCGCGTTTCCCAATTCCGGCGCCGGCCGACGGCGAATCCCAGCCTCAATCTTTTATTCAAGTTCAACCCCCCTCTTTGTGCAGACAACTATGCAACTTTCCATCTCCCTCGGATATCTCTGCTTCCTAAGGGGTTAATAGTTAGACTGAGCTATAACACAAGGAATTTGTTTCACAAAAATGTCCGCTTGTTGAGTCATAGAATGAATCATTGAATCATAGAATCCCTATGGTGCAGAATGAGGCCATTCAGCCCATCGAACCTACGCCACCCTACCTAGGCCCAACCCCAGAACCCCACCTAATAGCATATCTTTAGATACTAAAGGCCAATTTATCATGGCCAATCCACCCAACGTGCACATCTTTGGACTGTGGAAGGTAACAGGAGCACCTGGAGGAAACGCACACATACACAAGGAGAAAATGCAAACTCCACACAGCCACCCAAGGCTGAAATTGAACCTGGATCCTGTCATGATATTCCGGTAAACATCATAGCACATACATACTGACCAATCAACACACACACAACACCACAGCTAATCACAGGCAAGAGCATACACAGAACGAAACAGGGAACACGACACTTCCTGGCATTCCAGCAGGAGACAACTCAGGGCACAGAGCACATAGCAAGCCACTCAGACATCCACCATGTGCTGAGTGCCACTACAAGATAGTATTAAGAATAGGTCCACAGATTCTAGGGTTATGATCGAACCTCAGTAACCAGTAACTCAGTAACCAGTAAACCACTGTAAATAAATGTTAGCAATAAAACTGAGTTGTACCATTCGCAACCGTGTTGGTTCGTCTGTGTAGCAGAGTACCCAATACATCTTGTATCAGGAGTAACTGTGGGACCTACCTACGGATCCTCCGGAATCTGCCATCCTGCGCCATGGACACCGTCAGCACACCGCAGCCGCTACAAATCGCTGGAAACCTTGGCGTTAATTGGAAGCTGTTCAAACGCCGCTTCCAGCTCTTCCTGGAAGCCAACGAAAAGGAGAGCGCTTCGGACACCAGAAAGATCGCCATCCTCCTCTCCACGGCAGGTCAACATGCCATCCATGTCTACAACTCCCTGGTGTTTGCGGAAGGTGAGGACAAGACCAAGTACAAGACGTTCGTTCTCAAACTCGACCAACACTTCAACGTCGAGGTCAACGAGAGTTTCGAGAGGTATCTCTTCCAGCAGCGCCTGCAGGGTAAGGATGAGCCCTTTCAATCCTTCCTTACGCATCTCCGTATCCTCGCGCAGTCCTGCGGTTACGACACCACCTCCGATTTCATGATTCGGGACCAGATCGTTTTTGGGGTCACCTCGGGCACCCTACGCCAGCAGCTCTTAAAAACAAAAGTCCTCACCCTAGCCTCCGCTGCAGCCACTTAAAATGGCTAACTCCCGATTGAAAATGGCGAACGGCAAAGGCTGATGGGAAAGTTAGCCAACAGGACAAAAACGAGCAGCTGCAGGTTGACTGTGCATTTACCTCTGGAAAGGCCAGACAAGATCGATACCAGCAACCATCAGCATAACAAAACACCAGCCATCTGCATACTAATGAGCAATCCCCGGGAACAATGAGCAACATTTAGACACATAAAGCAAAACCAGACTCTTCGGCGCCAGCAGAAGCCTACACAAAAGGAGATTAACGACCACCTCAAGGCCGCCCATCGATCAGGGAACCGCTCCAGCATTGGAGAAAATCAAACCAAGTGATTGGGACAAAGTCCAATCACTTGGAGCCAGGTACAGGGTCCGCCCCGAAAGGCGGGAAGCCCCTGGGGACTATAAGATTTGAGCCCCAAGTTCAAGGCGCTCTCTTCCAGCTTTCTTCCACCTCTCTTCAATCGCTTCCAGCTCTTCCTCAGCTCCAACTCTTCAACAGCCACTCAAAACTGTAAGTCTTACTTCAGCGCTCGCTACGAGATAGGCGCTCCTAGCTACCAATCTGTACCAACTTCAAATCCTGCAGGCTCAGAACCCGAACGAAAGGCCATTCATTTCCCTGACCTGGTGGGCCAGTTCCAAGTTAAGTATTGGCCTGTTAGCTGTAGAAGTAGCTTAGACATAGAATTTGTACATGAGTAGTGATTACTGTGTATAATAAATGTCCTTTGATTTAAATCTTACTAAGCGGTGTATTGGAATATTGATCATTGCTCGGACTTGAGCCACGTGGCGATACCATAAAGATGCCTGGCGACTCAAGAGCAAAGGTGATAAAACAGAGCAATTAAACTAAGGCAAAATTAGCAACATTATTTGGCGACATCCTGACGGGACCCGATCGAGAAGTGGAAAACCACTCCGGGAGAACCCAGAATTAGAATTAGAAGTCCAATTGGAAACAGAAAACCACAAGTGTTCAAGCGGTTCTGATCAATACGCATAATTCGAAAGTGTGTGAATGCATGTGTAACTAACAGGGCGATAAGGTAAAACTGATAGATTTTTTGTTGCGTCAAAACTGTCGGAAGTTTGTATATCGGAAAGTAGCGAAAGCCGTACCCGTATTTAAAGCACCGCCTTAGCTCCCTTGTTCCAAATTTAAAAGAAGCATTCGAATAGGAAAGATGGCAATGCAGGCAATGCAGCGCCTCATGAACCCAGAGGAATTTGCGGTCGCAGCGACCAGCAGCAGTAGAGTGGGACAATGTCCCATTTGGGAGGAAGAGATCAGGAAATATCTCAAAGGGAAAGGATGGCCCCTTTGGAATGAATTCTGTGACAACAAGGAATCAGGTCCCGGGAGTATAGGACATACTTGGTGGGAGAACCTGAGCGAGATCCACAAAAAGGGCTTAGGGAAAGCTCGCAAGCCGATGGCAATCGTGTCCTGTTTGGCACAATTGAGAGGCACAGATGAGGTCATTTGGACGCTCCGGAAAGAAGTAGAGGGCATACATCAGATGAGTAAGGTCGATGTAAGCGAGGTAGAAAAGGAGAATTTAGACTTGAGAAGGTAATTGGCAGCAAAAGATGGAGAGGTGGATGACGCCAAAAGGGCTCACCAGTCTTGTCTGGCGCACTTAAGCAGCTTCCAGTCTCAATACGAAAAGGCCTATCAGGACACACAACGTGCAGTCCTGGTACGAGAAGAAACGGAAAAACAGGTAGAGGCATTACAGAAACAGTGTAGTGACCTCAAGGCAGCATTAAGAGCACTCCATGCCACCACCACAGAACAAAGACAAAGCACATTAGATCACGCAAAGTGCCGGATGCAGATTGCAGAGCTGCAATCGCTGCTTTCTGTTCAAAAAGGTTTTCAGGAAACCTTTCGAGAAAGATTAGATCAGGAAGACGGCGCTTGGGAGCAATCTATACAAAGCAAACCCGCAGTCAAGAATCCCGAGGAAAAGCAGGCCGGCGCAGATATGCAGGCAGTAAAGACAACACACCAGAACCCCGCAAGGGTGAATGAGGGAAAGAACAGCCCCCCCACCCAAGTCACAGGAGTGTTACAACTGCGGACAGTTGGGACACTTCGCAAGAGAGTGCAATGCCCCTAAAAGCCACAGAGAGCCCAGCAGATGGGCACTCTGAGTAAGAAAAAGACAGAGCCCATTCATAGCGTTAGCGCCCGTTCAGATCAGACGGACTTGACCGGAACGGACTGACGGTGTACGGGCTCCCCCAGTTGGGTCTGCGACACCCTTTGGGATAGGTCCGGACGACCGGTAGTTGCAGCAAAAATTCAGGGACAGCCCATTGAATTTCTATGGGACACAGGAGGATCCCGCACCACAATAAATTCCTCCACCATGTTTCAAAAAGACACGTGGCGACTGACCATCGATTACCGGGAACTCAGCAAAATCACCCCCACAGTAGCAACAAGTCCCGAGACCATACTCAAGCAGGGACTCAATTCCCGATTCTTTACGGTTTTGGACGTCAGTAATGGATTCTGGTCCATTCCATTGGCAAAGGCGTGCCAGTACAAATTTGCCTTCACTTTTAAAAATCCGCAGTACACATGGACATGCCTGCCACAAGGATTCCACAACTCCCCCTCCATTTTCCACCGACAGCTGGCAAATGGTTTAGTCAAATTCTCTCACCCCGAATGTCTGGTACAGTAGGTAGACGACCTAGTACTGCAAACAGACACCAAGGAAGAGCACATTGAGCTTCTGTCCGAACTCCTGGAACTGTTACACTCAATCGGTTGTAAAGTCAACCCCAAAAAGGCCCAGATTTTGGAAGAAAAGGTGATATATTTGGGAACAATTATCACACATGGTAAACGCGAGATCGAGCATAAAAGGATTGACTCGATTGCTAAATTGCCCCTTCCCCAGAACGTCTCAGCCCTCCGGCCGTTTTTAGGACTGGTTGGCTACTGCCGAAACCCCATTGACGGTTTCGCCAGCAAGGCAGCACCCCTCTCAGACCTCCTAAAGAAAGGAGCCCCCTGGGAATGGCTTCCGCAGCATACGGATGCTGTGGATTCTTTAAAACAGGCACTCATATCAGCCCACGCACTACAAGTTCCAGACCCGCTTTCCCCTTACGCCATAGAGGTAGCGACCACAGACCGCGCCCTTTCAGCCGTGCTCCTCCAGGAACGGCACGACCAGTTAAGGCCCATAGCTTACGCATCCAGAATTTTAGATGCTGTGGAGCAGGGATTTTCAGCCTGTGAGAGGCACCTGCTCGCAGTATTTTGGGTAGTGCAGTGTTTTTCATATATTACCGGACTGAACCCCATCACAATTTTCACCGAACACACCCCCACCCAACTTTTACTGGATGGACGACTCAAGGACGGTGCAGTAAGTCAGATTAGAGCAGCGGGATGGTCCCGTCTCTTGCAGGGACGGGGCATCACTGTTAAACGGAAAAAGACGCACACCTATTTAGCCGACAACTTACAGTACCCTGGAACCCCCCCATGAATGCGAGATTATCTCTCCACACCACAACACAGGCCCCTTTATTGCGAAAACACCCCCCAGAAAGATAGGTAGTTCAAACCAGAGCCCCCTGCACACGGACATGTGTGAGCCCATAAAGATCTATGTGGATGGATCTTCCACGGTCTTGGATGGGAAGCGCATAACAGGTTGCGGTTTCTATGTCGAGGACGCGCCCTCGAGGAAATATCGTTAAAATGTCCAGGCCACTTAGGCGCGCAGGCAGCAGAGCTCGTGGCCATCACGTATGTAGTGGAACACCCAGATTCCTTCCCCAGTCCAGCAGACGTATACTCGGTCAGCCTCTATGTCTGCAACAGCCTCACGAAATTTCTGCCTCTGTGGAAAGCAAGAGGATTTGTTTCCGCAGACGGAAAACCCCTCCCCTCAGCCCCATTGCTCCATCACATTTTAGAGAGAGCCCAGAACAGGACTTTTGGGATAATCAAGGTCCGTAGTCACCATCGTTCCTCCCCCCATGGAAATGTGAAAGCCGACGCACTGGCTAAAGCAGGTTCCAGGCATGGATACTTTTGGACACCCCCGAAAGCGCACCAGTAAATGCAGTTCAGGTCTCACAGACAAAGATCAAGGATCTATTAGAGGCCCAGAAGCAGGACAGCAATCTCAGGGAGATTGTAAATGGAAAATATCCAGCTCCCGATGAGAGGTTCAAAAATGCCCTGACCACACATGACGGTGTGGTGTTAAAAGAGACACTTTATGTGGTTCCTGAACAGGACAGGAATCAACTGATTTGTTTGTTCCATGACGGTCATGGACATCAGGGAATCGATCCAACTACAGCCCATCTCAAGCAGCTTTGTTGGTGGCCGAATTTAAAGGATGATGTAAACCATTACATCGAGAATTGTCTTATCTGTGCCCAGAATAATCCGGACAGATATGCCATAAAGGCTCAACTCAGCCACACCCGACCCGTTAATGGCCCCTGGACTAACCTCCAGATTGATTTTATAGGACCATTGCCCCCTTGCAGGAAAGACTATAAGTATGTACTTTTGGTAATTGACACATTTACGAAATGGGTGGAAGCATTCCCAGCCCGCACAAACACGGCGAAAACCACAGCCAAGATTTTGACCCACCACATTTTTACAAGATGGGGACTCCCCCGCAGCATTGAATCAGAGCATTTTACTGGACGTGTCATGCAGAACGTCCTCACGATATTTGGCATCACCCAAAAATTCCACATAGCATACCACCCACAGTCGAGTGGTATCGTGGAGCGCATGAATCGGACCCTAAAATCCACCCTCAGAAAAATGGTCCAGCAGAACAACACCACTTGGGACTCAGTCCTCCCTTTTGCGCTGATGTTTTTGCATAACACAATTTCTACTTCCACAGGTTGCACCTCACACACCCTCATGACCGGACGCCCCATGAAAGGCACAGAATATCTGTTAGGTTTAGACTTGACCAGCCCCGAAGTGACGGTCCTCACACACGAGAAAGCAGTGGAGCAATTAATTGAAAATGTTAAAATGACTCAGCTAGCAGCCGCAGTAAAATTGGGCACCAGAAAGAAACAGAGCAAGGCTTGTTTTGACGAGACAGTGCATGGGACTGAGTACAGTATAGGACAGCAAGTTATGCTCTCTGTATATAACCCCAGCACATTCCTGTCACCAAAATACTCGGGTCCATACTCCACTGCGGATAAAGTAAGCCCTTCCGTTTATAAAATAAAGTACCCCAATGGTAAGACTGCGTGGTTCCATATCAACCAGCTGAAGGCATATGGAACACAGTCTAACCACGCACACCACGTCATGCTCGACGCAGCACACCACACCCCGCCCACAGCCAACGTAACCCTATCATCCCCCAACACGTCCAGCCCAGCCACGGACTCAACCTCGATTCCACCCCCGAAATATACACTCCGCCCCGGAACTCCCACAGACTGCAGCAGCAGAGACAGCGACTGTGACTCAGACGATAGCCACAACACGCCTCCCTACTATCCCCATGCAACAGGACCCACACCCAGCGATTCCAACCACGATCTAAGTGATCCCTTCATGATCACTTTCCTCAACAAACCCCACCACCGACCACAAAACTACACTGATGACCCGAATTTTGTCCCCACACAACTAGACACCAACTATTGGCACCGAGATAACTCGTTCCGACTCGTCCGCAACGACGAGAGCGACCCCACCTCACACAACACAGCCCTTCCAGCCCTGATACACTCAAGATGTTTGGCACCCGGGAGAAGATGACGACTTTGAGCCTGACTCCCAAACCGAGAACCCCTTTGTGACCCTGTTCGCAACTGGGAACTGAGGTGTCCAGATGATGTTTTAAAAGGAACCGCTTGGGAGAAGTGGTGTCCTTTCTGATGGAACCTGCAGAATGTTTTATGTTGTTAGTAAGTTTGTTAAATGTTGTATGTCCGACAGGAGAATTTTTTTTCTCACTGCCCCACGTCTATTCGGCCGAAACCTCTGAGGACTTGCCTACAGAGACTCACCATTGCCAAACACTAGTTCAGAGGAACTAGCTTGTCTGCAGACACTTGTTAAGGAACCAGACACCCGTTCGTAACTGCCCTTCTGGTTCGAGGGAAGAACCACTACGGCAGCCACCCCACAATGACTACATTTCTTGCCCGTTCTTGTCGGTTGCTCAGGCAGTGGAGAAATGGCTTGGGACCCGCCCTGCCTTGGAATCCCCCTCTGGTCAACTACGCTCGGGTAGGAGAGACACGGCATTGGTAGCCGTCCTACCCGGGGACTCCATCCAACTCTTACCCTCACAGTTCAAAAAGTTTTGTTTTGTTTCAGGTAACCCTTAGGTTGCCAACCACATGCTATTTACATCCTGAAACATTTGGATGGTAAATTGCGCAGTCTGCGAGACGGCTCGCACTGGTTCATTATTGGGAAGTGTGTCTTGTCCTAAAATTCGATTTTTGAAAAAAAAATGAGGGAGTCAAACATAGTTACCAATTATAAAGGGAGTAATTGGCACGACAGGACAGACACACTATCGTACGTGATATTAAACAAAGATAGTTCCAGACACTATGCTTGTTTCCACAGAACTCCAGAAGCTCCAGGACCGGAGAAGAGAAGAAAGAAAAGGAAAGAGAAGAGCCATGAGGACTTCCTTCACATGGATCAGCATCATTTTAATGGACTTTTGGTTGCGCGTGAACGTGAACCCCATGCCTTCAAGTCCCCCAGCCGTTAATGTTTCACTTCCCCGCAGTACCCAGAGCCCAGTCACCAGCGACACCACATCATCTTGATGTGCCAGGTTTATAGCCTGGTACTCTCTGTCCTGTGTAATAGAAACCTTACTGGTATTAGCGATACTCTGCTGCTTAGTGCAGATTATGCGTCTACGGAAATGGAGTAGGAAAGCCTACCGCGCTCGGACCCCGGTATATAGGATCAGATCCGCTATTTTCGGATACGACCAGACCCCCGACACCTGCAATTTATAATAAAAAGCATTCACTTGCGTTTATTGTAAATAAAGAAATGTAAAGAACTGTTCATGAGCAAATTGTCCTGAGCTTGACTGCCAAGCCAGGAAGACTGATGGAAACTGCTATGATTTTTTTTGTATGGATGAGGAAGTTAGGATAATGAAATGTTTAAGTGAGTGTAGTGTATTAAGAATAGTTTGAAGTTCCCAGTTTATTGTTTTGTAATGCATGTCCCTGTTTGACATAGCGCCCTTAGAATTGTTAGTTAAAATATTTTTGCATAGCTATGGTCAGTGCAGAGGCCATGAAGGAAGTGCCCCCCCCAGGTCAAGGAATGGAAAGCAACATAGTTATGTGATCCTTCACGCTTCGCATTAGGAACACAAGGAGGGCTTGTAGCCACTTAAAATGGCTAACTCCCGATTTAAAATGGCGAACGGCAAAGGCTGATGGGAAAGTCAGCCAACAGGACAAAAACAAGCAGCTGCAGGTTGACTGTGCATTTACCTGTGGAAAGGCCAGACAAGATCGATACCAGCAACCATCAGCATTACAAAACACCAGCCATCTGCATACTAATGAGCAATCCCCGGGAACAATGAGCAACATTTAGACACATAAAGCAAATCCAGACTCTTCGGTGCCAGCAGGAGCCTACACAAAAGGAGGTTAACGACCACCTCAAGACCGCCCATCGATCAGGGAACCGCTCCAGCATTGGAGAAAATCGAACCAAGTGATTGGGACAAAGTCCAATCACTTGGAACCAGGTACAGGGACTGCCCCGAAAGGCAGGAAGCCCCTGGGGACTATAAGAATTGAGCCCCAAGGTCAAGGCGCTCTCTTCCAGCTCTCTTCCACCTCTCTCCAACTGCTTCCAGCTCTTCCTCAGCTCCAACTCTTCAACAGCCGCTCAAAACTGTAAGTCTTACTTCAACGCTCGCTACGAGATAGGCGCTCCTAGCTACCAATCTGTACCAACTTCGAATCCCGCAGGCTCAGAACCCGAACGAAAGGCCATTCGTTTCCCTGACCTGGTGGGCCAGTTCCAAGTTAAGTATTGGCCTGTTAGCTGTAGAAGTAGCTTAGACATAGAATTTGTACATGAGTAGTGATTACTATGTATAATAAATGTGCTTTGATTTAAATCTTACTAAGCGGTGTATTGGATTATTGATCATTACTTGGACTTGAACCACGTGGCGATATCATAAAGATACCTGGCGACTCAAGAGCAAAGGTGATAAAACAGAGCAATTAAACTAAGGCAAAATTAGCAACATTATTTGGCGACATCCTGACGGGACCCGATCGAGAAGTGGAAAACCACTCCGGGAGAACCCAGAATTAGAATTAGAAGTCCAATTGGAAACAGAAAACCACAAGTGTTCAAGCAGTTCTGATCAATACTCATAATTTGGAAGTGTGTGTATGCATGTGTAACTAACAGGGTGATAAGGTAAAACTGATAGATTTTTTGTTGCGTCAAAATTGTTGGAAGTTTGTATATCGGAAAGTAGCGAAAGACGTACCCGTATTTAAAGCACCACCTTAGCTCCCCTGTTCCAAATTTAAAAGAAGCATTCAGATAGGGAAGATGGCAATGCGGGCAATGCAGCGCCTCATGAACCCAGAGGAATTTGCGGTCGCAGCGACCAGCAGCAGTAGAGTGGGACAATTGTCCCATTTGGGAGGAAGAGATCAGGAAATATCTCAAAGGGAAAGGATGGCCCCTTTGGAATGAATTCTGTGACAACGAGGAATCAGGTCCCGGGAGTTTAGGACATACTTGGTGGGAGAACCTGAGCGAGATCCACAAAAAGAGCTTCGGGAAAGTTTGCAATCCGATGGCAATCGTGTCCTGTTTGGCACAATTGCGAGGCACAGAGGAGGAAAGAAGTAGAGGGCGTACATCGGATGAGTAAGGTCGATGTAAGCGAGGTAGAAAAGGAGAATTTAGACTTGAGAAGGAAATTGGCAGCAAAAGATGGACAGGTGGATGACGCCAAAAGGGCTCACCAGTCTTGTCTGGCGCACTAAAGCAGCTTCCAGTCTCAATACGAAAAGGCCTATCAGGACACGCAACGTGCAGTCCTGGTATGAGAAGAAACGGAAAAACAGGTAGAGGCATTACAGAAACAGTGTAGTGACCTCAAGGCAGCATTAAGAGCACTCCATGCCGCCACCACAGAACACAGACAAAACATATTAGATCACGCAAAGTGCTGGAAGCAGATTGCAGAGCTGCAATCGCTGCTTTCTGTTCAAAAAGGTTTTCAGGAAACCTTTCGAGAAAGATTAGATCAGGAAGACGGCCCTGATTTGGAAGAATTGAATGAAACAGCGCAGAGATATGTTTAAGGAACATGTGCGCAGGGAAAGCCACAAAAGCGAAAAGCGCCCCAACGTCCCACACAGCAGATAGTTCCGGCTCCAATGAACCCAGTAACCACCCACCGCACAGCCACATCAGACGATGCGGAATTTCTATATTCCACCCCCTTAACAGTGACCCAATTACGGGACGCGTGCGATAAGATCACACCGTTCCTCCCCACCTCAGACCCCCACCATTTCTTTGCCACAGTGAAGCATCAGGCGACCATGTATGGCCTGGATGAGCGAGAGCACGTTAACCTCACGGTTTTAAGTTTAGACCCTTCAGTAGCATCAGCCCTTCCCGACCCTCAGAATGTAGGAGGGGGCACCCTTGCAGAAATGCACACCACGATCCTGGATGCGATCGGGTATAACCGGGGTGACCCCATAGATGGCCTCAACAAATGTAAGCAAAAGAAATCCGAGCACCCCACAGCGTTTGCTGGACGCTTGTGGATTCACTTTGCAGCAGTCTTTGGAGACTTAGACCGTGCCCATTTGTCCCCAGACAACATGGCCAAATGGATCCGCACCCTTATCTCCCATGCCACAGAAACAGGACAGAAAGCTTGCACGAGTTATGATCCCTCAGAGGAGGCCCATAACGAGAAGTGGGTAGTGAAAAGATTGTCCCGCGCTTGGGAGCAATCTATACAAAGCAAACCCGCAGTCAAGAATCCCGAGGAAAAGCAGGCTGGCGCAGATATGTGTGTGGAAAGACAACACACCAGAACCCCGCATGGGTGAATGAGGGAAAGAACAGCCCCCCCACCCAAGTCACAGGAGTGTTACAACTGCGGACAGTTGGGACACTTCGCAAGAGACTGCAATGCCCCTAAAAAGCCACAGGGAGCCCAGCAGACGGGCACTCTGAGTAAGAAAAAGATAGAGCCCATTCATAGCGTTAGCGCCCATTCAGATCAGACGGACTTGACCAGAACGGACTGACGGTGTACGGGCTCCCCCAGTTGGGTCTGCGACACCCTTTGGGATAGGTCCGGACGACCGGTAGTTGCAGCAAAAATTCAGGGACAGGCCATTGAATTTCTATGGGACACAGGAGGATCCCGCACCACAATAAATTCCTCCGCCATATTTCAAAAAGACACGTGGCCCACTACAGCCACTATCACCCTCAGCGGCTTTACAGGCCACTCACAGCAGGGACACATCACAGCCCCTGTACCCATTCAAATCGGCACCATCGCCACCACGCACCCTGTAGTTTTAGTTGACCTGCCGCACACAGTAGAACACATTCTGGGAAACAATTTCATGAATTCCCATAATCTTTCATTCGACCCAGTCAACCAGTGTGTCTGGAAGATGGCAAAATCCGCAAGAGCCCCCGCAACGCTCAACATAGGAGAGTACATGAACAAAATTAGCGCCTTAGGTGAATTTTGGTTCAACCCAACCACGCTTTGTACGGACAAGCAGATTAGGGCAGTTCTGCAAAAGAACAGGGCAGCATTCGCGACCCACAAGCACGACTGTGGACGGATGACTGGCTCCATACAAGTAACAGGACCTGACCTTAGACCCCAAAAACAATATGGATTTCCCCAAGAGGCAGAGGGAGAAATCTCCAAGGTAATAGAAAGCTTATTAGAGCAGGGCGTACTTAGATCAGTAGCCTCCACTAATAATGCCCCGATTTGGCCAATGAGAAAGCCCGATGGATCATGGCGACTGACCATCGATTACCGGGAACTCAACAAAATCACCCCCGCAGCAGCCCCCACAGTAGCAACATGTCCCGAGACCATGCTCAAGCAGGGTCTCAAATCCCGATTCTTTACGGTTTTGGACGTCAGTAATGGATTCTGGTCCACTCCATTGGCAAAGGCGTGCCAGTACAAATTTGCCTTCACCTTTAAAGCACAGCAGTACACGTGGACATGCCTGCCACAAGGATTCCACAACTCCCCCTCCATTTTCTACCGACAGCTGGCAAATGGTTTAGCCAAATTTGTGCGCGCCAAAAACAACGTCGACAGAGAGGGACGTGATGCGCAGGCGCGCTCGATGCAAGACCAAACTGCGCATGCGCGGTGGCGCAACGAACGCCATGACGTCACGACGTGCGGCAACTGCGGAGCCGCACATTTAAAGCGGCAATGTCCCGCAAGAAACCAACAATGCCTCCGCTGTGGCAAGATGGGCCACCACGCTGCCTGGTGTCGAGCACCTCAACCTGCCAATGTTCCCCAAATCCGACAACCTCTCAGGGACGTACGGACCATTCAGCCTCCTTACTACGAGTCGTGCCCAGACGATATCCAGACCAGTGACACAGACGACCGGGACGCCTTCCGTGTTGCGGTCATTGATGGGAACCGGATGTCTCCAGCCAGGACCCACCAGCCGTTGCAAGTGAACACTGTGAATCCGGGTGATGAATGGTGTGCCACCCTAATGGTCAACCGATCACCGATAGCATTCCGTCTGAACACTGGCGCCTCCGCTAACCTCATAGCATGGTCAGCCTTCTACGCCATGAAGGTCAGACCACCAATTCGGCCATCCCGTTGCAAGATGGTCGACTACAATGGGAACGTTATCCCGGCTGTGGGATCCTGCCAGCTCCAGGTGACACACAACACACACACGGCCACATTCTCATTCAAGATAGTCAGGTCATCAAAGGACTCGCTGCTAGGCGCACAGGCATGCAAGGTTCTCCACCTCGTGAAACGAGTCCACGCTGTCTCCAGAAGGCACATTTGACTTCCCGGATGCAGAATTCAGGGCACAGCTCCAAACGCTCCTCGCCCATAACCAGGAGGCATTCAAGGGCATGGGAACACTGCCCTACACCTACAGAATTCAGCTCTAACCGGACGCCACCCCGGTCATTCACGCACCTCGCAGGGTCCCAGCGCCACTCAAAGACCGCCTCCAGCAGCAGCTGCAGGATCTCCAGGACCAAGGGGTGCAATCCTGGGTCACGGAGCCCACGCCATGGGTCAGCTCCATGGTGTGTGTTAAGAAGCCCTCCGGCGAGCTCCGACTCTGCAATGATCCAAAACACCTCAACACAACATAATGAGGGAACACTACCCCATACCCAAATGGGAAGAGATCACGAGCGAAATGGCCCGGGCTAAAATCTTCACAAAACTGGATGCCTCGAAGGGTTTTTGGCAGATCCAACTGAATCAGTCCAGCCGAAAGCTGTGCACCTTCAACACCACTTTCGGCAGGTTCTGCTATAACAGAATGCCATTTGGCATTATCTCGGCATCCGAGGTCTTTCACAGGATCATGGAGCAGATGATGGAGGGCATCGAAGGGGTGCACGTCTACGTGGATGACATCATCATCTGGTCCACCACACCACAGGGGCACATCAATGGTCTCCAGCGCGTCTTTGCGCGCATTCGGGAAAACGGCCTGCGCCTCAACCGAGCCAAGTGTTCTTTCGGCCAAATCGAGCTGAAGTTCCTGGGGGACCACATCTCCCGGTCAGGGGTCCGTCCGGATGCAGACATGGTCAGCACCATTACAGCCATGCCGCAGCCGGCAGACAAGAAAGCAGTGCTACGCTTCCTTGGCATGGTCAACTTCCTGGGGAAGTTCATTCCCAACCTTGCCTCCCACACGACGGCTCTGCGCCACCTCGTCAAGAATTCCACGGAGTTCCAGTGGCTGCCCACACACCAGAAGGAATGGGAGGAGCTCAAAATTAAGCTCACCACATCCCCGGTATTGGCGTTTTTCGACACATCCCGTGACACTAAAATTTCGACTGATGCCAACCAGTCCAGCATTGGGGCGGTACTCCTACAGCGGGATGACACTGCGTCATGGGCCCCGGTCGCCTATGCCTCGCGAGCCGTGACCCCCACAGAACAGCGCTATGCGCAGATCGAAAAGGAGTGCCTGTGTTTGCTGACCGGAATAGACAAGTTCCATGACTACGTGTATGGTCTCCCCCAGTTTAGCGTTGAGACTGACCATCGCCCCCTGGTCAGCATCATAAATAAGGCCCTGAACGAGATGACCCCTCGCCTCCAGCGCATCCTACTTAAACTCAGGAGGTATGACTTCCAACTGGTCTACACCCCGGGAAAGGGCCTTATCATTGCGGATGCTCTATCCAGAGCAGTGAGCACACCGCCCGATTCGGAGGGGTTCGTCTGTCAGGTCGAAGCGCAGGTCACATCGGCAAATCTGCCAGCTGACGACACCAGTCTGGCCCGTATTCGCCGGGAAACTGCGGCTGACTCCCTTCTACAACGTGTGATGCGCCACATGATGAGTGGGTGGCTCAAAGGACAGTGCCCACAGTTCTACAATGTCCGAGACGACTTGGCCGTCATTGGTGGTGTCCTTCTAAAGCTGGATCGGATTGTGATTCCGCACAGCATCCACAAGCTGGCCCTCGACCAACTACACGCAAGCCATCTGTGGGTCGTGAAGTGCAGACGGAGGCCCGAGAGGCGGTATACTGGCCGGGCATCAGTGATGACATTGCCAATATGGTGCTCAACTGCCCCACCTGCCAAAGGTTTCAACCGGCGCAGCCTCCTGAGACGCTTCAGCCCCATGAGCTGGTGACATCCCCCTGGGCGAAGGTGGGTGTGAACCTTTTTCACGTGCTTGGCAGGGACTATGTAATCGTCATTGATTACTTTTCCAACTCTCCAGAGGTCATTCGCCTGCACGATTTCACATCGTCCGCTGTCATAAGGGCCTGCAAAGACACCTTCGCTCGCCACGGCATTCTGATTACTGTCATGTCGGACAATGAACCCTGTTTTGCCAGCCAGGAATGGTCGTCCTTTGCTGCTTCGTATGGCTTCACACACGTGACGTCCAGCCCTCTGCATCCCAGTCCAATGGAAAGGCGGAAAAGGGCGTTCACATCGTCAAGCGGCTCCTCTGCAAGGCTGCTGCTGACAGATTGGACTTCTGCTTAGCCCTGCTGGCCTATCGCTCGGCCCCACTTGCCACTACCTCTCACCAGCCAAGCTGTTGATGAGTCGCGCCCTCAGGACAACTGTGCCATCCATTCTGGTACCCACAACCAACCATGCTCCGGTACTACACAGAATGCAACAGCAGCGTGTTCGCCAGAAGATGGCATATGACACACGGGCAATTGATCATCCCGCTCTGGCGCCTGGAGACGACGTCCGCATCCACCTACAAGAAGGTGGCTGGTCAGCACCTGCCGAAGTTCTCCGATGCGTGGCTCCCCGCTCGTTCCTGGTTCACATGCCTGATGGCTCCATTCTTAGGCGCAATCACCGGGCTCTTCGCTTACTTCCACGCTCGCTACGGGAACTTACACCGACACCGCGCCCTCCTGTTGTTCCTGATATCGACTTTGTGGAGATTCCTGCCACCATGCCCCTTCCGTCGTTGCCCGTGGCCAGGCCCATTCCTCAGCCGGTGGATCCAGACCCACCCTTGAGGCGGTCAACCCGAATTCGTCGCCCACCTATTAGACTGGACTTATGAGCCTGTTTGTACATTGAACTCATAATACCACTGTGTTAATATGTTTCTGTTCTTCCTTGTCGTTCCAAGAGTTTGTTTTTGTCGTTCAACGTTTCCCCGTTCTTTGTTTATGGTACAACCTCGTTGTTATGTCGCACCCGACATCGCCCCTTGTATATAGTTTAGCCCCATGTACATGCTATAGATATTGCACACACACACATTCAGCTACACTCAGTACACATCTCTATTTATAACCACATAGGCACATGTTCTTGTACAAAAGGGGGGATGTCATGATATTCAGGTAAACATCATAGCACATACATACTGATGGACAGATCAACGGACCAATCAACACACACACAACACCACAGCCAATCACAGGCAAGAGCATACACAGTACAAAACTGGGAACACGACACTTCCTGGCATTCCAGCAGGAGACAACTCAGGGCACAGAGCTCATAGCAAGCCACTCAGACATCCACCATGTGCTGAGTGCCACTACAAGATAGTATTAGGAATAGGTCCACAGATTCTAGGGTTATGATCGAACCTCAGTAACCAGTAAATAAATGTTAGCAATAAAACTGAGTTGTACCATTCGCAACCATATTGGTTCGTCTGTGTAGCAGAGTACCCAACACATCAGGTCCTTGGTGCCGTGAGGCAACAATGCTAACCAATGCTAACCACCGTGTTGCCCATGCTACCAATAAACTCCACAGTTTCAAACAAAAGCATTGTAGTAATCTAGGAGACATGTAGATAAAGGGTCAAATAAATTTATTTTTAACTCAAAAGTAAAGCCACTCCCGTGGCACACAACACAAGTGTCCTTGACTGGAAATAACAGAACTAAACGGTCCAAGTCTTTAAAGGGCTTTGTAATAAGTCCCAGCAGCTGGGCCCCGCCTGTTACCATGGGAACCTGTACTCCACTAGCCCCACAGGGAAATCAATGAGTGATCCCTCAGGGTCCTTTTGAGAGTTATCACATGCACATTACAATGTCTGAAATTTGTGGTTACTTTATTGGCAAAACTGTCAGCGTTCACCATCATTACTGTGCAAAACTGACAACAACTGCTGGTGTCTGGCATGCACAGTTGAGAGCAAAAACCTGGCATATATTGTCAGTGATATCCCATTCTTCCTCGGGCTGCTCTGTTTCTAACTGTGCAAATGGAATTCACCTAGCACTGGTAACTCCAACTTTATATGTGCTAGTCTCACCATAAAAACCAAAGAAAATGGTTAACCTTGCTTGATCATGGGTACCAAGAGTAATGAATGTGTACTAGGTCACAATTACTTCTGAACAACCTCTCTGGCCTGAAAGAAAATAACAAGCGTAGAGTCCCATTCCCTCAAAGTTAAATTGGATGATTTTTAAAATAAAGATTAATTATATTTCCTAAAAGTTGTTTCAATTTCTCCCCTAATCCTATGTGTATGTATCGATCTTGATTCTGCCTTCCGAAAATGATTAAGCCAATTTATAATCCCAACACTTTATGTACTGTGAGCATTTTCATTCTGAATGGCTGATTGATGATGGCGCTGTAACTATTGACCACAGGTCCCCCAATGATGGCATTAGTTTGGAAGCCATGTTGGATTTGCAGAAACTGGCGCTCTTGAGACTTGCTAAATCATGTGAGTAGCTTTCCGTGAGGTCCATTATAAGCTCCATCTCTTTGCCAAATCGAGGCCATTGTCACCTATTCTACCCCCATATTTCCCGCTTTTCTTTTGTTCTCTTCTGCCCTTCATGTTTCTCCTGAACCATCTGTTTGCTGCACCGTCCCGGCAAAGCGTGGAACTCCTTACCTCCCTCAGTCATCCCTTATTTTCTTCTTTGTTTTGGGAGGTGAGAGACGTCACTCATTTCCCTGAGAGTGTGGTGGTGGCCACTTTTTCTTGAATCACCTGTGCTGATGGACCTTCAATCACTCTGTCGGGCACAGAATTTCAGCCACAATGCATAAACCACAAGATAGCAAGCCCACATTTGTCCATTCCCTCTTTCCAACGTGGGTGCCTAACCTATGGGCTTCGACAGTCACTGACGTTTCTCAATAAGAACACGAAACATTCAATCTGCCTCACATTAGAAATCTCAACAATTACTTTTGTAAAGTATTCCCTGTGAATTTGCCAAATATTTATTCAAGGAAGATCTATTTGCTCATAAAGTATTTAAAAGTCAGTCACGTTAAAATATTTCCATCTTCTTGTCAAGGCATTTGGGAAGCCATTTTTTGTATAGAATCGCAAGGTGTAATGATACAGGTGTTAAAATTCTCACCCTTGCTTTCCAATCCCCCCACAGCCTCATCCCTCCCTATCTCTGCATTCACCTCTCACTCCACAGCCTTCCGAGATCTCTTACCTCAAATTCCAACCTATTGAACACATACCCTGATACACCATCAATAATACACGACGAGTGATGAAAGTAACTCAGACTTTAATACACTAAACAGCAAGCCTCCTGCCTCTGGACCTGAACTGGGTCGGAGGCGGAGACTTGCCACTTTTATACATAAGCCTGAGAGGAGGAGCCACAGGCGGAGCCAGCCTGGACAAGCCCAGGCATGCACAATACATTACAATGCCATACAATGCAATACCGTGTTTTACCACATTCACCCCCTGTTTAAAAGAAAGTCCAGCGGGGGGTGAAATGGTCTTAAAGATCAGGTCTGTTGGGGGCCTGGACCTTCCACCGTGATCGCCTCAGTCCCGGCTGTAGTGTGGGTGCCGGTGTCGAGACCTGCGCGTCCAGGAGCGTGTTGTCTTCTTATTCTTCACCCAGATGTTGAGTCGGTGAAGGGGGGGGCGGTGTATGGGCGGAGGTGGTGGTGCTTGTCGCCGGTAGGCCTGCGGGTGTTAGTTCGTGAGGGAGGTGGGCAGGGGTGGGGAAGACGGTGTAGGGTCGGGGGTGGTGGTGATGGTCGCTGGGGAACCGGCAGGTGCCAAATCCCGAAGGAAGACCATATCCTGCCGCCCGTCCTGGTGTGCCACGTAGGCATATTGTGGATTTGCATGGAGGAGCAGGACCTTCTCGACGAGGGGGTCAGTTTTATGGCTCCTCGCATGCTTCCGGAGAAGGACAGGCCCTGGGACTGTCAGCCAGGACAAAAGCGAGACCCGGAGGTGGATTTCCTGGGGAAGGCAAACATACGTTCATGAGGAGTCTCATTAGTGGCTGTGCACAGGAGCGACCGGATGGAGTGGAGCGCGTCGGAGAGGACCTCCTGCCAGAGGGAGACTGGGAGATTTCTAGACTGTAGGGCCAGAAGGACGGCCTTGCAGACCGTCGCATTCTCCCTCTCCACCTGTCCATTTCCCCGGGGGCTATAGCTGGTCATCCTGCTGGAGGCGATGCCTTTGCTGAGCATAAACTGACGCAACTCGTCGCTCATAAAGGAGGAGCCCCGATCACTGTGGATGTAGGCGGGAAACCCGAATAGGGTGAAAAGACTGTGCAGGGCCTTGATGATGGAGGCAGAGGTCATGTCAGAGCATGGGATGGCGAAGGGGAATCTTGAGTACTCGCCAACGATGTTGAGGAAGTACACATTACAGTCAGTGGAGGGGAGGGGCCCTTTGAAGTCGATGCTGAGGCGCTCAAAGGGGCGAGAGGCCTTTACCAGGTGTGCTTGTCTGGCCGATAGAAGTGTGGTTTGCTCTCCGCGCAGACCTGGCAGTCCCTGGTCACGGACCTGACCGCCTTGATGGAGTGAGGCAGGTTGCGGGCCTTGATGAAGTGAAAAAAACGGGTGACAGAGGTCGTTGTGGAGGGTCCGAAGTCGGTCTACCTGTGCGCTGGCACATGTACCGCGGGAGAGGGTATCTGTGGGCTCATTGAGCTTCCCGGGTCGATACAAGATATCATAGCTGTAGGTGGAGAGCTCGATCCTCCACCTCAGAATCTTGTCATTCTTAATCTTGCCCCGCTGTGTGTTATTGAACATGAAGGCAACCGACCGTTGGTCAGTGAGGAGAGTGAATCGCCTTCCGGCCAGGTAATGCCTCCAATGTCTCACAGCTTCTACGATGGCTTGGGCTTCCTTTTCGACGGAGGAGTGTCGAATTTCGGAGGCATGGAGGGTACGGGAGAAGAAAGCCACGGCACTGCCCGCCTGGTTGAGTGTAGCGGCCAGAGCAAAGTCCGACGCATCGCTCTCCACTTGGAATGGGATGGACTCGTCCACAGCGTGCATTGCAGCTTTGGCAATATCTGTCTTGATGCGGTTGAAGGCCAGTCGGGCCTCAGTCGTCAAGGGAAAAACGGTGGATTTAATCAGTGGACGGGCCTTGTCCGCATAGTTGGGGACCCACTTGGCATAGTACGAGAAGAACCCCAGGCATCTCTTCAGGGCCTTGGGGCAGTGGGGGAGGGAGAGTTCCAGGACGGGCGCATGCGGTCAGGGTCGGGCCCTAGGACTCCGTGTTCCACGACGTAGCCGAGGATGGCTCGGCAGGTTATGCGGAAGGCACATTTTTCTCTATTATAGGTTAGGTTCAGGAGTTTAGCGGTGTGGTGGAAGCTAACTCCTTCTCGTCATGGTCCTGCTGGTCATGGCCGCAGATGGCGACATTGTCCAAGTATGGGAACGTAGCCCGCAGCCCGTACTGGTCAACCATTCGGTCAATTTCTCTTTGGAAGACCGAGACCCCGTTGGTGACACCGAAGGGGACCCTGAGGAAGTGGTAGAGGCGGCCATCTGCAGTGTATTGGCGGTCCTCCGTGCGGATAGGGAGCTGGTGGTACGCGGACTTCAAGTCGACTGTGGAGAAGACTCGATACTGCGTAATCTGATTGACTATGTCAGATATGCGGGGGAGGGGGTACGCATCGAGCTGCGTGTACCGGTTAAGGATCTGGCTGTAATCGATGACCATCGGGTGCTTCTCCCCAGACCACCACTTGGGCTCTCCAGGGGCTGGCTGTTACTAGCATCAATGATCTCCTCTCGCAGGAGTCGCTGGACCTCCGACCTGATGAAGGCCCTGTCCTGGGCACTGTAGCGTCTGCTTCTGGTCGCGACGGGCTTCCAGTCCAGGGTGAGGTTTGCGAAGAGGGAGGGTGGGGCGACCTTAAGGGTCGCGAGGCTACAGACGGCTACATACAATACAATGCCATACAATGCAATACCGTGGTTTACCATATATCCCATTTTTAATCACTCCACCATTGGCTGTTGTGCCGACAGCTGCCTAGGCCCTAAACTCTGGGACTCCCTCTCTAAACTTCACAACCTCTCCACCTTAGCCTTGCAGGAATGCAGGTTGCAGGAATAAGACGGGGGATTGGGAGGAGGTAATGTGGACTTACAAAGGGTCAGTGCAGACCCGATGGGTCAAATCATAGAATCATAGAATTTATAGTGCAGAAGGAGACCATTCAGCCCATCGAGTCTGCACCGGCCCTTGGAAAGATCATCCCACCTAAGCCCATATCGCTGCCCTAGGGCAATTTAGGATGGCCAATCCACCTAACCTGCACATCTTTGGACTGTGGGAGGAAACCGGAGCACTCGGAGGAAACCCACGCAGACACGGGGAGAATGTGCAAACTCCACACAAACAGTGACCCAAAGGGAATCGAACCTGGGACCCTGGAGCTGTGACGCCTCCTTGTGCACTGCAGGGATTCTATGATTCTCGGATTTTGCAATCAGTTTTAGCTCTGAATATTTCAGATATTTGGGGACTCGCTTTCCACCATGCAAAGAAAGAAATCTTACAACACCAGGTTAAAGTCCAACAGGTTTGTTTCGATGTCACTAGCTTTCGGAGCGCTGCTCCTTCCTCAGGTGAATGAAGAGGTATGTTCCAGAAACATATATATAGACAGATTCAAAGATGCCAGACAATGCTTGGAATGCGAGCATTAGCAGGTTACTAATTAGCAGGTTACCACACCATGCAAAGAGTCAGCGGGAAACACATCCACGCCGACTTTGATGCCCTGCATCCATTTTACCTTGAATGAGCATTAATAAGTGGCTGCAGACAGAACCTCCACCCTCACTTGGGGGAGGTCCCACCTCAGATAACTGCCGGCCAATCCAATTGGCTGGAGGCTCTCCAATCCCTACAGTGGCAGTGCTGTTAGTGGAGATAAGGGGAAAATGCAGGAGGATGCATGACTCTACGTCCAGGCACCTGAGGCCCAAGTAAGTTCAATGGGTCTCAGGGCGGGGAGGGCAAGGAAGGTCTTGGAACCGTGAAGGGAGACCTCGGAGAAGCGACTGCAGAGGGAGGGATGTCCAGAGGCCACCGGACCATAAGAGGGAGGGCATCCGACTTTCCCCTTCCAAAACGATCCCGTAGCTCTGGCTGCCGGCTGGGCCCTGCTGACCAGACCGTGCAGCCGCGCATGCGCACGGCGGCCACAAGTGGGTCCGTGCATACGCGCGACAGCCCACTTCGGCGTGGGTGCCGCCGACATGGCGGACCACACAGCGGGCCCGCGCAAAGTAAGGTAAGTCCCCCCCAGATAGCGATGGCCTGCCGATCGGTGGCCCCCGATCGCAGGCCTGGCCACCATTGAGGCCCCCCCTGGAGTGAGATTCCCCCCGCCCCTCACCAGGACCGCCACCGCAGCCTTGGGTCCGAGCTCTCGCCGGGTGGTACCAAATGTAAACCACGCCGGCGGGGGTTCAGCTGGTTGACCGTGGAGAATCGCTGCGGGGGCTTCTTTCAGCAGCCCCCAACCGGCGCCGCGTCGACCACCTGCGCACGACAGGCGGTCCGTGGAGATTCACAGAAGCGCCGTTGCGCCGGATGTCCGGCGTGAACTGCTATTCTCCGCCCCCGAGCAAGGTGCGATTCTGGCGCAGAGGGTCAGCGAATCCCGCCAATAGAATAATGTTCGACCCCAGGTTCGAATCCCATCAAGACAGATTGTGAAATTTGAGTTCAATAAAAATCTGGAATTATAAGGTGAATGATGACCATTAAACCACTGCCGATTGTCTTAAACACATCTGGTTCACTAATGTCCTTTAGGGAAGGAAATCTGCCGTCCTTACCCGGTCTGGCCTACAAGTGACTTCAGACCCTTATAGTGACGACTCTTAACTGCCCCAACCCCTCACTGAAATGGCCTAGCAAGCCACTCAGTTCAAGGACAATTAGGGATGGGCAACAAATGCTGGTCCAGCCAGCGATGTCCACATCCCAAGAATGAATAACATTTTTTAAAGAAATTTTGGGCCATCCTCCAATGCATGTTCAATCCGTCCGCCAGCCTAAAAATTGAGGCAAGGCAGGAAACGGTCCTTAAGTGGCCAATAAAGGCCACGGGTCGGGCAAGGGTGGGCTTCACATTGAGACCTTGACCACCTCAGGGAAAATTGATCGGGCAGGCAGGAAGATTCTGTCACTCCTGTCACTTCAATTTCACGCTCCCCCATCGTCTAAATTCCTGACAGTGAGGTAGTGTAAAGTTATGACCCCGATATTTCCTCATGTGACTCAATGTCAAATTCTGCCTTATTTTGTCCCGATGGAGCACCTTGGGAAGTTTTATTCAGCTAAAGGCACTGATCGGAATTCTCCGGCAGTTCTGATTCTCTGTCCGGTCAGCAGCGCATCCCTCCACACGTTTCCTGGCGGCATGAGGTTGTTTCAATGGGAAACCCCATTGACAAGTGGTGGGAAGAGAGAACCCCCCTCCCCGATAGCGAACGGTGTGGCATTGAGAAACACGCAGCTAGGGGATCGGAGAATCCCGCCCACTATACAAATATGAATATCGTTAAATTTCTCTCATTGGTTTGTACTTAAGTGGTTAAATCAGGAGAAAATACCGTAGGCCTCCCCGTCCAGACCCTCCTAAACAACACTGACTGATCAAAGTGTCCAAACATTCTCACCTAGTAACTGGAATTGTGATGAAACAAATCATAGGATCCAAGAATGACGCAACACAGGATGCCTTTCGGTCCATTTTTGTCTCTGCTATACTCTTTTTTTGTCCCTAATCTTTCTCCATACCGCTGTATTTTGCTCCTTTTAGATGTTTATCCAATTTCTTTTTAAATGTTGTTATTGGATCTATTTCTACCATCCTTATAGGCAATGAAAACATTGCAGATCAAGACAGTTGTTATGGGCGAGGCTTTTCAGAACCCCAAAATGTATCATGGAGTTCAACCAACCTCTCCCTTTAATGGATTTGTTGCTTTTCTGAGCACACGGCTTTTTCCCTAGGTGAAGGATTACAATTATGGACACATGGGTTTTTAAACACAAAACACTGTTTATTCCATGAACTCAACTTAACATCTTAAATAAACATTGGATCTCTTAATACCCCTTACTTCAAAGATAACTCAGAAAATATTGCAACAGTAAATACTTCCTTAAAATGTTCCTTCAAACTTCCCAGAGACTTAACACCTTTAAACAGTATCACATCAGGTTAAAGGATATATATATTTTCTGTAGAATGGCAGAGACTGTCGCAAACTAGCTTTCTACTTTTAAACTGCTCTCAACAAAACCAGCCGGGCACTTTTTAGCTGCTCTCAGCAAAACCAAACTGCAAAACTTGCAGCTCTCTGGAAACACAAAGAAACTGCTTTTAAACTGAAACTAAAAACCTACAAACCACAAACTGCAAAATGGCTGACCTGAGCTGAGCCCCACCCACTCTATGACATCACTGTTTTCTTAAAGGTACGTTGCTTTGACATGTCTTAAAGACACTCCCGCATGATACCTCCCCCCAAGAAAAAAAAATAAACCATCAACTACAAGATGGTTTCATTTTTCACTTTTGCACCATCCGCTAAGAAATGTACATAGTAAATATACTTTTTCATTTTAAAAAAACCAACACATGCAAACAGGGATAATAATATAGTCCATTTTTCTTTGTCCTTCTTCCTCCAACTGAAATCCTTCTCGATTGACAGTCTCTTTGAACAAAGTCTCTGCACGATCCATCCATTCCTCTACTCCTCAGCATTTCTCTTCAGAATCAGATACTTTAGTTCAATCTGACCACAGAGTCCCTTGCAATTCTCTAATACAGGAACATTGGTGATCACAGCTTTCAGGCAGTCAAATGCCTGTTGAAAGTCCTCTGTCCATTGAATTCTTTTACGTTTCTTCAGAAATTCCATCAGTGGAGTAATCACGCCACAAAACCTTTGCACAACTGTTCGATCAAATTCATTCATGCTAAGAAACTGCATTATTTCCCTTCGTCTTGAAGGCATCGAAATCTCCGCAAGGAAAGTGATTTGGGCTTCTCCAAATTCACTTACGGCTAAGTTCATCACCAAACCCGCCACCTGAAGTCGATCGAAGAACTCCATACGATGGTTTAAATGTTCTTTCCATGTTTGGAAGTTGGAAATAAAAGCAGATTGTCCCACTTTCTCAATGCAATCCTTCAATGGTGGGACAGGATTAGAGTCCGTTCTTGTAACTGCATTCACCTTTCTATAGTCCACACACAACCGTTGGGTACCGTCGGTTTCTGTACCATCACTATGGATGAGCTCCATTGGCTGCAACCCACTTCAATTATGCCATTCTTCAGCATACTCTCAATCTCTCTGTTAACCTGTACCAATTTTAAAGGATTAAGTCTATATGGATGTTGTTTGATAGGAACAGCATTTCCCAAATCTACATCAGATATAGCCATTTTAGTACTTCCCAATATATCTCTACAAACTTGCCCATGTGATATCAATAACTCTTTCAGGTCAGTTCGTTTTTCCTCTGGAAGGTAATTTAACAATTCATCCCAATTTTTAAGAACATCCTCATTTTCCAATTTAATTTGAGGTATGCCAAATTCACAGTCATCTGGATTTGGTTCATCATTTTGAGTTAGAATCATTAAAACCTCCTTTTTCTCTCCTTCCCTTTCAAAGTACCTTTTAAGCATATTCACATGACACACTCGGTGAGTCTTCCTTCTATCTGGTGTTTTTACCACATAATTCACCACACTTAATTTCCTTTCAATCTGATGAGGTCCACAAAACCTAGCTTTTAAAGGCTCCCCTACCGCTGGTAACAACACTAAAACTTTATCCCCACTGGCAAAACTACGAACTTTGGATTTCTTGTCCGCTACCTGTTTCATCACATTTTGTGCAACTTTAAAATGTTGTCGAGCCAATTCACCTGCTCTATTTAATCATTCCCTAAAATTTGACACGTAATCCAATCGTGTAATTTTCGATTTTTCACCCACCAGTTTTTCCTCAATCAATTTAAGTGGTCCTCTTACCTCATGACCAAAATTTAGTTCAAAAGGACTAAATTTGGTTGACTCATTAGGTGCATCCCTAATTGCAAACAATATGAATGGGATTCCTTTATCCCAATCCTCTGGATAATCTTGACAATACGCCCCCAACATTGTCTTTAATGTCTGATGCCACCTTTCTAATGCTCCCTGCGATTCTGGATGGTATGCAGTTGATTTAAATTGTTATATTCCTAAGCTATCCATAACTTCTTTGAATAACTTCAAAATAAAATTTGTTCCTTGAGCCGATTGAATTTCTGTGGGTAGTCCATATCTAGTAAAGAATTTAAATAACTCCTCCACAATCCTTTTAGCTGTAATATTATGTACTGGAATGGCCTCTGGAAATGTAGTAGACACATCCATTGCAGTCAAAAGATATTGGTTCCCACTTTTTGTTTTAGGAAGCGGTCCTACACAATCGATTAGGACCCTTGCAAAAGGTTCCTGAAATGCTGGAATGGGTATTAAGGGTGCTGGTTTTATCACTGCTTGAGATTTCCCTATCACTTGACATGCGCGACATGATTAACAAAATTTAACTACATCTTTATGTAGTCCAGGCCAATAAAAATGTTTCTGGATTTTAGCTTGAGTTTTCCTTATTCCCAATTGAGCTTCCACTGGTACCTCATGTGCAACTCGCAACACCTTCTTTCTATACCCTACTGGCAATACTACTTGACGAACTTCTGCCCACATTTCATCTGCCTGCATATGTACAGGTCTCCATTTTCTCATCAAGACATAATTTTTACGGTAATAATACTCTAGTATACTCTCAGATTCCTCCTCCGTATATGCTTTCTGATATATCCGTTTTATTTCTACATCTTTCTGTTGTAACTCCGCCAATTTTCCTGAACTAAAAATATCCGCCTCATCCTCCACCTGTTCTTGTTCTTTTTCAACCATCTGATCAAAAATCGTTTCTGATAATTGCACTTCAACTTCATCTTCACTCTTTGATTTCTCCTCTTGGCTTAACCTGTGACTTTGCGACCTTGTTACTACACAATCCAGAAAAGTCCCAGGATATTCGTCCTTCAACACTTCAGTTGTCTGATTTTTCACTGGCTTATCAACCACAGTAGGCATCGCTCCCACCTGTGATCCAGCTATATCATTACCCAAGATAAACTGTATTCCTGGACAAGATAGTTTCTCTATTACTCCTACTACCACTTCACGACTCTTCACTGGACTTTCCAACCTTACCTTATATAATGGAACTCTACTCTTCTCACCCTGAATTCCACATATCACCACCTTTTCTGGCAACATTCTTCCCAAACTACATAATTCCTCATCTCTTACCATTAAAGATTGACTAGCCCCTGTATCTCTTAAAATTGTGACTTCTTTACCTGCTCCTCCTGATACACATGAGTAAACTTTACCCACACAAGTAAATTCTTTAAAGACATCTGGCACCTTCTTAACAATTACTTCTTGAACAGGCTGTACAATCGTTTGCACCTCCTTCACTTCCCTTGGGCTTTCCTTTACCACTCTAACAAACCCCACTGTCTTATCCTGTTTTACCACATCAACCTTCCCAGTGCTTTTCTTCAACCACCAACACTGTGACTTTACATGGCCTAGTTTATTACAGTGAAAACATTTGAAACTTTTCATTTCTTTTCCACCCTCCTGGATTTCTTTTTTAATCTGAGGTACACTCTCTTTATTGTCTTCCATCAGATCACCGTTACCTTTACCAGTTGAGTATTTCTCATGTCCCCAGTTTCTATCCCTCACCGGCTGAAACTGATGTCGGAAACCAATCTTTGATTTATGAACTAATTCATAATCATCTGCCATTTCTGCCGCTAATCTTACAGTTTTAACCCTCTGTTCTTCCACAAGAGTTCTCACTACATCAGGAATTGAATTTTTAAACTCCTCCAAAAGTATAATTTCTCTGAGATCTTCATATGTTTGGTCTATTTTCAAAGCCCTTATCCACCTATCAAAATTATTCTGTTTGAGCCTTTCAAACACCATGTATGTTTGTCCAAATTCTTTCTTAAATTTCTAAACCTTTGTCTATAAGCTTCAGGCACTAGCTCATATGCACTAAAGATGGGTTTCTTCACCTCCTCATACGTTGCAGATACCTCCTCCGGTAGTGATGCAAACGCTTCACTAGCTCTACCTACCAGCTTTGTTTGAATCAGTAACACCCACATGTCCTGTGGCCATTTCATTTGTTTAGCTACCTTCTCAAATGAAATAAAAAAGGCTTCCACTTCCTTCTTGTCAAACCTTGGCAATGCTTGGACATATTTAAATAGATTCCCACCAAGCCTTCGACTATGACGCTTTTTCTCACTATCCTCATCACTATCATCCAACTGTACGTTTCCCTTTACGTCTGGCAATTTTAAATGATTGTCATATTTCAGGGCCATTTTCTGAAGCTCAAATCCCTCTCTTTATCTTTTTCTTCTGCTAGGGCTATTCTTTCTTTTCTCCTTTCTTCTCTCTCCTTTTCTTTTTCCTCTCTCTCTCCTTCTCTTTCTTTTTCTTCTCTCACTCTCGTACTCCAGCTGCTTTAATTCTTTCTGATGTTCCATTTGTTTAATTTGCAGCTGAATTTTTGCCATTTCCAATGAGTCAAACTCTATCTCAGGCAACTTTAAATGCTTAACCACCACCATGATTACCTCATCTTTTCACATTTTATCAGGTAAGGTGAACTGCAATGTTTTTGCCAAATCTAACAGTCTGCATTTCATTTCTGTCCGTGAGGTACTACGTGTAACATTCTCCACCCCCAAAAACTTCTGAGCCTCTGAAAGAGCCATTGTTCACAACACTCTTCCCACTTAAACTAAAATACCACACCGGAAAAGCAACAATCCTTCACTGTCTTTAAGTTCACAAAAGCTAATCCAATAGATTGACTTTTATCCCCGTCGAGCCCCCAATTGTTATGGGCGAGGCTTTTCAGAACCCCAAAATGTATCATGGAGTTTAACCAACCTCTCCCTTTAATGGATTTGTTGCTTTTCCGAGCACACGGCTTTTTCCCTAGGTGTGGGATTACAATTATGGACACGTGGGTTTTTAAACACAAAACATTGTTTATTCCATGAACTCAACTAAACATCTTAAATAAACATTGGATCTCTTACTACCCCTTACTTCAAAGATAACTCAGAAAATATTGCAACAGTAAATACTTCCTTAAAATGTTCCTTTAAACTTCCCAGAGACTTAACACCTTTAAACAGTCTCACATCAGGTTGAAGGATATATATATTTTCTGAAGAACGGCAGAGACTGTCGCAAACTGGCTTTCTACTTTTAACTGCTCTCAGCAAAACCAGCCAGGCACTTTTTAGCTGCTCTCAGCAAAACCAAACTGCAAAACTTGCAGCTCTCTGGAAACACACAGACACTGCTTTTAAAACTGAAACTAAAAACCTGCAAAACACAGACTGCAAAATGGCTGAACTGAGCTGAGCCCCACCCACTCTATGACATCACTGTTTTCTTAAAGGTACATTGCTTTAACATCCATGCCTTAAAGGCACTCTCGCATGACACAGTGTTCTGTTTAAATAAAATGTTTTTTCATATTGTATCTGGTTCTGAATCACTTAAAACCTGTGTCTCGTGGAGACTGGCCGTACTGCCATGGGAAACAGTTTTGCTTTACGCCTGAGGTGTTTGATCGCTTCATGTTCCATCCGTTGAAATATTCTTCCCCAGGCATCCCTCCATGTAAACTCCAAATATGGCTATTCTCACACTTCAGTTGCTGACTCGGTATTTTATTTTCTGACGTGATAAAGTGTGACAATTAGGAGAGGATGGGTGTTGCACAGTGGGATATGAAAGTGTCTTGCAGCTATCTGCTTGCAGTGTGTATTGGGATGAATGCTGCCCTTTTATATTGATGCTGTGAGCATTTCCTCTGGGGCCGTTGTGACTTAATTCAGTTGTTGCAATATTAATGACAGTTCAGGTATGAATGGGTTCATTATTTCTTTCCAGAGAGTGCTGGAGTTGAACCGAACAGAGCACCAGTACATTGTTGATTAAATATTCATTTAGATATTAATGGGGCACAGGTTTGAATCAATAGGAAAAAACACAGAATTGAGAGCAATGAATAATCTAATGGGTGTGCAGTGCTATTTCGTGCCTATCACTCACCATTTGTTTCCTCCACTATTATCCCCTCAGATCTTCATGGTGCCACTTCTGCCCATTGTATATGACCTTTGGATGTCAGGCTCATCTGAAGGTGCTAACCCCTCCATGAGCACGGCTTTCTGCGTGTCAGCCTTAGCAAAAGATGCTGACTCCTTCCTGGGCATGACTGTAAGGGAGTCAGCTAGTTTCCAACAAATTTGAAAGCAAGGGTGGGAGTTAAAGTCAAGAGGTTGCAAGCCATTGAGAATGAGGGTGACTGGTTAACAAGACTGTTAAATTTAAAAAAATAATAATTTATGGGATGTTGGCATCACTGGTTAGGCCAGCATTTATTGCCCATCCCTAGTTGCCCTTCAGAAGGTGGTGATGAGTTTCCTTCTAGAACCACTGCAGCCCTTGAGGTGTAGGTACACCCACTATGCAGTTAGGGAGGGAGGTCTAGGATGTTGCCCCGGCGACATTGAAGGAACGGTGATATAAATTCCAAGTCGGTGGTGAGTGACTTGAAGGGTAACCTCAAGGTGGTGGCTTTCCCAAGTGTCTACTGCCCTTGTCCTTCAAGATGGGTACTGCTCGTGGGTTCTATAGGATATGAGCAGCAGAGCCTTGGTTGGGCTCAGGTTATGGGAGTTGAAAGAGAAGGTATCCGCCAGGAATTTTGGAATAGTCAAGTCCGAAGCTAACAAAGGCATGAAAGAGGGGCTTCAGCAGCCCGTAAATTGAGGTGTGGGCAAAGTCTGGTGACGCTACCAAGGAGGAAATAGGTAATCTTAGTGATGCCACACACATGTGCTAGAATGCTCACCACAGGCTGATCCCATGAAAGAATACAAAAAGATCATTACGTGAGGACGAGGAACACACAATCACCAACAAAAAGCAGGGATGTGGGACAAAGTCCAACTGTTCTTTCAGAGGGCTGGCATCAACCCAATGGGCTGAATAGCCTCCTCGGCAATACGATTCCAAGCACCGAAAGCTGCAAAATGGATCGAATCTTCCAGAAAAATAATTATAGAACATAAATGATACCACAGACTGTGTCAGGAGGGTGGGAGAAGAAAGAAAACTACGTTTCACGTTTAGTCATTGCTGCAATACCAGCTATACAGTATCACACAAAACAAGAATGAGATAAAGAGGCAGATAATTGTGATGTTGGTTAAGGGTGAAATGTTGGCAGGGGCACCAAAACCCAGTATTCTGTGGGATGAAAGAACATTTCCAGCTTTGCGAGAGTGGTTTCGAAACCCCTCAACAGTGTTCCAGCTTTGGAATTTCACTTGGTGAATTTTTTTGTTCTCTGCGCTGTCGTGTTAGGTACACTGGTCTAACACCGGCTGCAGCTGGATGCAGCTTAGATTAGAAAGATACTCCAGACCTTGAAGTTAGTTCAATTTTGAACTAATAGCACAGTGAGCACAGTTCTCTGTGAGTTCGACTCTCTATGAACTTAAGTGTGGTCACTCTGTCTGACTGAACCGACGAGCTCTTAGCCACGTGGCGGAGGTGTGAGATTGTAACAACACCCTTGACTGACTCTCTAGATGTTCATCAGTGGAAAGAGGCGGAATGTGAGTGCCTTGTGCATTTTATAGTCAGATCCCACCCCTGAGTGTCCTGCCTGCTTCTTGGTCATGTCCTGTTCTCTATGTCCATTAGCTGCTTGTCTGTATATCATTATGTGTGTGTCTGCATGTCATGACATCTCCTTTTTTTTATGTTTGGATGACATATGTGAACATATTTACAAGAATAGGCCAATATTAACATATATACATGCAGTGGATGTGAACATATGTACATGTGAAACCAACTATCTAATGCGAGAATACAGAACATAGCAAACAGAAGAAATGGTCATTAGTCCAGTCTCTGTGGCTTGCGTCTGATCCTGGTCGAACACCGGAGAGGTGGTGGTGGGGACAACAGCGCCTTGATGGGCGCAGGATTTAAGCCTGACTGATGGCCACGTGAGTCGAGGTATCAGGAGGTGGCAAAACAACAGAAGGAAACGGAGAAGAATGTGGTTGCGGGCAGGCAACTTTGCGCAGTGCCCATCTCTTTCGACGCACAACAGAACCATCAGCCAGACGCACAACATACGAGCGGGGGGCAGCCTGTCGAACAACGACAGCTGGAGCTGACCAGCCTCCATCAGGGACCTTGACCCGAACAGTGTCTGATGGGGATAACATGGGCAAATCGGTGGCATGAGCATCACAGCCCTGTTTTTGCCGGTCTCGGAGTTGCTGCACCCTCTGCAGCACCGGGAGGTGATCCAGGTTGGGCACGTGCATGGCTGGAAGTGTTGTTTACAGGTCCCTGTTCATCAGGAGTTGAGCCGGCGACATGCCAGTGGGCAGTGGGGTCGCCCTGTACGCAAGCAGCGCAAGGTGAATGTCAGACGCAGAATCCGCGGTCTTGCAGATGAGCTGCTTCACTATGTGCACCCCTTTCTCAACTTTTCCGTTTGACTGCGGATAGTGTGGGCTGGAAGTGATGTGTTTGAACTGATACGACTGGGAAAACAGAGACCATTCATGGCTGCTGAAGCACGGGCCATTGTCACTCATGACAGTGAGTGGGATACCATGCCTGGAGAACATCTCCTTACAGGCCTTGATGATGGTCCGAGATGTGAGGTCTGAGAGCTTCATGACTTCAGGGTAATTGGAAAAGTAATCAATGATTAACACGTAATCACGACCATTTGCCTGAAAATGGTCGATGCCAATCTTGGACCACGGAGAGGTTTCGATTTCATGCTGCTGAAGTGTCTCCTTACTCTGTGCTGGCTGGAAGCATTGACAGGTCGCACAGTTAAATACCATGTTCGCGATGTCATGGCTGATCCGGGCCAGTAGACAGCCTGCCTGGCTCTGCGTCTGCACTTTTCCACACCCAGGTGACCCTCGTGTATTTGACGGAGCACCAAGCTCTGGAGACTGTGTGGAATTACAATCCGGTCCAGTTTGAGGAGGATACCATCAACCACCGTCAGGTCGTCCTTTACATTGAAAAATTGAGGGCACTGCCCTTTTTGGCAGCCATTGGTGAGATGTTGCATAACACGCTGCAAGAGGGGGTCTTTGGATGTCTCCTCACGGATACGAATCACATTCGCATCAGATGCCGGGAGTGTGCTAGCACACAGCTGCACCTGTGACTCAACCTGTGACTCAATTTGCCGGATGACATTCAGTGGTTCACTAGGCACTGTGATGGAGCGTGACTGTGGATCGGCAATGATGAGCTCCTTGACAGGCGTGTAGACCAGGTCAAAGTCGTACCTTCTGAGATTGAGGAGGATGCGCTGCAACCGAGGCGTCATGTCATTAAGGTCCTCGTGGATAATGTGGACCAGACGCCTGTGATCCGTCTCGACTGTGAATGTCGGCAGGCCGTAGACATAGTCGTGAAACTTGAGAATGCCAGTGACAAGGCCCAGGTATTCCTTCTCGATTTGTGCATACATTTGTTCGGTGGGCGTCATTGCCCTTGATGCGTAGGCAACCGGTGCCAAGGATGACGTGTCATCGCGTTGCAGCAGGATCGCACCGATGCCATCCTGGCTCACATCTGTTGAGATTTTTATTTCCCTGTCTGGGTCGAAACATGCCAATATGGGTGCAGTGGTGAGCTTGGCTTTCAGCTCCAACCACGCTGCCTGATGGGCCGCCTTCCACTCGAAGGCAGTGGACTTCTTCACTAGGTTTCGTAGGGCCGTGGTGTGTGTGGCCATGTTTGGGATGAACTTGCCCAGAAAATATGACCATGCCCAGGAAGCGCAATACCGCTTTCTTGTCTTCCGGGACCTTCATGGCTGCGATGGCCTTGACCTTGTCTGTGTCGGGCGCACGCCCTGCTGGGTGATTTGGTCTCCTAGGAACTTGAGTGTCGACATGCCAAAGCAACATTTGGCCCTGTTCAGCTTCAGGCCATTGGCGTGGACACGGCGGAATACCTGCTGGAGACGGGAAACATGCTCCTCCGGGGTTGTGAACCATATGATGACGTCATCCACGTACACACGAACCCCTTCGATGCCCTCCATCATCTGCTCCATGATGCATTGAAATATCTCCGATGCCGAGACGATGCCGAACGGCAGACGGTTATAGCAGTACCTGCCAAATGGTGCGTTGAAGGTGTGGAGCCTTCTGCTGGACTCATCCAGCTGGATTTGTCAGAATCCATGTGATGCATCTAACTTCGTGAAAAACCGTGCATGTGCCATCTCACTGTTGAGTTCCTCCCGCTTCAGGTTGGGATAGTGTTCATGCATTATATTCTGGTTGAGATCCTTGGGATCAATGCGCAGGTCTCCAGAGGGTTTTTTAACCACCACCATCGAGCTGACCCAGTCAGTCGGTTCGGTTACCCTGGAAATGATCCCCTGCTGCTGCAGCTCCTTGAGCTGTTCCTTCAGGCGCTCCTTCAGCGGAGCCGGGACCAGGCGTGGTGCATGGACCACTGGCTTGGCATCAGGTCGCATTAGGGTCTTGTACCGATATGGCAAAGTGCCCATCCCGTCAAACACAACTGGATACTGAGTGAGGATGTCGTCAATGCCAGCTTGAAGATCCACGTTGGAGGATGTCATTGAATAAACCCGCTGCACCAGGTTTAGCTTTTTGCAGGCATGCACGCCCAGTAGGGATGCCCTGTCCGGCTTGACAATTTCAAACCTATGCCATGCATGGGTACTCCGGTTGGAGACGAGTAGATGGCAGGACCTCAGTGCCGTGATAGCATTACCGTTATAGTCCAGGAGCTGGCAGGCTGCTGGAAGGACCTTGGGGGGCTTCTTGATGCGTTTGAAGTCTGCCTGTGAGAGGAGGTTGGCAGAAGCACTTGTGTCCAGCTTGAACTGGATGAAGCAGCGGTTGACCTGCATCACCGCACGCCATTCGTCCTCCGAATCCACAGCGAGGATGGACTGAATGCGAGATGAGTTAGGTGTGGCATGTTCACAGGTGGTAATGATACCCACTCGATAGGCGGACTACAGGCACTCGTCCTCTGGATCCGTTGTACTGCCGGGATCAGAATCCTGTAATCGTCGTTGCACATTCTGGACGCGCCATCATCGGAATTGGGAGCGCTGGCCTCTGATTGGTGGTGAAAACCTGCATATTGTCCAGGCTTCCCGCTGTTTAAACATCGTCTGCCTCTTGCCTTTAAGTGTCCCTTTAAGTGGGCATTGCCACAGTTCGGGCACGTCATGACGTCGGCGTTGTGACGCGGTGTACGTCGTCGCACATGCGGAGTGCGGTCGGCAGACGCCTGCACCTGCACAGTGTGGGTGTTAGCCACTTCGTTATCCCGTTCGCATTGCGCATGCGTGGGGCTCTGGGAAAAGCACGCGAGATGGCCGCTGTCTTCAATGCTCAGGCGCTGCATCTGGGAGATGGCCTGCACACTCACTGCCTCGTGGGAGGCAAGTTTCTAATTTTCAGCCAATTTGTACCGTGCATAGTGATTTTTTGCGTGCTCATGCACTGTACATGTTTCAATCGTGACTGGCAGGGACATATGCTTGATTTTCAGTAGCTGCTCTCTCAGAGGATCAGAGTGAACTCCAAACACGATTTGGTCTCTGATCATGGAGTCAGCAATATCACCAAAGTTGCAGGACAGCGCTAGCAGGCTGAGGCTAGTTAAGAAGGCATTGAAAGATTCATCTTTACCTTGAAGACGTTGTTTGAATATGTAGCGCTCAAAGATTTCATTGGCGTCCACTTCACAGTGACTATCGAACCTGTTGAGGATGTTCTGAAATTTTGTCTTGTCCTGGCCTTCGGTGAAGTTAAACGAGTTGAAGAGTTCGATAGCTTGATCACCCGCTGTTGAGAGGAGAAGCGCGATCTTTCTTGTACCAGAAGCACCCTCGAGGTCTAAGGCTTCGATGTACAGCAGAAACTTTTGCTTGAATATCCGCCAGTTGGCACTGAGATTGCTGGAGGTCCTGAGCTGGTGAGGAGCCTGAATCTTCTCCATGGTGTCGGGATACATTTGCTGGTCGTCACGGAACGGACTGAGGTAAGCCACCTTAAATTAGTAGTCACCTGGTATCATGTCGTGTTAGGTACACGGGCCGAACACTGGCTGCAACTGGATGCAGTTTAGATCAGAAAGATACTCCAGGCCTTGAAGTTAGTTCAATTTATTGAACAAATAGCACAGTTAGCACAGTTCTCTGTGAGTTCGACTCTCTGCTAACGTAAGGGTGGTTACTCTGTCTGACTGAACCAGACTAACTCTTAGCCACGTGGTGGAGGTATGAGATTGCAACAACACCCTTGACTGACTCTCTAGATGTTCATCAGTGGAAAGAGGCAGAGTGTGAGTGCCTCATATCTTTTGTAGTCAGATCCCACCCCTGAGTGTCCTGCCTGCTTATTGGTCATGTCCTGTTCTCTGTGTCCATTAGCTGC
The DNA here is from genome assembly GCF_047496885.1 of Scyliorhinus torazame. NCBI lineage: Eukaryota > Metazoa > Chordata > Chondrichthyes > Carcharhiniformes > Scyliorhinidae > Scyliorhinus > Scyliorhinus torazame. The sequence continues at coordinate 98,599,312 of NC_092724.1, read as the reverse complement.
TTGTCTGTATATCATTATGTGTGTGCCTGCACGTCATGACATGCGCGGTCTAATCAAATAAATTAGGGCATGCCATTCGAGTTGCGAGTGTTCACAGCAGCAAACTGCCTTTGGAATTTATCAATCAACATAAATCTGCAAAACCAGCCGGCCGAAACTTCGGGAGATGTTTGTGTGACTGGGCGCACCGTTGTTTAGAGGCTGCCACTCCAGAATGTTGTCAAGATAGTAGCTTGCGTTCTGCCTATTGCCAGGGCACTCAGTGATGTCACTGACTGGAAGATAACAATTTGTACAATTGCCCAATTCTGTCCACCCTCACTTTGATGAAGGCAAGTACATAATGGCCATTCATCTTTTGAAAAATATTCTACTATTCAATAAACACTGGCACTACATCAATGGAGCATTGTCAAATTCTGTAAACCCACCATCAAAGTGAAGGAGATGTGACTTTGAAAGGATCTAAATAGAGCAAAAGACTTGATCTCAATAGAGAGCACTCCACTATTTGCTGCATGGACTGGATGCGGCGACGATTGAAGTTAAGATGCCGACTAGGTTATTGTACAGATTCCGGATCAGAAACTGCCAATTTAAAACAGTCACGTGCAAATTCAGGGAGGCCACAAGCCCCCACAGAGCCTTGCATGATGGAAATGCCAGTCCGACATTAATCTGTAGCTCTAAGTCTCCAATGCATACCACTGGCTAAAAACTGTCTGGCTGTTTTACGCCACAGCGGTTCAGAGATTTTGTTTTAACCAACCACCTAAATGGCTGTGCTCCATAAATAAGCCTTGAGCACCGAGAAGCTATTTGGCCATGAAAGGCATCATAGATTAGCCAGGCCCTGGTCTTGATCAATTTGTGCTCACACACCAATGTTCAAACAAGTAACAAATAGATAGTGATTAGGAATAATAATATGAGTTGATATTTCCCCCCCCCTAGTTCAAGGATGCTTAGGCTAATTTCAACATACAGTTGACATGAGCTACCTCAGCATAAGCCAAAAATTGAATGTTGACCCCAGAGTGATTCTGCTAACCACTCAGCAGTTCAATTATCTAGGGAGCTGTATTTAAGATCTGCATTTACATTGTCCCTTCTACACTCACAGATTTCCTCAATGTGTCAGTGAAAGTACTTTGGAGGTGTTATCACTGTTGAAATGTAGGAAACATGGAAACCAGCTTCTCCATAGCAAGTTCCCACAATGCAATAATGACCAGAGAACATGCTCTGTGATGTTGGTTCAGGGATAAATATTGGCGAGGACATCAAAGGGAACAATCAAAGTGGTGACATCTTTCATGTCCTATTGAGAGGGCAGATAATCCCTCAGTTTACCATCTCGTCCTTTCGAGGCACCAGTGCAGCTGTACAGAAATAGTGGGCGTGATTCTCCGATTCCCCAGCCGTGTATTTCTTGACAGTACACAATTTCTGGTGGCGGGATCCTCTTTTTCCGCCACTTGTCAATAGTATTTTCCGTTGAAGCTACTCCACACTGCCGGGAAACCCGCAGGCAGAGGGTGAATTGCCGGCAGGAAAAGAGAATTCCAATGGCCGGAGAATTCGGCTGCTGTCAATAATCATGAATAGAGGTAGACCTGTTTGTGGTGTGTGTTGGGATTGTTTACAACTCTCCATCTTCAAAGTTAGGCCAGGCTGAAAGCGAGTGTTTCTCTATTCAGTGGTAAAACACCCTGATAGCATCTTGATAAAAGATAATCGCTCTGTTCACCGCCAAAACACCGAAGCAGCTGTGTGTACCATCTAATAATAATAATAATCGCTTATTGTCGCAAGTAGGCTTCAGTGAAGTTACTGTGAAAAGCCCCTAGTCACCATATTCTGGCACCTGTTCAGGGAGGCCGGTACAGGAATTGAACCCGTGCTGCTGCCTTGTTCTGCATTACAAGCCCACTGCGCTAAACCAGCCCCTACAAGACACACTGCAGTAATTCACCAAGACTCCTGAGGCAGCACCTTCCAAACCCATGACCACTACCATCTAGAAGGACAAGGGCAGCAGACACCTGGAACACCACCACCTGCAAGTTCCCCTCCAAGCCACTCAACATCCTGATTTAGAAAAATATCCCTGCTCTTTCTTCACTGTCGCTGGGTCAAAATCTTGGAATTCCCTCCCGAACAGCACTCTGGGTGTACCTACACCACCTGGACTGCAGCGGTTCAAGAAGACAGTTCGCCACCACCTTCTCAAGGGCAATTAGGAATGGGCGATAAATGCTGGCCTAGCCAGTGGTGACAACATCACGTGGAAGAATAATTTTTTTTATAATCCACATGAGTGGAATCTAATAATAGTGCGATAAAATATTGCCTAAGAAGAGTCACAGGTTAGGGGGGAGGCTGCAACATTGTAATCTTCATTCTCCAACCTCCATGCTCCTTATGATCACAGATCCCCCATTGCCATGGAACTCGGAGTACATTCAGCAGCTTGCACTCCCGTCTCAGAGGTTTGGCTGCCCCGAACATAATCTGGAAATTCTGGTGGGGGAGCGACAACTCAACAACAGCTTCTGTTTATAGAGCATCAATAAGGTTGCATGACATTGCACAGTTCCACACAGGTAAGTTATCAAGCAGAATTTGAGATACAAGGAGATAACCCACGCACACACGGGGAGAACGTGTAGACTCCGCACAGACAGTGACCCAAGTCGGGAATTGAACCTCGGACCCTGGAGCTTTGAAGCAACTGCGCTAACCACTATGCTACCATGCTGCCCCATGCTGGAAAGTGACAGAGCAACAGAGCGAGGGGGTAACAGGGGAAAATATAGACTTATGATGAAGTACCTTCCTGGCCCATCAGGCATCTCAAAGCACTTTACAGCCGGTGAGGTACCTTAAAATGTAGTCACTGTTTTAACATGGGAGATGCAGCAGGTTTCCACCTTGCAAGCTCCCACAAACAGCAATGTGACAACAATTAGATACTTTTTCCATATGATGCCGTTGTTGGATAAATATTGGCATTGGGATAACCCCACTGTATATGTCACAGAATCTTTTACGTCCCCCTGAGAGGGCTCATCCAACAGTGCAGCATTTCATCGGCACCGCATTTATAGGGGGCAGTTTTGAGCCCGCGTTAACCATGCATGGGATCACCCATGCGGGCAGAAAATCCGGAGAGAATCCTAATTCCCGATTTTCCATGCCCCTCGCCGGTAACATCACAAGGTTCACGGCCCCAAAGGGTGAGAAGCTAATTTCAATTCCCGGGCACTGGCCCTTGGCACAGATTGGTACCGCCAGATTGGCATTGTGCCAACATGGCAGTGCCAACCTGTGCCACGGGTCAGTGCCAGGGAACAGTGTCAGGGACAACACCAGGGGACAGTGCCAGGGGCAGTGCAGGGCGGGCCCTCTGTAGAGCCACAAGGCGGGGGGGGGGGGGGGGGTGTTCCCATTATGTGTGTTGTGGGTGAGAGCACTGATGCCGTTGGGGGGGTGGGGGAGGTACTTACAGCCATGGTTGGGGATGGGGTGGAAGCGGCCAGTGAGGGCGGGGATAACATTGGTGATATATCCGTGTTGGGAGGTATTTGGGTGAGTTCATCTTAAGATCTGATCGGGGCGCCCATTAAAGATGGCGCCCCGATCACTGTGGAGCCGGCCTTGCTCAAAGAGGCTCAAGACCTGGAGTGAATACTGGGGCAGGGTGGCAGAGATTCTCTAGTCATGTTGTACTCAAAGCACATCCCCAGTATGTCGGGAGAATAATGGGAGAGCCCCTGAACGATCCCGGGCGCCGATCAGTTCACCGTGCTCCCGGCCCGCTGCAGCTGTTGTAATCTGGTTCATGGCGTGACCCAGATTAGCATATTTAAATCAGCATGCTGGGTCAGTTCCAGCTAGGTTCTCCTGGATACTGCCACCCCCCCCCCCCCCCCCGCTGGTGCAGCATGAGGTCGTCGGAATCACTACTGGTCTCCACCACTGGGAACCAGACATGAAGGCCACGCTGAGGGACTCACAGGATTTTGTAGCCCCAGGTGGGTGGGGACATGACAGGGCAGTACTATGGCACTGCCAAGGGCACAGAGTCTGAAAGGGGTAGGGAACAAGGGGCAGGGCATGAGGGGGGCATGAAAGGGGGGTTTTTGGTGACCACATAGCAGACTGTCTCTCAGCTGGGGGAGGGAGATGCTAATATCGGCGATTGGGGTGGGGGGCCTGATGCCAACAAGAAGGGGGATTTGAATGGAGACTCATTGGGGGGGGGTCCCAATATCCTGCTGCCATCGATCCTTGGTGTGCGGGGAGAGCTGTATGCTGTTATGTTATCCCTGCATTTTTGTTTTTCACTTTGAACTTGATGCCAATGAGGATTGTGGGGTGAGGGGAACCGAAACCCCAGTGTAAGCGATGTTGGGTGGAGGCGGGGGTGATGCCGGTGCCTTTACTGTAACTTTGAGATCGAGGCACACTTTAAAAATGCAAATCACGCCCCCCTCCAAAGAAATGATTAATTCACAGAAGAGCGCAATACGAATAGCGTCGGAACAGTCGTCGCAATTCGCACCAATTCTGTCTCCCGAAATAACATTTAGGGTTGGATTCTCCGTTTGGGAGACCATAATTGTTCCCACTGGAATGGAATCATGTGCAATTCCTGCTGGGACGCTGTTTGATCCGAAATTCAGGTGATGCAAATAGGGCAGCTCTGCTGTCAGATTGGCTGGGGCCGGAATTCGCATTAAAGAGTCTGACAAGCTGGAGCTGCTTATAAATGCTCCACTCAGCACATTCATTCCAGCCATGAACCTAGCTCAGAGAAGACCTGCCCCCCTACTTCAGGAGTCTGAAGTGGACTGACTGCTTGATGCCATTGGGAAGAGGCCGGACACCCCCTTCTCCAGGGTGGGTCGCAGAGTCAAGCCCGTTCTCCTGAAAAGCGCCTGGGAAGAGGTGGCAGAGGAAGTCAGTGCTGTCAGTGTCACCAGGAGCACTGGCACGCAATGCCGGAAGAAGATGATCGACCTCCTTAGTCCGGGCATCCTGGTGGTCCAGATTTAAAGTAATGTAGTCCGATGCCAGGCAGCTAGGGCATCCATCACAGCTCGGGTGCACCTGTGTGCGGATGTTTGTGAGATCCCAAACAGGTGCCCGCTCGAGCCCTGGTCAGAGGCATAGCGGCTGAAGGCAACCGTCATCTTGATGGCCACCAGGAGTTGGTATCCTCTTCCATTCCCCCTGATTGCCAGGTGACCACAGGTGTGTGGTGGGACGGTCAACATGTGCTGCCAGTTACTTCCATGCGATGAGGCTTGTGTAAGGGTTGGCCCTACAGCTAAGAGAGGGAGGTGTGCGTTAGCTGCAGTATGATGTGGAGCCTGGGTGTTACACGCTTGGTGTGGTCAGGTTTCCCGGCCAGGGACAGGGTGGACAGGCAGGGCTTGGAGATAGCTCATGGCCCTAAAGGGTGGGCCAACTGATGGTGTCACTATGGGGCCTCTACTCTGAGGGGGGCAGTGTGCTAGGGAGGGTTCCAGCGGTCATGGCCTATGTGCCCATTGTTTGGGGTGAGCTCTGCTATTGCCCTGCTTCCTCTTCAGTGGGGCTGCACTTCCGAGGTGTGCACTGAGGAGTGCCAACACCTGGTGAGCCAGTGACTGAGCATGGCCATGCCGATCCCGTTGATGATTCTGCTGGGGTTTGAGGGTTTCCGGTGGGGGAGGGGCTGGGTGGGTTCCCACATGACCAGAGACTCTCTGAGCATTTGCAGGAGACAGTGAGCAGTCAGGTGTGAACAGCTAGGAGCCTGTAGGTTGCACCAAAAGGGGTCCCTTTCAATAACTTACTGCAGCAATGGTAGCCTGAACCAAGCCACCCTGACCCCAAGGGGGACATCCCGAGTGCACGGACTTGGCACCAAGTCATCCCACACTACTCCCTACAGCCCAGGCAACCACCCCCCAGCAAGCCCAACAAATTTAGAGTTTTCTTGCTTTCTCAATCCTCCTTAACAGTCTTGGCGCCCAGGCCCCACTTGTAAATACTTGCACCAATGCAGGCCTGTGTACCCCGGCCTGAGAGGGGTAGTTCATCGCGGAGGGATGGAGCATACTGGGTTCAAATCGATAATTACATTCAAATCCATGCAAATGACGGTTTTGCAGGGCACATGGCGTGAACCTGATTAATGCCACCAGCCGAAGGACCGGAGCATTGGGTGGGAATTGGCGCTGGGTGCAAATCGCAATTCCTGGGTTACCCAATATTTTCCACCCAATCGCGATTCTAGCTGCCAGGGTCGGGGAGCGGAAAATCCAGCCCTCAGTGGTTTTTTGGGAGAATTCCGCAGCTGGAGAGCTGCACACTGGTTTTCAGTCAGAGCCTGACACTTTGAAAAGATTCCACCAACAGTTTCAGCCTTTAGTTTTGTGCTCAACACTGCCTGCCTGCTAAACAGCGGAAGCAACATGCAATAGGCAAAGCTAAGTCAATGGATCAGGGGCGGGATTCTCCCCTACCCGGCGGGGCGGGCGGTCCCGGCGCCAAGGAGTGGCGTGAACCTCCGCACCTTCAGGGGCTAGGCCGGCGGCGGCAGGGTTGGCGCCGCGCCAGCCGCCGTCAAAGGGCTTGGCGCCATGGCAACCGGCACCGAAGGGCCTCCGTGAGTTGGCACATGTGCGGGTGCGCCAGCGTGTGCTGGCGTCATCCCAGCGCATGCGCAGGGTGGTTCGTCTCCGCACCGGCCATGGCGGAGGTCTACAGCAGCCGGTGCGGAGGGAAAGAATGCCCCCACGGCACAGGCCCGCCCGTGGATCAGTGGGCCCCAATCGCGGGCCAGGCCGCCGTGGGGGCACCCCCCAGGGCCAGATCCCCCCCGCCAAGGACCCCGGAGGCCGCCCGCAGAGCCAGGTCCCGCCGGTAAGTACCTGGTCTAATTTACGGCGGTGGGACTGGCCGAAAACGGGCAGCCGCTCGATCCATCGCGGGCCTGAGAATCGCCGGCGGGGGCCACTGCAGCGGCCGGCAACCGGCGCGGCGCGATTTCCACCCGCCAAAATCCCGGCACCGGAGGATTCGGCAGCTGGCGGGGGTGGGATTCATGGCGCCCCCCAGCGATTCTCCGGCCCGGTGGGGGGTCGGAGAGTCCCGCCCCCTATCTACGTACTGCAGCACTGCTATATCCAATTGTGGATGATTAAACAACCAACTGGAGGAGGAGGCTCCCCAAGTATCAAATATCCCCATCTCAATGATGGAGGAACCCAGCGCATCAGTGCAAAAGACAAGCATTCGCAGCAATCTTCAGCTGGAACTGCTGAGTGGATATCCCCAGTGTCACAAATGTCTTCAGCCATTTTGATTCACTCGACGTGGTATCAAGAAACGGCAAAAGGCATTGGATACTGTAAAAGGCTATGTGTGGGCCCTGACAACATTCTGGCAATAGTACTGAAAATCTGTGCTCCAGAACTCGCCACTTCCTGAACACAGCTATTCTACAAGACTGGCATCTGTCTGACGGAAATTTTCCCAGGTATGTCCTGTCCACAAAGAGCAAGACAAATCCAATCCAGCCAATTACCACCCCATCAGTTTACTCTTGATCATCAGGGATGTGATGGAAGTTGCTGTCAACAGTGCGATCAAGCGGCACTTACTCAGAAATAACCTGCTCAATAATGCTCAGTTTGGGTTCCACCAGGGTCACTCAGCTCCTGACCTCATTATCCTTGGTTCAAACATGGACAAAAGAACTGAACTCAAGAGGTGAGGTGAGAGTGGCTGCCCTTGGCATCAAAGCAGCATTTTATCGAATGTGACATCAAGGAACCCGAGCCAAACTGAATTCAATGGGCATCAGGGTAAAACGCTCCACTGGTTGGAGACATACTGTTGTATCTACTCAATTTTCAGATACTTCGACCAGTATATTAATCAAAGTTTTACCCAGGTGCGCTTAATTGCGAGATGAACAAAGAAAAAAACATGAGTATAAATTCAACAAACTTTATTGAACAACAATATTATTAACCCTTAAATTAACCCACATAAAATGCAAGAGACACCCAAGATTCGGTTACACCACCTGCAAATATTGCTTGGTTGAACTGCAGATCCGATTCTCTGAGTCTCTCTGGTCTGTCGTCACAAAGGTGAATTTCGCACGCTGTTTCTTCCGTTCCTCCTACTCTGGTCAGTCATTTTGACTGCCTCTGCAAGGAGCCTTTGCTGCTGATGTGCCTCGGGTGGCCTTTATGCCCTTTTGCCATTTCTTCTGGCTTTCTGCCAATGACCCAATGGTCCAGTTGATGACCATTTGACAGGACACCTTAGCCCGCTCCCAGGTGCCCATCTCCGTGGTGTTTGCTTGCACATAACCTGTTGCCATGTAAGGTAACAGTAGGAACTCTGGGTTAAAACGAAAGAGAAAATGCTGGAAAATCTCAGCAGGTCTGGCAGCATCTGTAGGGAGAGAAAAGAGCTCATGTTTCGAGTCCGAAGACACTTTGTCAAAGCTGGAACTCTGGGTTTAGGGATGTGGGCGTCGCTGGTTAGGCCAGCATTTATTGCCCATCCCTAGTTGCCCTTCAGAAGGTGGTGGTGAGTTGCCTTCTTGAACTGCTGGAGTCCTTGAGGGGTAGGTACACCCACTGTGCCATTAGGGAGGGAGTTCCAGGATTTTGCCCCAGCGACAGTGAAGGAACAGCGATATATTTCCAAGTCAGGGTGGTGAGTGACTTGGAGGGGTATCTGCTGCTAATGTCCTTCTCGATGGTAATTGTCGTCGGTTCGGAAAGTGCTGTCTAAGGATCCTTGGTCATTTACTGCAGTGCATCTTGTAGATGGTATACAAGGCTGCCACTGTTCGGCGGTGGTGGAGGGTTTGAATGTTTTTGGAAGGGGGAGGAATCAAGCGGGCTGCTTTGTCCTGGATGGTCTCAAGCTTATTGAGTGTTGTTGAAGCTGCACTCATCCAGACAAGTGAAGAGTATTCCATTTCACTCCTGATTTGTGCCTTGTAGATGGTGGACAGGCTTTGTGGGGTCAGGAGGTGAGTTACTCGCTGTATTATTCCTAGCCTTTGACATGTGCTGGTAGCTACAGTATCATAGGGGCTAGTCCAGTTCCGTTTCTGATCAATGGTAACCCCCAGGATGTTGATTGTGGGAGATTTAGCAATAGTAATGCCATTGAATGTCATGGGCCGATGGTTTAATAATAATAACCTTTTATTGTCACAAGTATGAATTTACTGTGAAAAGACCCTAGTCGCCACATTCCGGCACCTGTTCAGGTAAGCTGGTACAGGAATTGAACACGTGCTGCTGGCCTTGCTCTGCATCATAAACCAGCTGCCAAGCCCACTGAGCTAAACCAGTCCCAAAAAGCCCCTAGTCGCCCCTTTCCGGTGCCTGTTCGGGTACACAGAGGGAGAATTCAGAATTCTCAGCTGGTACAGGATTAGATCCTCTCTTTTAGGAGATGGTCATTGCCTGGCACTTGTGTGGCACGAATGTAGTTGAAGTTTCAGTGGGGGGCATTTTGGAAACAGTGACCAAACTCAGAAGAATTTAAGGTAGTTATGGAAAGGGGCAAATTAGATGGTAAATTAAGGTTCTGAATTGGGGGAGGACCAACTTTAATAAACTAAGACAGGATCTGTCCCAAGTTAACTGAGCATATAGCTAGCTGTAGGAAAATCTGCTTCAGAGTAGTGGGATTCATTCAAAAAGGAAATAGAGAGAGTACAGGGCCAACATGTTCCCATGATAAAGAAGGATGGGAGCAATAAGTCCAGAAAACCAGGAATCGCAAGGGATATCCAGAGTTGGATAAGGAAAAGAAAGGGAGGCTTATGGCAGATATCGAGGGCTCAAATCAGAGGAAGCCCTAGAGGAGTATAAAAAGTGCATGGGTTACTTAAGAAAGAAATTAGGAGAGCAAAGAGGGGGCATGAAAAAGCACTGACGGGTAAAATAAAGGAAAATCCAAAGGTGTTTTAAAAGTATATTAAGAGCAGGAGGTTGACCAGAGTAAGAGTAGTGCCCATTAGGGACCAACGTGACAACTTGGAATCATAGAATCCCTACAGTGCAGAAGGAGGCCATTAGGCCCATCAAGTGCGCCAACCCTCTGAAAGAGCACTCTAACTAGGCCCACTCCTCCACCTGATCCCCATAATACCGCCTAACCTTTGGACATTAAGGGGCAATTCTTTTTTTAGTATGGCCAATCCACCTAACCTGCACATCTTTGGACTGTGGGTGGAAACCGGAGGACTCAGAAAAAACCCACATCGATGTGGAGAGAATGTGCAAACTCCACACAGACAAGGCCAGAAATGAACCCAGGTCCCTGAGGCTGTGAGGCAGTAATGCTAACAACTGTGCTGCCCCGGTGTGTAACCGGAATATCTAAGATAGAGGGGAAATCTACCGTAAATGGCAAAGCTCTTAGGAATATAGAAAGTCAGCAAGATCTGGATGTGCAGGTCCACAGATCACAAGTGGATAAGGTAGTCAAGAAAGCATAAGGAATGCTTACCTTCTTTGGACGGGGCAAAACTGACACGTCATGCTACAGTTGTATAGAACCTTGGTAAGGCCGCACTTGGAATATTGTGCAAATTCTGGTTGCCACACTACCAGAAGGATGTGGAGGCTTTGGAGAGGTGCAGAGGAGGTTTACCAGGATGTTGCCTGGTCTGGAGGGTGTTAGCTATGCGGAGTGGCTGAATAGACTCGGACTGTTTTCATTAGAACTACGGAGATTGAGGGGTAACCTGATAGAGGCCTACAGGATTATGAGGGGCATGGATAGGCAGGCACTCTTTCCCAGGGTGGAGGGGTCAGTCACCTGGGGCCATAGGTTTAAGGTCCATTGGGCAAAGTTTAGAGCAGATGTGACAGGCAGTTTTTTTACAAGAGGGTGGTGAGTGCCTGGAATGTGTTGCCAGGGGAGGTTGTGGAAGCAGATACATTAACATTCAAAAGGCATCTCGACAAATACATGGATAGGATATGCATAGAGGGACATGGCACTAGGAAATGCTGAGGACTTTGGCCACGGGTGGTATCATAGGAGGGCCAAAGGGCCTGTTCCTGTGCAATATTGTTCTTTGATATTTGTGAAGTTTTAAATAAGAACTTTGCATCTGTGTTCACTACTGTTGCTCGTTTTAGCCTTAGTTTTATTAGCTCTAATTCTGTCACCTTTGCTCATGAGTCGCCAGGTATCTTTCTGATACCGCCACGTGGTTCAAGTCCAAGTAATGATTAATAATGCAACACACAGCTTAGTAAGAGTTAAATCAATGCTCATTTATTATATACAGCAATAAATACTTCTACAATAATCCTACTTCTAGACTACTACCCACCACTAAAGGCCAATACTTAACTTTGAAAATGGCCCACCAGGTCAGGGAAACGAATGGTCTTTCGAATTGGTTCTGAGCCTGTGGGATTCAAAAGCTGGTACAAATCGATAGTCAGGAGCACCTATCTGGTAGCGATTGCTGGAGTAAGACTTACAGTTTTCTTGTAGAAGGGTCTTGAAGGTTGCGAGCAGGAAGAGAAGGGTCGAGTTGAACTTGGCCCCTATTCTTATAGTCCCCAGGGGCTTCCCGCCTCTCGGGGCAGACCTCGTACCTGGTTCCAAGTGATTGGACTTGGTCCCAATCACTTGGTTCGACATGCTCCAATAATGGGGCGATTCCTTGATCGGGGGGTGGTCTTTTACCTTTCTTTGTGTGAGCCCCTGCTGGCGCCGAAAGGTCTGGGTCGGCTTTCAATTGTTAATTTGTAGCAATTGTTCCCAGGGATGGCTGCTTACTATGCAGATGGCTGGGTTGTTGTGATGTTGATGGCTGCAGGTATCGATCTGGGCTGACTTCCCCAGAGGCGAATACAGTGTTTTACCTGCAGCTGTCCGTTTGAGTCCTGTTGGCTGATTTTCCCATCAGCCTCTTCCGTTCGCCATTTTAGATCGGGGTTTGACCATTCTAATCGTGAATCAGCCATTTTACGTGGCTACATACCCTCCTTGAGATCCTAATGTGAAGCGTGAAGGACCACATACATTTTTTTTCTTTCCATTCCCTGACCGGGGGGGGGGGGGTCACCTCCTACATGGCCTCTGCTCTGACCCTAGCTATGCACAAAAATTTTACCTAACAATTTGAAGGGCGCTATGTCAGGCAGGGACATGCATTACAAAATAACAAACTTGGACCCTCTAATTTTATCCTTATTACACTATATTCGCTAAACATTGCATTATCCTGTCTTCCTAAAACATACAACAAAATCACATTATTCCATAGTCTTTCCTGGCTTGGCAGTCAAGCTCAGGATCATACAGTGTTTTTTTCATGAAAAATTTGTACATTTCTTTATTCACAGTAATAACGCAAGTGAATGCTCTTTATTATTTTGTTATAGATTGCGGGGGTCGGGGGTCTGGTTGTAACCGAATATAGGGGATCTGATCCTATATACCGGGGTTTGAGCGCGGTACGCTCTCCTTCTCCATTTAGGTAGGCACATAGTCTGCACTACACAGCAGAGTATCGCCAACGCTAACAGTGCTTCGATCACGTAGGACAGGGAGTACCAGGTTATGAACCTGGCACACCAGGAAGATGCAGTGTCGCTGGTGACTGGGCTCTGGGTACTGCGGGGCAGTGAAACATTAACGGCTGGGAGGTTTGAAGTCATGGGGTTCGCGTTCACGCGCAACCAAATGTCCACAAAAATAATGTTGAGCACGATGAAGGAAGTAATCATGGCTGTCCTCTTTCCTTTTCTTTCTGTGTGTTCTCTTGTATTTTCTCTGGTCCTGGAGCCTCTGGAGTTCTGTAAAACAAGCATAGTGTCTGTAATTATCTCGGTTTAATATCTGGTATACTAGTGTGTCTGTCCTTTGGGGATAATTATACCCTTATAATTGGTCACTATGTGTGACTCCCTCATTTTTTTTTCAAAAACAAATTTTCGGACATGGCACACTTCCCAATCATGGACCAGTGCTGATTTATCATCCAAATGTTCCTGGATGTAAATAGCAGATGGCAGCAACCTAAAGGTCGCCTAAACAAATAAAAACTTTTTGAAATGAGCTGCGTATGGGCCGCGACGGGTAAGATTTGGATGGAGTCCCCGGGTAGGACGGCTACCAATGCCGTATCTCCCCTACCCGAGCGTGTTTGACCAACAGGGGAGTCCCCAGGCAGGGCGGGTCTCACGCCGTTTCTCCACTGCCTGAGCAACCGACAAGAACGGGCAAAAATGTAGTCATCGTGGTGGGGCTGCCATAGCGATTCTATCCCTTGAATCAGAAGAGCAGTTACGATCGGGCGTCTGATATCCGAACAAGTATCAGCTGAAAAGCTAGTTCCACTGAACAAGGGTGTGGTCTCTTAACCAGTGTCTGTAGATAAGTTGGTACCACTGAACAAGCAGCTGGAAAAAGATTCTCCTGTCGGACGAACAACATGAAACAAACGTACGAACAACATAAAACATCCTGCAGGTTCCATCAGGAAGGACAACACTTTTCCCAAGCGTTTCCTTTAAACATCATGTGGACACCTCAGTTCTCTGTTGTGAACAGAGTCGCAAAGGGGTTGGCGGTTTGGGAGTCAGTCTCGAGGTCGTCACCTTCTCCCGGGTGCCAAACTCTGGAGTGAATTAGGGCTGAAAGGGCTGCTTGGTGTGAGTTGGGATTGCTCTCGCCGTTGCGGACGAGTCTGTAGGAGTTGTCGCGGTGCCAATGGGTTGTGTTGAGTTGTGTGGGTTGGTCTGGTTACGTTGGCTGTGGGCGGGGTGGTCTGGTCTGCTGTGTCAAGCATTACGTGGTGTGCGTGGTTCGACTGTGTTCCATAAGCCTTTAACTGGTTTATATGAAACCACGCAGTCTTACCATTTGGGTATTTTATTTTGTAAACTGATGGGCTTACTTTATCCGCAACGGAGTACAGACCGGAGTATTTTGGAGACAGGAATATGCTGGGGTTATATACATACAACATCACTTGCTGTCCGATATCATACTCCGTTGCATGCACTGCCTTATCGAAACAAGCCTTGCTCTGTTTCTTTTTGGTGTCCAGTTTTACTGCGGCTGCTAACTGAGCCGTTTTTACATTTGCAACTAATTGCTCCACGGCTTTCTCGTGTGTGAGGGCCGTTACTTCAGGGCTGGTCAGATCTAAACCTAACAAGTATTCTGTCCCTTTCATGGGGCGTCCGGTCATGAGAGTGTGTGGGGTGTAACCTGTGGAGGTGGAAACAGTGTTACGCAAAAACATCAGCGCAAAAGGGAGGACTGAATCCCAAGTGGTGTTGTTCTGCTGGACCTCAGCATTTTTCTGAGGGTGGTTTTTAGGGTCCGATTCATGCGCTCCACGATACCACTTGACTGTGGGTGATACACAATGTGGAATTTTTGGATGATGCCAAATATCGTGAGGACGTTCTGCATGACTCGTCCCGTAAAGTGAGAACCTTGGTCCGATTCAATGCTGCGGGGGAGTCCCCATCTTGTAAAGATGTGGTGGGTTAGGATCTTGGCTGTGGTTTTCGCGGTGTTGATGCGGGCTGGAAATGCTTCCACCCATTTTGTAAAGGTGTCTATGACCACCAGTACATATTTATAGCCATTCCTGCAAAGGGGCAATGGACCTATAAAATCAATCTGGAGGTTAGTCCAGGGGCCGTTAACGGGTCGGGTGTGGCTGAGTTGGGCCTTTTTGGCATATCTGTTGGGGTTGTTCTGCGCGCAGATAAGGCAATTCTCAATGTAATGGCTTACATCTTCCTTGAGATTTGGCCACCAACAAAGCTGTTTCAGGTGGGCTGTAGTGGGATCGATTCCCTGGTGTCCATGACCATCATGGAATAAACAAATCAATTGGTTCCTATCCTGCTCAGGAACTACATAAAGGGTGTCCTTTAACACCACACCGTCATGTGTGGTTAGTGTATTTCTGAACCTCTCGTAGGAGGCTGGAAACTTCCCTTTCACGATCTCAGTGAGAGCGCTATCCTGCTTCTGGGCCTCTACTAGATCCTCGATCCTAGTCTGTGTGACCTGAACTGCACTCACTGGCGCACTCACTGGAGCGCTTTCGGGGGGTTTCCAAAAATACCCATGCCTGGATCCTGCCTTAGCCAGTGCATCGGTTTTTACATTCCATGGGGGGGAGGAACGATGATCCCAAAAGTCCTGTTCTGGGCTTTTTCTAAAATATGGCGGAGTAATGGGGCTGAGGGGAGGGGTTTCCCATCCGCGGAAACAAATCATCTTGTTTCCCACAGGGGCAGAAATTCTGTAAGGCTGTTACAGACATAGAGGCTGTCTGAGTATATGTCTGCTGGGCTGGGGAAGGAATCTGGGTGGTCTACTATGTACGTGATGGCCGCAAGCTCTGCTGCCTGCGCGCCTAAGTGCCCGGGGAGTTTTAAAGCTATTTCCTCGAGGGCGCATCTCTGCGCGTCCTCAACATAGATCCCTCAAAATGTTATGCGCTGCCCATCTAAGACTGTGGAAGATCCATCCACATAAATCTTAATGGGTTCACACGTGTCCGGGTGAGGGGGCTCTGAGATGAATTTCCTATTTTTCTGGGGGGGTGTTTTTGCTATAAAGGGGCCGGTATTGTGGTGTGGAGAGATGATTTCACACTCATGGGGGGTTCCGGGGTACTGCAAATTGTCCGCTAAGTATGTGTGCGTCTTTGTCCGTTTTACTGTGATGTCCCATCCCTGCAAGAGAAGGGTCCACCTAGCTGCGCGTATTTGACTGACGGCACGGTCCTTGAGTCGTCTGTCCAGTAAAAGTTGGGTGGCGGTGTGTTCGGTCAGAATGGTGATGGGGTTCAGTCCGGTGATGTATGAAAAGTACTGGACTGCCCAGAAAACTGCGAGCAGGTGCCTCTCACAGGCTGAAAATCCCTGCTCCACAGCATCTAAAAGTCGGGAAGCATAAGCAACGAGTCTTAACTGGTCGTGCCGTTCCTGTAGGAGCACGGCTGAAAGGGTTCGGTCTGTGGTCGCTACCTCTATGGCGTAAGGGGAAAGCGGGTCTGGAACGTGTAGTGCGGGGGCGGCTATGAGTGCCTGTTTAAACCATTCCACAGCATCCGTATGCTGCGGAAGCCACTCCCAGGGGGCTCCTTTCTTTAGGACGTCTGAGAGGGATGCTGCCTTGCTGACGAAACCGTCAATGTGGTTTCGGCAATAGCCAACCAGTCCTAAAAATGACCAGAGGGCTGAAACGCTCTGGGGAAGGGGCAATTTAGCGATCGAGTCAATTATTTTATGCTCGATCTCGCGTTTACCGTGTGTGATAATTGTTCCCAAATATACCACTTTTTCTTCCAATATCTGGGCCTTTTTGGGGTTAACTTTACACCAATGGAATGTAATAATTCCAGGAGTTCGGACAGAAGCTCAATGTGCTCTTCCTTTGTGTCTGTCTGCAGTAGTAGGTCATCTACATACTGTACCAGAAATTCGGGGCGAGAAAATTTCGCTAGTCCATTTGCCAGCTGTCGGTGGAAAATGGAGGGGGAGTTGTGGAAGCCTTGTGGCAGGCATGTCCACGTGTACTGCTGCACTTTAAAGGTGAAGGCAAATTTGTACTGGCACGCCTTTGCCAATGGAATGGACCAGAATCCATTACTGATGTCCAAAACCGTGAAATAGCGGGAATTGAGTCCCTGCTTGAGCATGGTCTCGGGACTTGTTGCTACGGTGGGGGCTGCTGCGGGGTGACTTTATTGAGTTCCCGATAATCAATGGTCAGGCGCCATGATCCGTCGGGCTTTCTCACTGGCCAAATCGGGGCATTATTAGTAGAGGCTACTGATCTTAGTACGCCCTGCTCTAATAAGCTCTCTATAACTTTTAGGATCACTCCCTCTGCTTCTAGGGGGAATCCGTACTGTTTTTGGGGTCTAGTCTCCGGTCCCGTCACTTGTACGGAGCCAGTCATCCGTCCACAGTCGTGCTTGTGGGTCGCGAATGCTGCCCTGTTCTTTTGCAGGACTGCCCTAACCTGCTTGTCCGTGCTGAGCATGGTGGGGTTGAAACAAAACTCGCCTACTGCGCTAATTTTGTTCATATAGTCCCCTATGTTGAGCGTTGCGGGGGCTCTAGCAGATTTTGCCATCTTCCAGACACACTGGTTGACTGGATCGAAGGATAGGTGGTCATAAAATCAATCCCCAGGATGTGTTCTGCTGTGTGGGGCAGGTCTACTAAAACTACGGGGTGTTTTGTGGTTATGGTTCCGGTTTGAATGGATACAGGGTCTGTGATGTGTCCCTGCTGTGAGTGGCCTGTAAAGCCGCTGAGGGTGATATTGGCTGTAGTGGGCCACGTGTCCTTTTGAAAAAGGGTGGAGGAATTTATGGTGGTGCCTGACCCTCCTGTGTCCCAAAGAAACTCGATAGGCTGTCCCCGAATCTTCGCTACGACTACAGGTCGTCCTGACCTATCCCAAAGGGTATCGCAGACCCAACTGGGGGAGCCCGTACACCGTCAGTCTGTTTCGGTCAAGTCCGTCTGATCCGAATGGGCGCTAACGCTATGGATGGGCTCTGCCTTTTTCTTAATCAGAGTGGCTGTTTGTTGGGCTCTCTTGGGCTTTTTGGGGCCATTGCACTCTTTAGCAAAATGTCCCAACTGTCCGCAGTTGTAACATTCTTGTGATTTGGGTGGGGGCCTGTTCTTTCCCTCATTTACCCAGGCGGGGTTGTGAGGTGTGGCTTTTACTGCCTGCATGTCTGCGGCGGCTTGCTTTTCCTCGGTGGTTTTAGCGGCGGGTTTATTCTGAACAGACTGCTCCCAAACGCGGGACAATCTTTTAACAACCCACTTCTCGTTATGGGCCTCTTCTGAGGGATCATAACTATTACAGGCATTCTGTCCTGCATCTGTGGCATGGGAGATAAGGGTGCGGGTCCATTTGGCCATATTGTCTGGGGACAAATGGGCACGGCCTACGTCTCCAAAAACGGCTTTGAAGTGAATCCACAGGTGTCCTGCAAACGCTGTGGGGTGCTCAGACATCTTCTGCCTACACTTATTTAGGCCATCTACGGGGTCACCCCGGTTATACCCGATCGCATCCAGGATCGCGGTATGCATTTCTGCAAGGGTGCCTCCTCCTACGTTCTGTGGATCGGGAAGGGCTGCTGCTACCGATGGATCCAAACTTAGAACCATGAGCTTTACATGCTCTCTCTCATCCAGGCCGTACATGGTCACCTGATGTTTGACGGTGGCAAAGAAAAGGGGGGGGTCTGCGGCGGGGAGGAACGGTGTGATCTTTGCACACGCGTCCCATAATTGGGTCACTGTTAGGGGGGTGGAATATAGCAATTCCGCCTCGTCCGATGTGGCTGTGCGGTGGGTTATTACAGGGTTCATTGGAGCCTGAACTACCTGCTGTGTGGGGGGTGGGGGTGCTTTTCTTCTTTGGGGCTATCCCTGCGCACATGTTCCCTGAACATATCTCTGCGCTGTTTCCTGTAATTCTTCCCAATCAGGGCCGTCTTCCTGGTCTAACTTTTCCCCAAAGGTTTCCTGAAATCCTTTCTGGACAGAAAGCAGTGATTGCAGGTCTGCAATTTGCTTCCGACACTTTGCATGGTCCATGGTGCTCTGTCTTTGTTCTGTGGTTGCAGCGTGGAGCGCTCTCAAGGCTGCCTTGAGGTCACTACATTGTTTCTGTAGCGTCTCCACCTGCTTCTCTGTTTCTTTCCTTACCAGGACTGCACGCTGCGTGTCCTGATAGGCCTTTTCATACTGGGATTGGAAACTACTCAAATGCGCCAGACAAGACTGGTGACCTCGTTTGGCCTCAGCCACCCCTTCATCCTTTGCTGCTAATTTCCTCCTTAATTCCAGATTCTCTTTCTCAACCTCGCATACATCGACTTCACTCATACGATGTATGCCCTCTACTTCTTTGTGGAGCGTCTTGAATACCTCCTCTGTGCCTCGCAATTGTGCCAAACAGGACACGATTGCCATCGGCTTGCGAGTTTTCGCTAAGCTCTTTTTATGTATCTCGCTCAGGTTCTCCCACCAAGTATGCCCTATACTTCCGGGACCTGATTCGTCATTATCGCAGAAATCATTCCACATGGGCCATCCCTTGCCCTTGAGATATTTCTGGATTTCCTCTTCCCAAATGGGACACTGTCCCACTCTACTGCTGCTGGTCGCTGCGATCGCAAATTCCTCAGGGTTCATGAGGCGTTGCATTGCCTGCATGGCCATCTTTCCTATCTGCTTGCTTTGTTTAGATTTGGAACAGGGGGCTAAGGTGGTGTCGTAGATGCGGGTACGGCTTTCGCTAATTTCCGAAAATACAGACTTCCGACAGTTTTGACGCAACAAAAATCTATCAGTTTTACCTTATAGCCCTGTTAGTTATGCATGCATTCACACACTTCCGAATTATGACTATTAATCAGAACCGCTTGAACACTTGTGGTTTTCTGTTTCCAATTGGATTCTAATTCAAAATTTCTTGGGTTCTCCCAGAGTGGTTTTCCACTTCTAGATCGGGTCCCATCAGAGTCGCCAAAATGTTGCTTGTTTTAACCTTAGTTTTATTAGCTCTAATTCTGTCACCTTTGCTCATGAGTCGCCTGGTATCTTCCTGATACCGCCACGTGGTTCAAGTCCAAGTAATGATTAATAATGCAACACACCACTTAGTAAGAGTTAAATCAATGCTCATTTATTATATACAGCAATAAATACTTCTACAATAATCCTACTTCTAGACTAAGGCCAATACTTAACTTTGGAAATGGCCCACCAGGTCAGGGAAACGAATGGTCTTTCGAATTGGTTCTGAACCTGCGAGATTCAAAAGCTGGTACAAGTCGATAGCCAGGAGCGCCTATCTGGTAGCAATTGCTGGAGTAAGACTTACAGTTTTCTTGTAGAAGGGTTTCGAAGGTGGCGAGCAGGAAGAGAAGGGTCGAGTTGAACTTGGCCCCTATTCTTATAGTCCCCAGGGGCTTCCCGCCTCTCGGGGCAGACCTCGTACCTGGTTCCAAGTGATATGCTCCAATAATAGGACGATTCCTTGATCGGGGCGTGGTCGTTTACCTTTCTTTGTGTGAGCCCCTGCTGGCGCCGAAAGGTCTGGGTCGGCTTTCAATTGCTAATTTGTAGCAATTGTTCCCGGGGATGGCTGCTTACTATGCAGATGGCTGGGTTGTTGTGATGTTGATGGCTGCAGGTATCGGTCTGGGCTGACTTCACCAGAGGCGAACACACTGTTTTACCTGTAGCTGTCCGTTTGAGTCCTGTTGGCTGATTTTCCCATCAGCCTCTTCCGTTCGCCATTTTAGATCGGGGTTTGACCATTCTAATCGGGAATCAGCCATTTTACGTGCGACACTATGGAGAAGGATGATGGGGGTATCGAAGTCAGGGAGGTGCATTGCGATTTACTTGAAAGACTTAATACTGAAAGGAGGAGGTATGAACAATATTAACGAGCCTAAAAGTGGATAAATCCCCAGGGCCAGATGAGATGTATCCCTGGTTGCTGTGGGAGGCAAGGAAGGAGATTGCAGAGGCTCTGGCAAAAATGTTCAAATCTTCTCTGGCCAGAGGAGAGGTGCCCAGGACTGGAGGACAGATAATGTGGAGCCATCATTCAAGAAG
The DNA here is from genome assembly GCF_047496885.1 of Scyliorhinus torazame. Classification (NCBI taxonomy): domain Eukaryota; kingdom Metazoa; phylum Chordata; class Chondrichthyes; order Carcharhiniformes; family Scyliorhinidae; genus Scyliorhinus; species Scyliorhinus torazame. Next base: position 98,578,613 of record NC_092724.1, on the reverse strand, counting down.
GGAAATAGAGACAAACCAGATAATTACAGGCCAATGAGTCTAGCATCAGCGGTAGGTAAATTACTGGAAACAATTCTAAGGGACAGAATTAATTTCCACTCAGAGAGGCAAGGATTAATCAAGGATAGTCAGCATGGTTTTGTCAAAGGGAAGTCATGTCTTACAAATTTGATTGAATATTTTGAGGAGGTGACTAGGTGTGGAGATGAGGATAGTGCTGTTGATGTAGTAGACATGGATTTTAGTAAGGCTTTTGACAAGGTCCTGATGAAGAGGCTGATGAAGAAGGTAAGAGCCCATAGGATCCAGGGAAATTTGGCAAGCTGGTTCCAAAACTGGCTTTGTGGGAGGAGGCAGAATGTGATGGTTGAAGGTTGTTTTTGTGACTGGAAGCCTGAGACAAGTGGTGTTCCACAGGGATCGGTGCTGGGTCCTTTGTTATTTGCAGTATATATTAACGATCTGAATGTGAATGTAATTGAATGTAGAAGGTATGGTAAGTAAGTTTGGTGGTGTGGTAAATAGTGAGGAACAAGGCCTTAGATTACAGAACAATATCGATGGGCTGATTAGATGGGCAGAAGAATGGCAAATAGAATTTAACCATGGGCAGCATGGTGGCGCAGTGGGTTAGCACTGCGGCCTCATGGCACCGAAGACCAGGTTCGATCCCGGCTCTGGGTCACTGTCCATGTGGAGTTTGCACATTCTCCCCATGTTTGCGTGGGTTTCGCCCCCACAACACAAAAGATGTGCCGGGTAGGTGGATTGGCCACGCTAAATTGCCCCTTAATTGGGAAAAAATGAATTGGGTATTCTAAATTTTTTTAAAAAGAATTTAACCATGAAAAATGTGAGGTAATGCATTTCGGGAGGACTAACAAGACAAGGGACTATACAATGAATGGTTGGACCCGAGGATGTATAGAGGATCAAAGGGACGTTGGTGTGCATGTCAATATATCTCGGAAGACAGCAGGGCAGGTAGGTAAGGTGGTTAAGAAGACTTATGGGATTCTTGCCTTCATTAACCGAAGCATTGAATATAAAGGCAGAGAGGTTATGTTGGAGCTGTGTAAAACACTGGTCAGGCCCTACGCCATGTTGCATCAGGGCCGGCGCAGAGAAGGGAGCCACTGCACATGCGCAGACCCACGGCGCCCATCTGCCGCCGGGGATCAGCAGCTGGAGCAGCGTGGGCCGCTCCAGTGCCGTGCTGGCTCCCTGTAGGGGTCAGAATCGCTGCTCGTTGACGCCGGCGAGAACCGCGACTGCGTTTACGACAGCGTCAACACTTAGCCTCCAGATCAGAGAATCCCGCCCATTGTGTGCAGTTCTGGTCACCACACTGTAGAAAGGAAGTGATTGCACTGGAGAGGGTGCAGAGGAGATTCACGAGTATGCCTGGGCTGAATTGTTTCAGCTATCAGAGACACTCGATAGGCTGGGGTTGTTTTCCTGAGGGGAGAGAAGGCTGAAGGGGATCTGATTGAGGTGTATTTAATTATGAGAGACATAGATAGGGCGGATACAAAGGTACTTTTCCCCTTAGTGAAGGTTTCAATATCCAGGAGGTATAGAAGTTAAGGTAAGGGTCAGGAGATTCAGAGGAGATTTGAGGGAAAACCTTTTCACCCAGAGGCCTATTAGAATCTGCAGCTCACTGCCGGGAAGGGTGGTAGAGGCTGCTGTGGTGATATGCATCACTGTAAATACACAAGGGGTTAATGTAAATACACTACAACTAAGTAAACACTAGAGGGAGCACCAGAGACATCATGACATGCAGACATACAGCTAATGAACACATAGAAGAGGACACGACCAATGGGCAGTCAACACATTCAGAGGTGACACTACCACAAGGGGGCATTACACAACCCATATATAAGGACAGGGCACACGTGCTCTGTCCCTTTCCACAGGCGACACTTAGAGAGCAGGATAGGGGCAGATCAGAAGCATCACACCCACCACGTGGCTTAGAGCAGACTGGTTAGTTAGACTGAGTTACTATAGCAAGATTAGCAGGAGAGTCGAACTCATAGAGAACTGTGCTAATGGTTCAATAAATCACATTGAACTTATTTCAAAGTCTGGAGTATCTTTTGGTCAAAGCTGCATCGAGCTGCAGCCTGTGTTATCCCAGAGTACATAACACAACAGCTGCAACCCTCAATACTTTTAAGAATTATTTAGATCAGTACTTGAAATGTCATTGCAGGCAAGGCTATGGCTACGTGCTGACATTGGGATTAGAATAGTGAGGTGCTTGATGGCAGGTATGGACATGAAGGCTGAAGGGCTTCTTTCCATGCTGTAAACTCTACGATTCTATGACTGTGACTCTATGACTATAACCAGAGTGGCAGATGCATGGGAACACCAGCACCTGCAAGATCCCCATCAAAGCCACAAACCATCCTGACTTGGAACCATATCGCCATTCCTTCACTGTCGTTGGTTCAAAATCCTTGAACTCCCTTCCTAATTGTGCTGTGGGTATCCCTGCAACAGATGGAATGTACACAGTTCAAGAAGGCATCTCACCACCACCTTCTCAGGGACAATTAGGGATAGGCAATAAATGCTGACCCTGACAATAATGCAAACATCCCATGAAATAATTTTAAAAACATTGCTGACTTTCGGACGGAAATGTCTGTGGGAGGTTGAGTAATAAGAATAAATTGTATTATTGTGCTAGAAGAGCTCAAGAACAGCACTTATGAGGTGACGTTAATACTTGAAGACTTTAACGGTGAAGGCAGAGTGCAGCCTTGTATCTGTGGACTTCAATACACCGAGTTCTCTATCTCGGCAGCATCACTGAAGCAAGATGTCGATCAGTAGAGCTTCAGTTAACAATGAGAGGCTCCTCTAAGTTACATTCAGGTGGGCAAATTAAAAGCAGAAGTGCAAGGGGCCTACAGGCAGGTATTCTGCCTTCCTCTCTGCTCAGAGTAAGATGTGTGGAATTGCACGAGCTACGAATGGGAAAGAGAACAAATGCTTCATGTGGCTTTCATACAATAATCAAAGGCGGCTAGCACTTACCTCGTAATGTCTTCCATTAAATGAAGTGGTTGCAATTTATTGAGATGCAATGACCTTAAAACAAGGCATACTGCTGGGTAATGAGAGTACAATGGAAAATCACCGGATGGAAAAGGATTGAAATAGCCTGACCATCATCGCCAGAATTGATATTACAAAAGTGCAACATTTAAACTTTACAACAGTACTGAAGGAAATCAGCGAAGGTTGGAAAAGGCAGATGTGATGTTACAGAACACAGCGGAGTAACACGGCTTCTGCTGCCATGTTAGTTGTCAGAAAGTTAAAGAAAACAGGTGACTTGCCCATAGAAATAAATACAAATTTGTGCGTGAAATCTCTAAGATCCTGAACCTGTATGGTTTAATAAAACAACTGCTGCGTCTACCACGTCTCAGTTGGAAGCTCTCTCCCCTCTGAGTCACAAACTTTTGTGTTTATGTCCCACTCCAGGGCTGGAGCGCAGCAATCAAGCCTAATATATTAATGCAATACTGCGGGAGTGCTGCACTGTTAGAGGTGCTGCCTTTCAGATAAGACATTAAACCAATGCCCCGTATCAGTGGATGGAAATGATCCATGTGCGATGAAGAGCGGGGGAGTAGAGTAATCCCAGGGCAGACGGTAGCACAGTGGTTAGCACTGTTGCTACAGTGGCAGGGTCCCAGGTTTGATTCCCAACTTGGGTCATTTTCTGTGCGGAGCCTGCACGTTCTCCCTGTGTCTGCGTGGGTTTCCTCCGGGTGCTCCAGTTTCCTCCCACAAGTACTGAAAGTCGACCTGTTAGGTAATTTGGACGTTCTGAATTCTCCCTCTGTGTACCCGAACAGGCGCCTAATATGTGACGACTGGGGCTTTTTACAGTCACTTCATTGCAGTGTTAATATAAGCCTACTTGTGACAATAATAAAGATTGTTATAAAAGTGTACTGGCCAATATTTAGCCCTCAGTCAAAGTCACAATAGACTCTAATTATTACCATGCTGTTGTTTGTGGGAGTTTGGTGAGTACAGATTGCCGCTACACTTGCTATATGACAACAGTGACAACACTTCAAACGTGCTTCATTGAAGGCAAAGCACTTTGAGATGGTCACGAAAAGCACCATATAAATTCATGTCCTTCTTTCTACACGGCACCCATTTAGCAAAACACACGTGACGATCTGAACTACTTTCCCACTCAAGAAAAAGTAAGATTTTCCCTTCCTTTCATCTCAAAGATGGAAGCCTGGGATAGGAAGAATAATTTTTGCCATTGACCCAAAGGAAAGATTTTGGGCAGGATTCTCCGAACCCGGCGGCGGGTCGGAGAATCGCTGGCGGGCTGCGCGAATCACGCGACGCCGCCCCGACGCCGGGACACGATTCTCCACAGAGTGGACAATCGGCTCCATTGGGGACGGCGTGGTCGGTGTGCCGCCGCTCCACGCGGCCCCCCGTGATTCTACGGCCCAGATGGGCCGAGTGACCAGAAACAAAAACCCAAGTCCCACCGGCGCAGTTCTAACATGCTCTGAGCTGGCGGGTCCTCGGCGATCAAGGGTCCGGGGGAGGCCTGTGGGGGGGGGAGCAGGGGTCCGAACCCGGGGGGGGGGGGCCTCGATGTGGCCTGGCCCACGATTAGGACCCACCGATCGGCAGGCCGGCCTCTCTGTCTCCCGGCCTCCTTTCGTCCGCGCCGGCGCCTGTACTCCTGCGCCATGTTGCGTCAGGGCTGGCGAGGACAAGGGAGACACGGCGCATGCGTGGAAATCGCGCCGTGGGACTGCGCATGCGCGGGTTCACACCGGACCCACTGCGCATGCGCGCATCCCCCGGCCGGATCAGCGGCTGGAGTGGCGTGTGCCGCTCCAGCGCCCTGCTGGCCCCCTGTAGGGGTCAGAATTGCTGATCCTGGGGCCGTGTTGACGCCGTCGGGAAACGCGGCGGGGAGGGTGTGGGGATGGGGTGGGGGTGGGGGGGGCGTGCTGCAGTACTCCAGTGAAAACAATATCAGTGGTGTGTAGGCTCTATCCATATTAACATCAAGGCCTTGTTTCAATAATATGCAGCAGATTTGCTCCAATCAATCCACCAGGTCAGCAATCTGATCAACAGGCGGTTACAGGAAGCATGCAGCAGGGGGTCACAGCCAGGAACTGGTGGAATGATCCCTGGCAGTTCGTTAGGCCATGATTGGGTAAGGGGGATTGTTCAGAGCAAAGGAGTGTCAAGGATTCAATGTGAATTCAAATGAATACTACTGTTTGCTCCACAAGAAAACTTGAAAAATGTATTTCAGACTTATTGCCAAATACTGGTTTGGCCAAACCTATTCTGACCCAAGATCCGGTTCAGGTAGGATTAATTCAGGATCCGGTTTTCGATAGGTTTGACCCAGGACTGGTTTAGCTCAATGGGCTAGACAGCTGGTTTGTGATGCAGAACAAAGCCAGCAGCGCGGGTTCAATTCCCGTACCAGCTTACCCGAACAGGCGCCGGAATGTGGTGACTAGGGGCTTTTCACAGTAACTTCATACTTGTAACAATAAAAAAAGGTTATTAGGATCCACTTCGCAGCAGGATTGACCCAGAATCCGGTTCCCCGATGGTTTGATGCAGGATCTGCTTCCCGGGAAGATTGACTCAGGATCCGGTTTTCGGACGGTTTGACCCAGGATCTGCTTCCCAGGAGGATTGACCCAGGACCCAGTTTCTGGCATGATTGACCAGGATCCAATTCCCAGCCGGATTGATACAGGACCCAGTTCCCGGCAGGAATGACCCTGGATCTAGGTCCTGGCAGGATTTATCCAGAATGTGGTTCTCAGCAGGATTGAGCAAGGATCCATTTCCCAGCAGGATTGATCCAGGATCCAGTTACCAGTGGGATTAACCCAGGATCCAGTTACCGGCAGGATTGATCCAGGATCCGGTCCACAGCAGGTAAGACCTGGATCCGGTTCCCAGGAGGATTGACCTGTGATCCGGTTCCCGGGAGGATTGATCCAGGTCCCAGTTACCGGCAGGATTGTTCAAGGATCCAGTTCCCAGCAGGAATGACCCAGGATTTAGGTGCTGGCAGGATTGACCCAGGATCTGGTTTCTGGGATCCAGGATCCAATTCCCGGCAGTATTGACCCAGGATCAAGTTCCCAGTAGATTGACTAGGATCAGGTTCCAGCAGTTTTGACCCAGCACCTGATTCACAGAAGGAATGACCGAGGATTTGGTTCCCAGAAGGATTGACTCACGATCCGATTCCCAGAAGCATTGACCCAGGATCTGGTTCTCGGGATGAATCACCCAGGATTTGGTTACAAACAGGATTGACCCAGGATTAGGCTTCGGCAGGATTGACCCAGGATCCGATTTCAAGAAGGATTGATCCAGGATCCGGTTCTTGGCAGAACTGACCTATGATCCGATTCCCAGAAGAAATGACCCAGGATTTGGTTCCCAGCAGGATTGACCCAGGATCCGATTCCAAGAAGGATTTACCCAGGATCCAGTTCCTGCCAGGACTGACCTATGATCCGATTCCCAGAAGAAACAACCCAGGATTTGGTTCCCAGAAGGATTAACCCAGAATCCGGGCCATGGGAGGATTAATCCAGGATCTTGTTCCCGGATAAATTGACCCTGGATCCAGTTCCCGGATAAATTGACCCTGGATCCAGTTCCTGGCAGGATTGACCCAGGATCTGGTTCTGGGTAGGATGGGCCAGGATCCATATGCCTTCTGGTCAATGTGCTCTCCTACCTCCTTTCACACCCTTGGATGGAAACCATCAGGTCCTGGGGATTTGTCACAATTTCATTCCATTAATTTCTGATGCTGTACTGACATTAATTGTATTAAGTCTATCGGCTATAATTTTTTCGGGATGACCGGCAAGTTATTCTCTTTTTCAACTGTAAATACTGAAGCAAAGTAATTGTTCAAAATGTCTGCCATTTCCCTATTACCACTGAAAATATTTCCATTTTCAGCTTTTAGTGGACTTATATCGTTCTTCACCACCCACTATTCCATTATATAATTATTAAGTTTCTCCTTGTTGATATTTTAAAAATAAATTTGGAGTACCCAATTATTTTTTTCCAATTAAGGGGCAATTTAGCGTGGCCAATCCACCTAACCAGCACATCTTTGGGTTGTGGGGCGGAATTCTCCCCAATTGGCGCGATGTCCGCTGACCGGCGCCAAAAACGGTGCGAATCAGTCCGGCATCGCGCCACCCCAAAGGTGCGGAATCCTCCGCATCTTGAGGGGCCGAGCCCTAACCTTGAGGAGCTAGGCCCGCGCCGGACTGATTTCCGCGCCGCCAGCTGGCGGGAAAGGCCTTTGGTGCCCCGCCAGCTGGCACGGAAATGATATTGCCGTGATGACATTGCCGGGGCTGCCGTGAGAGGCCGCTGACGCTCCTGCGCATGCACAGTGGAGGGGGTCTCTTTCGCCTCCGCCATGGTGGAGACCATGGCGAAGGCGGAAGGAAAAGAGTGCCCCCATGGCACAGACCCGCCCGCGGATCGGTGGGCTCTGATCGCAGGCCAGGCCACCGGGGGGGCACCCCCGGGGCCAGATCGCCCTGCGCCCCCCCCAGGACCCCGGAGCCCGCCCGCACAGCCTTGTCCCGCCGGTAAGAAAGACGGTCTAATCCACGCAGGCATTCCAGCAGCGGGACTTCGGCCCATCCGGCCGGAGAATCGCCGGAGGGGGGGGGGCCGCCAACCGGCGCGGCGCGATTCCCGCCCCCGCCGAATCACCGGTGCCGGAGAATTCGGCAACCAGCGGGGGCGGGATTCACGCTAGCCCCCGGCGATTCTCCGACCCGGCGGGGGGTCGGAGAATCCCGCCCCAGATCCTGGGTCAATCCTCCCGGGAACCGGAACCTGGGTCAATCCGCCCGGGAACCAGATTCTGGGTCAATCCTCCCGGGAACCGGATCCTGGGTCAATGTGTTCCCCTACTGTAGATGGTTTAACTAAAATCTTCCAGAGTTCTCTCGATTCAGTAGTCCCTCTGGATTGGGAAATTGCACATGTCACTCCACTTTTTAAGAAGGGTGAAAGGGGGAAACCAGGGAATTACAGACCAGCTAGCCTATCATCTGTGGTGGGGAAATTGCTGGAGTCTATAAGCAGCGGTGGGTAACTGAAGACCTTGAAACCTTTTGGTCGATCAGGACGAAGCAGCATGGTTTCGTGAAGGGAAAGTCATGCCTGAATAATCTTATTGAAATTTTTAAAGAGGTGACTAAAGTAATGGACAGGGGAATGTCTATGGATGTCATTTATATGGACTTCCAGAAAGCATTTAAAGTCCCACACAAGAGATTGTTAACTAAGGTGGAAGCCCATGGAGTTGAGGGCAAATTATTGACATGGTTAAGAAATTGGTTGAGTGGAAGGCGAGAGAGAGTGGGGATAATGCATAATTACTCTAATTGGCAGGAGGTGACTAATGGTGTGTGACAGTGTTGGGGCCTCAATTATTTACACTATTCACTAATGACTTGGATGATGGCATAGAAAGTCATATATCCAATTTTGGGGATGATACAAAGTGAAGTGGCATTGTAGATAGCCTAGATGACAGCATATAATTGCAAGGAAATATTGACAGACTAGGTGAATGAACAAATTTGTGGCAGAAGGAATTTAATGTAAGCAAATGTGAGATTATCCATTTTGGACCAGAAAGGACAGAGCAGAGTACTTTCTAAATGGAAAGAGGTTAGGTACAGTGGATGTCCAAAGAGACTTGGGGGTTCAGATGCATAGGTCCTGAAAATGCCAGAAACAAATGCAGAAAATAATGAAAAAGGCTAATGAAATGCTAGCCTTTATATCTAGACAATTGTAATATAAAGACACAGAGGTTATGCTGCAGCTATACAAAATCCTGGTGAGATCCCACTTGGTGTACTGTGAGCAGTTCTGGGCACCATACCTTAGGAAGGGTATTTTAGCCTTGGAGGGAGTGCAACGTAGGTTTACAAAAATGACACCTGGATTACAAGGGTTGAGTTACGAGGGGAGGTTACTCAAATTAGACCTGTTTTCACTAGAATTTGAAAGGTTATGTGGTGTTTCTTCATCAGCACTGAATTCAAACAAATTATAAAGTTCTAATGCTTGCGGTCCAGCCAAATCTAATATGGGTGCTATTTTCCTTTGGTCTGAGGCACTTTCAAGCGCGTGGACAGAAAGGAAAACTTCAAACTGCTGTTTAAAGAAAGCCCAGTTCTGACATAGTTTACCGTGTGTTCTGAAGTGGTCAGGCTTCTTGAAACCTTCTATCTTTGTCATAGATTTTCTGAGTTCTGTAGCTTCTGGATTGCTTCTTCAATCTCCTAATACTATTCTTTCCGAATCTAACTGTTGTTTACTAATAGAAATAGACTCCTGCTTCTATTTAGTGTTCTTTGTGTTGCTTATTTCAGGATGGTTGGCGTAGTGTTCACAAAGATCACAAAATAGCTTGAATTTAAACAAAGCTATAAATTTATTAACGCTACTAACTTGGATTCGACACAAACTCCTGAAGAATACACAGTTGATTAACAAAACTCCTAAAGAATACACAGTTGATTAACAACAACTAAACTACACTCATCTACAGCTAATCTCACTATTGGTTTAAACTATGATCTGCACTCACACTATCTGCACTTCTGACTCTCACTAGCTAACACCTGCACACACTCACGCACAAGGCTTAGCATCACTGCCTTATATAGTTGTAACTGTATCTCCCTCTAGTGGCTACTCTCGGCACTTCATTAACCCTTGCAGTTCTGACAGTTATGATAATACCACAGTTAAGGGGTGATGCGATCGAAGTATTCAAGATATTAACAGGAAAGACAGGGTAGATAGAGATAAACTATTTCCACAGGTTGGAGATACAAATACTAGGGGGCATAGTCTAAAAATTAGGTATAGACCATTCAGAAGAGATGTTAGGAAGAACTTTTTCACTCAAAGGGTGGTAGATGTTTGGAACTCTCTCCCACAAACAGCAGTTGAAGCTAGATCGATTGTTAATTTTAAATCCAAGATAGATGAATTTTTGTTAAGCAAAGATATTAAGGGATATGGGCCAAAGGCAGGTATGTGGAGTTAGGTCACAGATCAGCCCCATTGAATGGTGGGTAAGGCTCGAGGGGCTGAATGGCCTACTTCTGTTCCTATGTTCCTTTGTGAAAACATGTCCTCCCTAACTCATCCTGGTTTCCATTACTTCAAAGTAAAAATTGGGGCCTTGTAGTCGCTCAGGTTATGGATTTGGTTTGGATCATTCCATGTCAATGTGTTGGATGTTTTCTAATGACCCACAAAGTCCTTGCCATTCTCACACAGACCAGGAAACACAACAGAACTGGGTTACAGACACCAAGGCAGAGTCCATGACTGTTTATCATGTTCCATGGACAAAGGCAGAGATTGGACTTTAGAAATTATACTCAGGCCCACAGCAAATAAATAGAATGGAAGCAGGAGACAGATATCTTTTATAACACCAGAAGTAACTTGTGACAGTTTTATTCAGATTAAACTCCCAGGACTCAGGACAGGTTCACACCAGCTAGGTAATTAAGAGGCTGAACTGATGAAGAACTTCCTTGCATACATTAGAATGGTGATGGTTAAATTAGCGAGTGCATCATGTGACAAGCAAGTGATTTGTTATTGCAAGTGACTTATTAGTGCTCGTTTAGCTCAGAAACTGGGATTTTGTCTGCTTCTGGGAATATGTAATAGCAAAATTTCTGTACTCAGGCAGTATCTCACACTTCCATCAGTTGCATCTTGTTGGTAGACCTTAATTAGAAGTCGTGTTTTCAAAAATGTCATCCCTGGAAGCAAGAAAACCCTGAAAGGCCAATGAAATCATCAGTTTCTGTATTTGTTTACTAATTAATGTTATTTCTGTTGCTGTACACGAGTATAAAATGCATTTTCCGCAGTGATTACACTGCTTTCCTTCAGGCTGACTACAGCCTTGGAAGATGTTCGGAATAACAGTAACATTTGAAAATAATTGTTACTGCTCTTAACTGTTTCTGTGCACCTGAAACTGGAACTCGAATAGCACTGGTGTCAGTAGTACTGAGGGTTTTGTTTGGACAACTTTGAAAAAGTTATTCAATAGGGGAAATTTCTAAGTGTCATATTGAGCGTGACTTCCCGGGTGCTTCCCGATGGTGAGCTGGCAAGACTGAGGTCCGTATTTAACGGCATTTAGTGCCGGAAATGATCCCCCATGAGCCTCATGGCAGAATTGGCTGTCCCGCCAGTTGATTCCCCAGACTTGTGCCCGGCAGCTCCCCCCTAACAAGGGGGAGGAGCTCATAAACAGTCCCCCTGAACTAAGTCTCAGGCAGCACACAACCATGGCACCACGTAGACCTGCTCCATGATTCTGGGATGCTGAACAGGCCAGTCTGCTGAGCGCTGTGGAGGCGGGACGGGACACCCTGTTCCATTGAGGGTGTCGGAGGACCAGCAACAGGGCCGCCAATGCAGCCTGGGAGGCAGTGGCTGCGTCCGTCAGTTCAGGCAGCGTGATCATGAGGACCGCCATACAATGTCGGAAGAAGGCCAAGGTCCTCCACTGGTCCGCAAGTGTAAGATAAGACCGACTCCATCACATCAGTCCCGCCTGCCACCTCCCTGACCTCAGCACCCCCCTCCCCTGACAAGTCGGTGGCTGGCACATCGCACCCTACCCCCGCCCCTCCCCCCCACCCTCCCCCAAAACCCAGCATATCACTGCGCTTGTGCCCCAGCACACCCTGGCACCCACCAGCACAACCCCTCCATGCCCAGGTGTGCTGTCCACTCATGCCACCTACCATCGACCAGCCCAATGCATCAAGCGTGTAGCTCACAATGTCCCCTCTCTCTCTTCGCAGGACAAGTTGGGCCATAACAGGTGGAAAGGGCCCAGATGGGTGGCAGGGTTCCGAACATGAGAGTCCTCACCCCTTATGACTAACAGGTTCTAGAGATCGCGGGGTTGGCCGGTGAGAGAGCAGTCATCGATAGTGAGGTCGGGGTGATAATCCATTGCCTCTTCACCCAGATGACCTGACGACCTGTTAGAACTGTTCATGTTAAACGGCCACCTTGTGACCTCCAGCTGGGGAACCGGTTAGTTCCCGGGAGGCCGTTAGATTGGGTTGAGATGGAGATTGCCCTTAATTGTGAGCTCACCATGTCGAGGCAGGGCACAGCCCCCTCCAACGGGAATAGGCAGGTTAGATTGTGAACTGATTCGCAGCCAGCGTGGATCCCTATTTCGGCCTCTCCATGATTTAACTGGCACCAGGTGCAACGCGGCTGTTAAATCACACCCAATGATAAGGTTTTCAAGGGGTTTCCAGCAATGTGTCCAAGAGTTGCAGGGGTCACCAAGACTGTACCAGTAATTGCAAGGAGTGGGTAGGTGTGCAGAGGGGGGACTGTATCTGTATTTGGAGGGGATCATTGTCGGGGTCTTACTGGAGTGGGGGGTCCCCAGGACTGTACCAATATTTGCAGGAGTTAGTTCCCAGGGGACTGCAACAATATTGTCATATGGTCTCCAGGACTGCACCTACATTTGCACTGCTGCCTCACAGCGCTAGGGACCCAGGTTTGATTCTGGTCTTGGGTGACTTACTATGTGGAGTTTGCCCGTTCTCCCCGTGCCTGGGTGGGTTTCCTCCAGGTGTCCCGATTTCCTCCCACAGTCCAAAGATGAGCAGGTTAGGTGGATTGGCCATGCTAAAGTTGCCCATTAGTGCCCAAAGATGTACAGGTTGGGTTATGGGGATAGGACAGGGGAATGGGCCTTGGTAGGGCACTCTTTCAGAGAGTCGGTGCAGTGGCGATGGGCCGAATGGCCACCTTCTGCACCGTAGGGATTCTATGATTCTATGATATGGATTTTCAAGAACATGTCAACAGTGCTGAGAGTGGGATAGTTCCTTGAAAAGGGTGTTCATTTTCTTTTTGCGAGTTTTGAAAAGTGTTCAAATGAGACAAAAAAAAATGAAGCGGCAGCACTTCTGTTATGCGGGCTTTACTGGAGCTGTGAAAAATAGAATGATTTGCAGAAAATGACCACACATATATACAACATGGATAAAAGGATAAACAACAGAGAGCAATAGAATGCTGGCTTTATTCTATGATAGAGGAGGTTCTCTTAATGTCTGGCACAAACGGGTTATAAAAGCTTTTCTCACAGGTGGGAGAGCTCAGATGTTCCGCTGTCCTCCTTCCATTTGTATCACAGACAGTAATATGGGGAAGAGGGAGGTAAATTAGTTCAAAGTCTACTGGAAATGAAAGTCAGCCAATGCAAGCAGTTAAGCTCTTTTATGATTTCAGAATGCTGCTGTTACAACAAGGAAGTAACTGAGATGACACAGGGAAAGTGATAAATCACCAATGTGGCATTGGACAGCTAAGCATTGCTTCAGAGAAATGGTAACTTTTTGTGGTACAGTTTTCGAGTGCCAGTGAATCTAAAGGGACCTCAGCCCTGACGATATTCACCTTTGTGACCTTGCTGTTAATAGATATATATATCTATTTATATATATGTATATATATATATAAAAAAAACATTGCTCAGGACCATTGCAAATGAAAATAAAGTCAATATGCCTCGCAAGATGAACATTGCCCTTTTAAAGGTGTGATGAAGAGTTGAGTAAATATTGAGTGAAAATGTCCACAGTCTTTCAGTCCTCACGCTCAGGTGCCTAGTCTTTCCAAGATTTGTAGATTAGCAGATGCAGAATACACACACATCTCTGACGCTGCTCTGGTGGATGATAAATGCATGTGCTACATCTTCGACTTGTGTGAACTTGGAATTGTTGGCATGGCAATCACATCTCCCACTCTTCCTACGGCATTTCAGTTCTTTGCCACTGGTGGCCTCTCCCACCCCTCTTTCATTCCCAGCCAAAGTTCTGTCCTGTCATCTGGTAGAAATGACGATTGAAAGGCCGGTAGAATTCCCGCAGTTTCTCTACCACTCCTGGGTCTATGTTAGGGTGGATCCTGCCTTTTGTTTTGCCCAGGCAGTGAGGTTTGCCATTGCCCTGGGGCTTCTTCAGGCAAGGGAAGCCCTTGGTCTCATTGAAGAAGAAATGTTCATCTGTTATCATTCTCTGCAGGCCAAGGAAGTCCTGGACTTTGCCCAGCTCTCCAGATGGATCACTGATCAGCCTTTCCCCACTGACAAAGTGCATCTGCGACAAGGGGAAGTACTGGAGCCAGTTCTCCAAGTGCTGAGCGTAGATCCCAATCCATATTGGGCTCCACGATGCATCTATCCGGCCCGTAGTCCTGTTTTTGAATGTGAGAGTTTCAAAACCCGGGATACCTGGTGCTTTCGAGATGATCTGGGTGTAGTCCGAGATTGCTCTTGTCACTGGGTCCCGTACAACGACAATTAGCTTGGTGTCCTTGGACATTGCATGAATACGACCAGGAGCCTCTGCCGTCACAAAGTATCTGGGCGTTTTCTCCATCACAATCTGACCATCAAGTGCTTTGGGCATCAGGTTCCTGCAAGAAATCACAAATAAGTCACTGTGAAATGTCAAAAGAGAAACATTCATTTGCCCACCACCCCTCAAGTCATGAGCTTGAAAACCTTCCGTTTGTTAACTGCTTTCTTGCCTGTTGAGCTCTCACTTGTCTACCTTCCAATCATTAGGTGGAGAAGGTAGAGATCTCCCCAAATCCAGGAAGGTGAAGTCAGCGCATCAGAGACATCAAGTAGGGTTAATGCTTTTGGTTGGTGAAATGCCTGGCGACCAGAAATTCCCACCCAAGGTCAATGGACCTTTACATGGTCCATGTCCCGCTCGGCAGGCAGGACGGAAGAATCTGGCCCCTATTATCTACCAATTGAGCTACTAGGACTGTGTACAAGCTCCCTGCACAAAGCCTTAACAAATTTTATCGAGCCTAAGGAGGCAACAATCAAATCAAATCTAATTGAGATTGCAATCCCATCACAGGTTGGGATCAGGGTGAATTGATGCTGGAAAATTATGTTTTTATATGTGCTACAGAGTTACGCTGAAATGCTACAGTGGAATTGCCATTGTAATGTCACTTGATGTTATCACTGGCAACATACTCGTGCATTGAATGTTAACATTCGAATTCCCACGGGAAATGCTGACATTACAGGTTCCAATGCAGGGTTAGACAATACAGCCTTTGATAAATCCAAACTCCTGCTGCCGAGCAGAAAGGCAAAAAGAGCAGTTGGGCAAGCATTGGGAGCAGTAGGGTGGGTCGAGTGAGCATGCACAACCATTCCTGATGCTTTCCCGTTGGTGGTAAGAGTTAGAGTGAGACAGGCTAACAGAGTGGAGGTGCAGGTCAGCCATCATCTAATGGACTGGAATAACAGGCAAGTCGGGGCTGAATGGACTACTTCTGCTGCTCTATCCCTTTGAGCATCAGCACTTACTCATGGAGCCGCTCCCGGCCAGCGCAAAGGCCGAGCTTACGGTTATTGCGGGCCAGCTAGAGTCTACCACAGAGCCCCGGTGGTCAGGTGTAAAGATCCAATCCATTAATCTGTATCTAATTCGAATTTATCCACCCGTGAGGCAATGTTGCTGACAAGCACCCATCCAAACCCAGGGTAAAATAATTATGAACACAAAGAGGACTGAAGCTTTGTGTAGTTGTTGAGGGTTAAGGGGTGGTGAAAGAGTGCCACTCGTGCTCCAAAAGCAGCAATTCCCACATCCTGGGGGAGAAACTGGTGTGCGTTGAACTCATTTTTGGGGCATAAAATATGTGCAGTTCATTCCTGTTTAACAGTGAGATAGCCTGGGCCCAATCTCCACAAATTGTTAGTCCCACTGTTAAACTCTTTGGGACATTTATGAAATCCTAACACACAGACCCCCCTAACAAAAATGCAAGAGACCTGGCGTCTTTTGAGTACCCCACTTAGTATTCATCCTTAGTGTCACTGTCAGCAAAGATGAGTAGTGAGGTACTTTAATAATAAAAAACGGTCCTGTGGAAATGAAGGAGCAGGACTCTGCACCCTGATTCCATCAGAATAGTGCTCGCCTCTTAGCCCCATATTGTCCAATCCAGCACCTCCCCTGAGACATGTGAAAGAGCTGCTACTATGGGGGGTGTCAATCAAAATTGAAGCCTTTGTCCTGTGGAGATACAAATAGCACAGACAACATGTAGAACTATAGAACCAGAGAATTCCTACAGTGCAGAAGGAGGCCGTTCGGCCGACCGAGTCTGCACCAACCCTCTGAAAGAACACCCTATCTAGGCCCCCCAACCCCAACCCCAACCCCAACCCCCTCCCCACATCGCCGTAATCCACCTACCCTACACATTCTTGGACACTGTGGGGCAACTTAACATGGTCAATCACCAAACCTGCACATCTTTGGACTGTGCCAAGCATCAAGCCCAAGGACCAATTCCCATTGGTCTTCAGGCCTGTTAGTTCAGGCTTGTGCTAGTTGCGGTGCGCCAAGTCTGGGTCCAAACTCATTTCTATCCCCTGAGCTCTAATATGCAGCACTTCCACCCACACACAACATATGGTTAGAATAAGTTAAAGACACAGTCAATATTTTTATTAACCAGATGCTCAGTGTAGTATGTCTGAGGAATATTAACGTCAACCTACAGGCAATGGAAAGTTATCAATGTCGAATCAATCGCCTAATTAAACGGAAACAATTATGCAAATGTCCAAGGTCTGAGTCAGATAGATGTCAATCTAGGGCGGCGAATGAAGTATTGCGAACACATCTCACCCTTTGGTTTTCCTTTACTTGCGTTCAAAGTGCCTTTGCAGAAGAAGTCAAGTGATTCCCTTCTCAGCTCGTGAACTCCCTTCATTTTCTTTCCCTCAGCGACGATACTTTGCGGTTCCCTTTGCCTCTTCATTATTCAGCAATCTGCTCTACCCTCCTTTGAACCCTCTCCACTGCCTCAAGCACTTCTCATGTGTACAAATTACAGACCCTGATCACAGAGCAACCAGGGAGGTTTTTAAAAAAAAAATCACCACCCGGCTGTTCCAACCGCAGAGCTCACAGATGCAAAATGACCCTCAATTTAAAGGTCAAGATCTTATTTCACGGTCTACACCCTCGCATCCTCTCTAGAACCGGCCTGTCTGAAACAGTAAAACAGACTGTGATTCTTGCACAGTGCTGTGCAAAAATAGCAGAGATACAAAGGGAGAGATAGGTTTTATTTTTTTCCCTTGGAAGGTTGTTTTACAGGCCACAAAACAATAAATTTGGCAAGGAGGAAAACCAGAAGTCAGACAGTTTGCAGGCCACCAGGATAGAAAGGTGACATGCCATCAATAAATACACGACGAGTGATGAACGTAACTGAGGCTTTAATACACTAAACAGCAAGCCTCCTGTCCTCTGGTCCCGAACTGGGTCGGAGGCGGAGACTAGCCACCTTTATACATGAGCCCGAGGGGAGGAGCCATAGGCGGAGCCATCCGGGACAAGCCCAGGGATGTAACAACACAACACAATGCAATACAGTGGTTTACCACATTCACCCCCTGTTAAAAAAAGAGTCCGGCGGGGTGAAGTGGTCTTAAAAGTCAAGTCTGTCGGGGGCCTTGACCTTCCATCGTGATCGCCTCAGTCCCGGCTGTGGTGTGGGCACCGGTGTTGAAATCTGCCTGTCCGGGAACATGTTGTCCTCTTCTTCACCCAGATGTTGAGTCGGTGAAGGGGGGAGTGGGGGTGCGGTGTATGGGCGGAGGCCGTGGTGATTGTCGCCGGTGGGCCTGCGGATGCTAGTTCATGAGGTAGGTGGGCAGGGGTGGGGGAAGACAGTGTAGGGTTGGGGGTGGTGGTAATGGTCGCTGGGGAACCTGCAAGTGCCAAATCCCGAAGGGGGACTGTGTCCTGTTGCCCCTCCTGATGTGCCACGTAGGCATATTGTGGGTTGGCATGGAGGAGCAGGACCCTCTCGACGAGGGGGTCAGATTTATGGCTCCTCGCATGCTTCCGGAGGAGGACGGGCTCTGGGACTGTCAGCAAGGACGGGAGCGAGACCCCGGAGGTGGACTTCCTGGGGAAAGAAAACATACGCTCGTGAGGGGTCTCGTTGGTGGCTGTACACAGGAGCGACCTGATGGGAGTGGAGCGCATCGGAGAAGACCTCCTGCCAGTGGGAGACTGGGAGACTCCTGGACCATAGGGCCAGGAGGACGGCCTTCCAGACCGTCGTGTTCTCCCTCTCCACCTATCCGTTGCCCCAGGGGTTGTAGCTGGTCGTCCTGCTGGAGGCGATGCCCTTGCTGAGCAGGAACTGACGCAACTCGTCGCTCATGAAGGAGGACCCCCGATCACAATGGATGTAGGCGGGGAACCCGAACAGGGTGAAAAGACTGTGCACGGCCTTGATGACTGTGGCAGAGGTCATGTCAGGGCATGGGATGGCGAAGGGGAATCTTGAGTACTCGTCAACAATGTTGAGGAAGTACAGGTTACCATCCGTGGAGGGGAGGGGCCCTTTGAAATCGATGCTGAGGCACTCAAAGGGGCGAGAGGCCTTTATCAGGTGCGCTCTGTCTGGCCGATAGAAGTGCGGTTTGCACTCCGCGCAGACCATGAGCGAGGTCACGGTCCTGACGTCCTCGATGGAGTAAGGCAGGTTGCGAGCCTTGATGAAGTGAAAAAAATGGGTGACCCCTGGATGACAGAGGTCATTGTGGAGGTCCCGGAGTCTGTCTACTTGTGCGCTGGCACATGTACTGCTGGATAGGGCATCTGGGGGCCCATTGAGCTTCCCAGGTCAATACATGATATTGTAGTTGTAGGTGGAGAGCTCGATCCTCCACCTCAAGATCTTGTCATTCTTGATCTTGCCCCGTTGTGTATTATTGAACATGAAGGCAACCGACCATTGGTCAATGAGGAGAGTGAATCGCCTGCCGGCCAGGTGATGCCTCCAATGTCGCACAGTTTCTACGATGGCTTGGGCTTCCTTTTTGACGGAGGAGTGTTGAATTTCGGAGGCATGGAGGGTACGGGAGAAGAAAGCCACGGGCCTGCCCGCCTGGTTGAGGGTAGTGGCCAGAGCAAAGTCCGACGCATCGCTCTCCACCTGGAATGGGATGGACTCGTCCACAGCGTGCATCACGGCTTTGGCAATATCTGCCTTGATGTGATTGAAGGCCAGTCGGGCCTCAGCCATCAGGGGAAAAATGTTGGATTTGATAAGTGGACGGGCCTTGTCTGCATAATTGGGGATCAACTGGGCATAGTACGAGAAGAACCCCAGGCATCTCTTCAGGGCCTTGGGGCAGTGGGAGTTCCAGGAGTTCAAGGCGCATGCGGTCGGGGTCGGGCCCTAGGACTCCATGTTCCACGGCGTAGCCGAGGATGGCCAGGAGGGTTGTGCGGAAAACGTATTTTTCTTTATTATAGATGAGGTTCAGGAGTTTAGCGGTGTGGAGGAAGTGCCAGAGGTTTTCGTCATGGTCCTGCTGGTCATGGCCACTGGTGGTGACATTGTCTAAGTTCAGGAACGTGGCCCGCAGCCCATACTGGTCAACCATTCGGTCAATTTCTCTTTGGAAGACCGAGACCCCATTGGTGACGCCGAAGGGGACCCTGAGGAAGTGGTAGAGGCGGCCATCTGCCTCAAAGGCAGTGTATTGGTGGTCCTCCTGGTGGATAGGGAGCTGGTGGTTCGCGGACTTCAAGTCAACTGTGGAGAAGACTCGATACTGTGCAATCTGGTTGACCATGTCAGATATGCGGGGGAGGGGGTACGCATCGAGCTGCGTGGACCGGTTGATGGTCTGACTGTAGTCGATGACCATCCGGTGCTTCTCCCCAGTCTTGACGACCACCACGTAGGCTCTCCAGGTGCTGGTATTAGCCTCAATGATCCCCTCTCGTAGAAGTCGCTGGACCTCTGACCTGATAAAGGCCCTGTCCTGGGCACTGTACCGTCTGCTCCTAGTAGCAACGGGCTTACAGTCCGGGGTGAGGTTTGCGAAGAGCGAGGGTGGGGCAACATTAAGGGTCGCGAGGCTACAGACGGTGAGGGGGGGCAGGGATTCACCGAAATTTAAAGTAAGGCTTTGGAGGTGGCACTGGAAGTCGAGCCCCAGTAATAGGGCAGCGCAGAGATGGGGAAGGACGTAGAGTTTGAAGCTCGCGTACTCTACGCCTTGTACAGTAAGGCTCACTACACAGTACCCCCGGATTTCTACTGCATGGGATCCGGAAGCCAGGGAGATTTTCTGGGTCGTGGGTAAGATTGGGAGGGAGCAGCGCCTTACCGTATCTGGGTGAATGAAGTTATCTGTGCTCCCGGAGTCGAAAAGACAGGCCGTGTCAGGCCCGTTGATCCGGACGGTCATCGTAGACTTCGTGAGGTGGTGCGGCCGGGACTGGTCGAGCGTGATGGAGGTGAGCTACGGAAGGCGGTTGGTAGGCCGGTCGGAGGTAGCGGCAGCCAGCGTACAGTCGTGTGAGCAGGGCTCCTGGGCGGCTGCGGAGTGGTCCTAAGGTGGCGGCCCCCATGAGTTGCGTGTGGCGGGGGGCATCGGCGATTGTGTCCAAGATGGCGGCCCCCATGGGTCGCACGTGGCGGCCGAAATTGATGATGGCAGTGAAGATGGCGGTGCCCACGTGTTGCACATGGTGGGTGGCGCGACAGCTGGGTGCGGCTCGACAGGCAGCAGGCAGCGCTGCTGGGCCTAGAAGTTTTAGGGGGACTTCGGGCCTGGCAGGCTTTTGCAAAGTGGCCCTTCCTCCCACACTCATTGCAAATTGCGTTCCGTGCAGGGCAGCGTTGTCTGGGGTGATTACCCTGGCCGCAAAAGTAGCACCTCGAGTCTCCGGTGTTGGCGGGCCGCTGTGCGGCACAGAGGCTTGCGTCGCACCGGGGTCGGATGATGGCTGTGCCCACGAGGTCCATGAGGGTGCCGCGTGGTCGGAGGTGTAGGCCTCCATGTTCTGGGAGGCCACCTCCAGCGAGTTGGAGAGTTGTACTGTCTCTGGGAGGCCGGGTGTACCCCATTCTAGTAATCGCTGGTGGATATAGTTTGATTTCATGCCTGCGACATAAGCATTCCTGATCAGCAGCTCTGCGTGTTGGGTAGCCAATATCGCCTGGCAATCACAGTTCCGGCAGAGTACACGCAAAGCACGCAGGAATTCTGCAAGTGATTCCCCAGGGCGTTACCGTCTCATGGCAAGAAGGTGCCTAGCATAAACCTTGTTAACGGACTTTACCTGTTGTCCCTTCAGCAGCACTATTGCCTCCGCATACGAGGGGGCATCCCTGATGAGAAGAAAGACTCGTGGGCTCACCCGTGCGAGGAGAATCTGCTTCTTCAGGAGGTCTGTGATGTCTTCGGTGAAGGATCCGAGGTACGCTTCAAAGCAGCTTAGCCAGTGCTCGAATGTTTACAGCGGCGACGGCTGCCCATGGGTCCAGCTGCAGGCAATCAGGCTTGAGTTATGAGTTCATCTTAGAAGTTTAGTGTATTAAATTGATATGCCTTCAATAAGCACACGACGAGTGATGAACGTAACTGAGGCTTTAATACACTGAACAGCAAGCCTCCTGCCTCTGGCCCCGAACTCGGTCTAAGGCGGAGACTAGCCACCTTTATACATGAGCCCGAGGGGAGGAACCACAGGCGGAGCCACAGGCGGAGCCAGTCGGGACAAGCTCAGGCATGTAACAACACAACACAATGCAATACAGTGATTTACCACAAACGGGGTTAGCTGGTAAACAGAGTTGGATGGACACTTGAATACCAATCCTAAGCCTGCCTAACCAGTGAAAAAAGTGGGCAGCTAAATGCCTGGGATTTACACACATTAATCTCGGTGCCAACCACCCAAGCAAGCAAGGCAGACACATCCCCTGCTACCATTTTAAATGGTGGTCCGCAGGTAGGGGATGGTACAACTGTGAAAGGGTCAAGCCTTTGGAATTTCCCTGTCGGCCCACCGTTTTGGGAAGAGCAGCCGGAGGTAGCAGAGTAGAAGTTTAATGGTTTTATTTATTTATTTTTGCAGTCGCCACAGGGAGATTAAGCTTCTTCTGCTCTGGTCTAGGGTTTTCACCTTTCCCCCATTCACCACTCACTTCACAGGACCTCTTCCCCTCCATCACTTAACGTGATTGCCAGCCCTGCCAAGCCCACACAGTTGAAGCAAACATTCAATTTTGGAGGGGCAGGGAGAAAGTAGATATCCAAGTAGGAAGGATGGAACAATGAGATGGGCAACCAGGCAAAGGTTTGCCAATATCACAAAGTTCCTGTAGTGTGGTAAAATGGAGCAAATCTTTGGTTTGTTAATTCTGAATTCTTCGCATATTAAATAATATTTGCTATTTTTGTAAGGCCTCATTGTGAGGTGATTAGAGAAGGCTAAATGCTTAAATTGTTTTACATTTAACTCAGTTGACACCCCAATCCACTACAATGGGGAAAAGAACTATTAACTGATGGAGAAAAAGTCAAAAATTATTGTGATGAAAAATCAACATACTTGTTCGTTATATACAGCGGAACTCAGGGAAGGCAGGCAGAAGGAGTGACCGGAAAATGGGGAGGGTTGCGACTCTCAATTCCTTCATCAAAAAAATTATCATCAATGCATAAAATGGAGCAAGCATTTGAACAAGGATTCAAAAATGATCGAGCCAAACATCACTGGACGACTGCCCTGGAATTCCCAACCTATCAGCACTCTGGGTGCACTACACCAAATGGGCTGCAGAGTTTCAAGAAGGCGGATCACCACCACCTTCTCAAGGGCAATTAGGGATGGGCAATAAATGCTGGCCTAGCCAGTGACATCCACATCTGAAAATGAATAAACCTAAACACTGACTGGAATTGCAGGTCCTTGACATTTTCTCAAGTGCATTTTAAAAGCTCTGTTAGAAACCCTGTAAGTTATATAAATAAATATACATTTTGTAGTTCCACAATATGACGGTACTTGGGGATTTACACTAAAGGTCAGGCTTGGGAGTTTAGTAGTAAAACTGAAACAGCTGTTATCATCACACTAAAGCAGCAACCGAGCGTGTGCGTGAGGTTGTGAATGCAAAGTTATTCAAACACCAGAATCTTGACTTTGAGCTTCTGCTCAGAGTCTTCCCCAAAGAAGGCTTTTTGTTTCCAGGCTTTTTGTAATTTATTGGTTGATGGAAAAGAAGAGGTTTTATACCAGTAACTGCAGGCATAAGCCCATCATTCGTGCTCTGGCTGGAACTGTCATCCTCAAACCAGTCAACTTGTTGTCAGCTACGAGTGGTTAAGAGAATTTTAAGGGTGGCGGGCCTTGCATTTATATGACAAATGAGTTGTCACTCTGGGGCAGTTTCACTGAGCACCAAAATTGAAGTTACAGTCTACGTGCACCCAGATTGTGGAATCGGGCAAAATGTCCCCACGGAGCAGGTAGTCTCACTCTGTGTTTAACTGTGTCCTGATTTACACTTCAGAGTGGCGGGCAACTTTGGCCCAGGAACCACACCCGGCCCCTCAGAGTTCTGAGTGCTACCCATGAGACATTTTGCTGACTATTGCCCACACGCAGAGTTGCCGCATTCTGCTATTTCTATCTGCGTAGCCTTTTACCTACCGGCATGACTGAAGTCATACCTATGTAAAGCTAGGGCAACTGAAGTAAGGTGCGTGCTAATTGCACACATTGACTGTGAGAGCCATCAGCTCCCTCTGCATCCAAAGTGTAAATATTCCTTTTGGGCGGAATTTACCGGCTGCTCACGCTGGCGGGATATTCCAGTCCCATCGATGGCGCTTGGGTTTCCCGACGACGAGGGATACAGTCAACGGTAACCCATTGACAATGGCGAGGCCAGAAAACCCACTGGCAAGCTGCCTCCATTGCTGAAATAAACCCTGAAGTTGCTCGGTAAATCCCGTCCTTTGTCTTTTACCACTTGAAGCTGATGACAGTTCTATTAATTTATGAATGATTAAGCATTTCATATACCTCGTCGTGAAATATTCGGCATGTATTACACGTATTCAATCTTGCTCAAGGGTCTTAGTTAGTGAACAAGCCCAATTTCAATCTTGTGGCCCACTGGGATGAAGGAGCCCACTTATTATCCAAGGGTGCCCATCACTGGGTTAATGTCACTTACCGAGGTCTTGGTGGAAAGGGTTAATGTAATTTACTGAGGCCCATATGCAAAGGGTTAATGCGACTTGGAGAGTCCAGTGTAAAGGCAGAAAAAAAAAATCAATTTCCTGTAACATTCACATTACAAAATATTTCTCAGATGAAAGGGAGGTTTGTGGTCGGGGAATGTTCATTTTGATGTTACTCTTGATGCTCTTTTTGTAATGCAGCCTTCAGTGAACAGCCTCTTATCTCTCTATAGGCTTGACAGGGGTACTCTCACTGATTGACTCCATTGTAATTATCAATAGACTCCCAATTAGTCATGCACTCAAAAGCCATGGAATGAAGTGGCCCTGTTTTTTAAAAATCTGAAAGAGGTTTAATGACCACACAAGCATTTTCCTTGCCTGTGGGAGAGAACATTCACATGAATTTTTGATCTGGGTGCAATTTCGGTCACTACAAGGATGCACTTAGAATGCGAAAACACTAGCTGGCAATATTTAGCTTTTGGAAGGGCTTTGGGAGCAGTTTTCGAGCTCCTATAATTTGTTTGCTAAGGCAGCTGCAGATTCATTTTATTTGCTTGAGAATGCCTCCGGTTAAAGAAAGGAAGAATCACTGCCTCACCAAATAATGCCAGAGCTCAATTATCATTAATATTTAAAGAGTATCTCTTTATGATATTGTTAACCTATTTTGCTATTCATAAAACTACCTTGATACGCAACTTATTACAGCAGAATTATTTCATGTAATTAAGACCGTAACAACGCATAAAAATGTCTACAATAGTTAGATTTACAAAGGATTTGCCATGCATCAGTCATGTCTCAGATTTCACACTTCATCACATACATTTTGGAGCTTAAAGGGCAGCTATGACAGCTGCGACTGTGATCTGAGCATTGCAAGGACAGAAGTAACTGCATTTAGGGTGCCTTATCACATTAACAACTTTCAATTATATAGGACCTTCAATGAAACGTCCCAAGGCACTATAAAGCAGCATTGCTAGACAAGAGTTGCCATCAAGCCATATAAGATTGTGCAGGTGCTCCAATGCACAGTAAAAGAGTCCATTACCGCAGTGTAAAGGGATTACAAAGGGCATATTATGGTTTATTGTACAGAGTTGGGTTAGACCACATTTGGAATATTGGTACTGCATCTCAGGATGACACGGTAGCACACTAGTTATAGCACTGCTGCCTCACAGCGCCAGGGACCCGGCTTTGATTCCGGCCTTGGTTGATTGTGTGGAGTTTGCACGTTCACCCCGTGTCTGCGTGGGATTCCTCCGGGTGCTCTGGTTTCCTCCCACAGTGCAAAGATATGCAGGTTAGGTGGATTAGCCATGCTAAATTGTCCCTTAGTGTACAAAGATGTGAAGGTTAGGTGGAGTTGTGGGGTGGGGGATGGGCCTGGATGGGATGCTTTTTCA
The DNA here is from genome assembly GCF_047496885.1 of Scyliorhinus torazame. Taxonomy (NCBI): domain Eukaryota; kingdom Metazoa; phylum Chordata; class Chondrichthyes; order Carcharhiniformes; family Scyliorhinidae; genus Scyliorhinus; species Scyliorhinus torazame. Next base: position 98,552,939 of record NC_092724.1, on the reverse strand, counting down.
GAGGGTTAAATGGCCTCCTTCTGCACTGTAAGGAATCTGTGGCACTATAGACTCATTCCTGGGATGAGGGGGCTTATTGTGAAGAAGATTGAGTCAGTTGGATCTATACCCATTGGAGTTTAGAAGAAAGAGAGGTGACCTTATTGAAACATCTAAGATTCTTCGGGGATTTGATAGGGTAGATACTGGAGGATGTTGCAACTTGTATCAGAGAGTAGAACCAGAGGACACAAAGAATAAGAAGTCTACCATTAAAGATGAAGTTGAAAATAATTTTTTCTCATCAGTCTGTGGAATTCTCTTTCCCAGGAAGCAGTGGAGGCTGGGTCATTGCATCCACTCAAGGCAAAAGTTGACAGATTTTTGATAGACAAGGGAGACAAGGGTAACGGAAGGCAGATGGAAAAATGGAGTTGAGATCACAACCAGATCAGCCATGACTTATTGAATGGCCGAGCAGACTTGAAGGGCTGAATGGCCGACTCCTGTTTCTAGGTCCTATGTTCCTATAAGCTCTCCCTCAAATTTTAGAGGTTTAAGTGTGATCGGATCGAGGTATTTAAAATGTTAAAAGGATATAATAGGGTAGGTCTGACACCAATGTGAAACATAGAGGCATAGAAAATAGGAGGAGGAGGCCTTTTAGCCCTTCGAGCTTGCTCTGCTATTCATTATCATAGCTGATAATCCAATACAGTAACCTGTTTCCCTTTTTCCCCCATATACTTTGATCCCATTAGCCCCAAGAGATATATCTAACTCCTTCTTGAAAACATGTATTGGCTTCAACTCTTTCTGTGGCTCACTGCTCTTTATGTGAAGAAATTTCTCCTCATTTAAAAAAAAAAAAGCTATATTGTCACAAACAGGCTTTCATTAACACTGCAATGAAGTCACTGAGAAAAGCCCCTAGTCGCCACATTACTGCACCTATTCGGGTACTCTGAGGGAGAATTCAAAATGTCCAATTATCTAACAAGCACGTCTTTCGGGACTTGGTTTACACCATATCCTCAGACCATGACCCCTGGTTCTGGACTCCCCCGCCATCAGGACCATTCTTCCTGCATCTACCCTGTCTAGTCCTGTTAGAATTTTATAGGATTCTATGAGATCCCCCCTCAATCTTATAACTTTAGGAATTGTAGCGCACAAAGACTCCGTGAGACGAATAGAGTGAAGTCGATGAGGCTTTATTAAGCGTGTCTGTTCCCCCGCAGCTCGATAGTAGAATGGCCTGCGGGGGAGGACTTCGGCTTCTTATACTCCGCCTTCAGGGCGGAGCTAGAGGTCAACGGCCAACCAGGACCCGGGATCTGTCAGCCAATGACATTAGGGCTTCCAGTCCCATATGACCCCCAATACATACTAGCACATTCACCCCTTGTCAAAAATGAACCCGGCGGGGTGATGCTTCGTATGGTGGTAAGGGTTTACAGGGCTTGTCCTGGGAGGAAAACATTCACATGGCAATACAGTATTGTACAATTTTGTCCTGTTTCAACTATTTACAGAAGGTATCGGGAGAAAAGCAAAATGTTCTTGTGAAAAGTCCATATATTGATTTAGATCGACGCCACGAGTCGGTCGGGCGGTCTGGTCGTCCGTGTCGATCGCCTCGGCCCCGGTGGTGGTGGTGGTGCTTGTACCGGTGTTGTCGTCTCCGGGAGCCTTACGGTTTCAGCTTGGGCTTTATTCTTGGTCGGGCCTGAGGGGAGGGGAACCGATCCTCCTGGGAAGGGGGCGGTCGCGGGGTGCGGCGGTGGCAGGAAGGGGGGTTTTGGGTGAATGGTGTCGGGGGGGTATGTGTGTTGCCGGCGGGCGCCAGATCCCGCAGGGAGACCGTGTCCTGTCGGCCGTCGGGGTACTCCACGTAAGCGTACTGCGGGTTCGCGTGGAGGAGGTGAACCCTTTCGACCAGCGGGTCCGCCTTACGTGCCCGCACATGCTTTCGGAGCAAGATGGGTCCTGGGGCCGCCAGCCAGGTCGGCAGCGACGTTCCAGAGGAGGACCTCCTAGGGAAGACAAGGAGACGCTCATGAGGCGTTTGATTAGTGCTCGTACATAATAGCGACCGGATGGAGTGGAGAGCGTCCGGGAGGACCTCCTGCCACCGTGAAACTGGGAGGTCCCTGGACCGTAGGGCCAGTAGGACGGTCTTCCAGACCGTGCCGTTCTCCCTCTCTACTTGCCCGTTCCCCCGGGGGTTGTAGCTGGTCGTCCTGCTTGAGGCTATGCCCTTGCTGAGCAGGAACTGGCGCAGCTCGTCACTCATGAAAGAGGACCCCCTGTCGCTGTGGATGTATGGGGGGCAACCGAACAGTGTGAAGATGGTGTTCAGGGCTTTAATGACTGTGGCCGCGGTCCTGTCAGAGCAGGGAATGGCGAATGGGAAGCGGGAGTATTCGTCCACCACATTAAGGAAGTATGTGCTGCGGTCGGTGGAGGGGAGGGGCCCTTTGAAATCGAGACTAAGGCGTTCAAAGGGGCGGGAAGCCTTAATCAGGTGCGCACCATCCGGCCTGAAAAAATGCGGTTTGCATTCCGCGCAGATGTGGCAGTCCCTTGTGACTGTACGGACCTCCTCTAAAGAGTATGGGAGATTGCGGGACTTGATAAAGTGGAAAAACCGAGTGACCCCCGGGTGGCAGAGGTCCTCGTGGAGGGTTTGGAGGTGGTTAATTTGTGCGTTGGCACATGTGCCGCGGGATAGGGCATCGGGCGGCTCGTTCAGCTTTCCGGGACGATACAAAATCTCGTAGTTGAAGGTGGAGAGCTCGATCCTCCACCTTAAGATCTTGTCGTTTTTGATTTTGCCCCGCAGTGCGTTATCGAACATGAAGGCTACCGACCGTTGGTCAGTGAGGAGAGTGAATCTCCTGCCGGCCAGGTAATGCCTCCAATGTCGCACAGCTTCCACTATGGCTTGGGCTTCCTTTTCCACTGAGGAGTGGCGGATTTCTGAGGCGTGGAGGGTCCGGGAGAAAAAGGCCACGGGTCTGCCCGCTTGGTTAAGGGTGGCCGCTAGAGCTACGTCGGAGGCGTCGCTCTCGACCTGGAAGGGGAGGGACTCGTCGATGGCGCGCATCGTGGCCTTTGCGATATCCGCTTTGATGCGGCTGAAGGCCTGGCAAGACTCTGTCGACAGAGGGAAGGTCGTGGTCTGTATTAGGGGGCGGGCCTTGTCTGCGTACTGGGGGACCCACTGGGCGTAGTATGAAAAAAACCCCAGGCAGCATTTCAGGGCTTTTGGGCAGTGCGGGAGGGGGAATTCCATGAGGGCGCGCATACGTTCGGGGTCGGGGCCTATTATCCCATTGCGCACTACGTAGCCCAGAATGGCTAGCCGGTTGGTGCTAAAAACGCACTTGTCCTCGTTGTACGTGAGGTTCAAGGCTTTGGCGGTCTGGAGGAATTTTTGGAGGTTGGCGTCGTGGTCCTGCTGGTCGTGGCCGCAGATGGTTACATTGTCGAGATACGGGAACGTGGCCCGCAACCCATGTTGATCAACCATTCGGTCCATCTCCCGTTGGAAGACCGAGACCCCGTTTGTGACACCGAATGGGACCCTTAGGAAATGGTATAATCGCCCGTCTGCCTCGAAGGCTGTGTACTTGCGGTCACTTGGGCGGATGGGGAGCTGATGGTAGGCGGACTTGAGGTCCACGGTGGAGAAGACTTTATATTGGGCAATCCGATTGACCATGTCGGATATGTGGGGGAGAGGGTACGCATCTAGTTGTGTGTACCTGTTGATGGTCTGGCTATAGTCTATGACCATCCTTTGTTTCTCCCCTGTCTTCACTACTACCACCTGCGCTCTCCAGGGACTATTGCTGGCCTGGATTATGCCTTCCTTTCGTAGCCGCTGGACTTCGGACCGAATGAAGGTCCGGTCCTGGGCGCTGTACCGTCTGCTCCTAGTGGCGACGGGTTTGCAATCCGGGGTGAGGTTCGCAAACAAGGACGGGGGTTGCACCTTGAGGGTTGCGAACCGCAGATAGTGAGTGGGGGTATTGGGCCGCCGAATTTGAACGTAAGGCTCTGTAGATTGCATTGGAAATCTAATCCCAGTAAGGTGGGGGCGCAGAGTTGGGGAAGGACGTTTAGTTTGTAGTTTTTGAACTCCCTCCCCTGCACCGTTAGGGTAACTATGCAGAATCCTTGGATCTGTACGGAGTGGGATCCTGCAGCTAGGGAAATCGTTTGTGCGCTGGGATAGGTGGTCAAGGAACAGCGTCTTACCGTGTCGGGGTGGATAAAGCTCTCCGTGCTCCCGGAGTCGACTAGGCATGGTGTCTCGTGGCCGTTTATTAGCACCGTTGTCGTCGTCGTCTGGAGTGTCCGGGGCCGAGCTTGATCGAGCGTAATTGAAGCGAGCCGTGGTTGTAGTAGTGGAGTGGGGTCCGTTGTTGCCGTCCAAGATGGCGTCGGGGATGAACAAAATGGCTGCCCCCATACATCGCACATGGCTGGGGGGTCACAAGATGGCGGAGGGGGTGGACAAAATGGCCGCCCCCACGCGTCGTACAGGTCTGGGGTGGTCCAAGATGGCGGCGCCCTTCCTCCCCTCGTGGTGGCCGGGACCCAAAATGGCGGCGTCTGCCGGTCGCACATGGGGCGCTGGGGGGGTTGGGGAGCGTTAGGACCGCGCGGGGCTCCCTCATCTCTGGGGACAGCGGTGGTTGGGACCCAAGTTGGTAGCGCCGGCGGGTCAGACGTGGGGCGCGCGGGGGGGTTTGGGGGGCGTTAGAGACGCGCAGAACTCCCTCTTCTCCGGGGAGAGTGGTGGTCGGGACCCAAAGTGGAAGCGCCGGCGGGTCATACGTGGGGACGGGGGGGGGGGGTTGGGGAGCGTAAGCAGCGTGCAGGGCTCCCTGTTCTCCCGGGACCGCGGTGGTCGGGACCCAGAGCGGCTGCGCCTGCGGGTCGTACATGGGGCGCTGGGGGGGTTGGGGAGTGTAAACGGCTTGCAGAGCTCCCTGTTCTCCCGGGACAGCGGCGACCTCGCGGGACCGGCACACAACCGCAAAATGGCCCTTTTTCCCGCAGCTCTTGCAGATTGCTGCGCAGGCCGGGCAGCGCTGCCGGGGGTGGTTCGCCTGGCTGCAGAAATAGCAGCGGGCGCCCCTGGTGCGACTTGGCGTTTGGACCGCGCAAGCCTGTGGTGTGTCCGGGCGGGGGGGGTGGGTTTGTCGCGACGGGTACGTATGGAGCCCAATGGGCTGCCGCGCGGTCGGGGCAGTAGGCGCGGGTATTATGCGCGGCCACGTCTAGGGAGGCTGCTAGGGCCCGGGCCTCTGAGAGTCCTAGCGACTCTCTTTCTAGAAGTCTTTGGCGGATTTGGGTGGAATTCATACCTGCCACAAAAGCATGCGCATTAACATGTCCGTGTGTTCATTTGCGTTCACCGAAGGGCAGCTGCAGGCTCGTCCCAAAATCAGCAGCGCGGCGTAGAATTCGTCCATCGATTCTCCGGGACCTTGCCGTCTCGTCGCGAGCTGGTAGCGAGCGTAGATTTGGTTTACTGGGCGGACAGGGAGACTTTTCAGTGCTGCGAACGCCGTCTGGAAATCCTCCGCGTCTTCGATGAGGGAGAAAATCTCCGTGCTCACCCTCGAGTGCAGGACCTGTAGTTTTTGGTCTTCTGTGACCCGGCCAGTGGCCGTTCTGAGGTAGGCCTCGAAGCAAGTCTGCCAGTGCTTGAAGGCTGCTGCCGCGTTCACTGCGTGGGGGCTGATCCTCAGGCATTCCGGAATGATCCTGAGCTCCATAGTCCTTTTTAGGCACGCTTAATAAATTGTAGCGCACAAAGACTCCGTGAGACGAATAGAGTGAAGTCGATGAGGCTTTATTAAGCGTGTCTGTTCCCCCGCAGCTCGATAGTAGAATGGCCTGCGGGGGAGGACTCCGGCTTCTTATACTCCGCCTTCAGGGCTGAGCTAGAGGCCAACGGCCAACCAGGACCCGGGATCTGTCAGCCAATGACATTAGGGCTTCCAGTCCCACATGACCCCCAATACATACTACCACAGGAATATAATCCTAACCGACTCAATCTCTTCTCATATGTCAGGCCTGTCATCCCAGGAGTCAATCAGGTAAACCTTTGTTGCACTCCCTATAAAGCAAGAATATCCTTCCTCAGATAGGAAGGCCAAAACTGCACACAATATTCCAGATGTGGTCTGATCAAGGCCCTGCATAGCTGCAATGAGACATCCCTGCCCCTGTACTCGAATCCTCTCGCTATGAAGGCCAACACACCATTTGCCTTCTTCACTGCCTGTTGCACCTGAATGCTCTTTTTCAGCGACTAATGCACAGGGACACCCAGGTCTCATTGCATATCTCCTCTCTCAATCTCTATCCATTCAGATAGTAATCTGCCTTCCTGTTTTTTCACCAAAATGGATAACGTTACATTTACCAACGTGATATGGCATCTGCCATGAATTCGCGCACTCACTCAACTTATCTAAATCACACTTAAGCATCTCTGCGACCTCCTCAGAGCTCACCACCCCACCCAGTTTTGTGAATTGTTGGACAGAATTACAGCCTGTTATGGTGGGAAACATAATGGCAAGTCCACTAAATCGCACAGGCGGCCGCATGTCAATTTGCCTGGGGCAGGGAAATCTTCCGCGATTAGCTTGGTGCTGGAGAGGGGCGGAGGGTGGGATGAGTGTGGGGATCGGGGGGGGGGGGGCGGTTGCTGGAAGAGGCTGATGTCGAATGGTGGCTCGGGGATTGGATAGGAATCGCATGGCTCTCCTGTGCCTCTCAAAGCTAAACTCCATCAGGTTTGCCCATGGCCTCATTTTTGGGTTGGGTTGGGAAGCTGATGGAACTCCTATTCACAGGCACTCAGTACCCGATTGAAGGGCCTGCCATTGAGAATGGGGTAGGACCCAGACAGCCCTGCTTTCAGCAAACCCCTCCATCACACCCCAGTCATCCATGGATCCAACGAGAATCCCAGATCAGGCTCTTTGAACATTATCGGCAGCAGCCAATGTTGCGGGTGGTGCTACTAGCAATGGAGGGCTGCCCACCTCTCTGATTCACCAGCAGCTCTCTGGAGGTGAGGCCCTCAATCTTAGTGTAGAAGACTGCAGTTTAGTCGGGCAGCATGGTCGGCACGGGCTTGGAGGGCCGAAGGGCCTGTTCCTGTGCTGTACATTTCTTTGTTCTTTGTTCTTTGTTAGGGGAAGGCTGGGTGGGCAGTTAAGTACCTCACAGGTACTTGAAAATGCGATTGAATGACCTCTGTGTGACAGCACACTGGGCTAGTGCGCGGCCAATTCCAGCCCACAGGCCTCAGAATCCCAACATAAGTGAATTAACCAATAATTTGTATATTCTCCTCAGATCATTGACCCTCAAACTGTTCCAATGGTTTATGGACACCAGATTATTAAGTAAAACATTTCAAAATAGGTTTATATATAACAAGAGAAGAGATAAACATGTAATGGAAATAATAGAAATATGGTCTACCAATCTAACTATTCCCCAATGCCCATCCCACCCTCCATCCAGACACTCAAGCAAGACAGACAGGCAAACTTGAAATCATCGGTTTGTTTGGATCTTCTAAGGGTTGTCTCCAATTAGAACTGTCAGGCGATAAAGCTTCCTTTGCGAAGTTAGCTTCGCTTCTACTGACGTGGGCGTTCACAGAGATTCCTCTCAGGTTTGTGCAATTCTAGCTTGCGCCCAGCAGATGGACTACCAGCCTCACTAAGTCAAACTGAAGTTCTCAACATGTTTTGCATGGATTTTCAAATGGCCCCCTCTTTATCCTGAACCCTCAGAAAGAAACCAATAGGTGAGGGAGAATTCAGAGCTCTGGCCTCACAGTTGCCGAATCAGAGTAGAAATGACTACTTGCCCACAGTTCCCAGGTTGTGCGGAAAGAGGAAGGTATTTAGTCACAAGTCCTCAGCTGAGATAGAACTGCTTCAGCTCCCAGTGGAACTTTCACAGGCTGGCTGGAAGCATTTAAATCGCTATAGGAAGACTCCAGACTGGGCTTGTGCTGCCTTCTAGGTCTAACCAGAAGTGAATTCAAAGGGAGATTGCTTCTTCTTCCAGCCTTCCTTCCCTAAGCTTCAGAAGGGCTCCACTAATCAGAATCAAGATTCAAATAAGCTCCGGAATTCCAGAGGAGCTGATTGGCTGCCGGCCAAGTCCATCAAAATGACAATATGGGACGCTGCCACACAGTAGGCTGCATGGAGGGGAATCCCCTTGGGCCAGTTCAACTAGCAGCTTGCAGCGAGGGCGGGGGTTTCAAAAGTTTAACCCAAAGTCTGCAAAGTTGCAACAATAATTAAGACAGTAATTAAAAGGGACACACGGATCAAAAAAGGATTTAAAAGAGGTTCCTTACATCTGTTAGATAAGGGCATTAAGGGATATGGAGAAAAGTCAGATAAAGGTCTAAATCAGCCATTATCTAATTGAATAGTGGAGGAGGAGGTAAATGGTCCACTGCTGTTCCTATGCTCCTAAAGCACGGCCTTGGTGACTGAAGGCATAGCCAATAGTGGAAGGGGAGATGCACGAAGAGCTTGGGTCAGAGGAATGGAGGGTGCAGAGGAAGTTATAGGGAAACTGGTGTAAATAGTGAATAAATCTTGACTCATTAATTTGAGTCTCCGTCTAATATTTAACTCGTGTGTTAAGCAGATTTATATTAAATTGGTTATTACCTCAAATCTACAACAGGAGTTGTTTATATATGTATATATATATATATTACAGTGAAATGTTTGGGGAGTTCTGTCAACTTACTGTGAGCAACTCCACTCTGAATTCACATGGGCTTATGTTCTGCTCTGTTGCAACTGGCAATAGCCCAAATACAGAGTTTTTTAAGACCACTGGAGGGTTAGATTCAGTTTCTCCTTCGACACAAAGTCAACACTTTAATTATATGTAAATGAGAATGAGTTGCCTCAAGAGAACTGAATGCAATAATCAATGAAAATGCACACGTCCAACCTTCTGGAAGTACAATCTTTCTCTCTTTAGTTTTGTTTCAATTATTGGCTGAATCCCCATTATAAAATTGAGCTCTGTTAGTTATGGAACAAAGTTGTTCATTCATTTATTGAATGCTTTTGCCCAGCCCAGCCCAGGCCAGGTTCTGCTCATCCCAGTTGGCCAAGGAAGATTAACAATAGGCATAATGACGTCCGGATTTGATTCCAGTTCTGGGCAACCGGCCCAGACCTTTCACTGTTACATTAGGGATGAAATCTTGCCTTGTGCATGTTCTGTACACATCATATTGGAGGAGGAGGAGGGGGGGGGGGGGGGGGTCAAGGGTGTTAAGTCTCTCCAAGTTTGTTGAGGGAGTTTTTGAAAATAGGGAGAGGTGGAGAGTCAAGAAAGTAGAGTCAACAGCCTGAATTTATATGGCACCTTTTGGATAACAAAACGTCCCGAGGTGCTTCACAAGAATGTCGTAAAGCACAACTTAACACCGAATCAAATACGAAGGCAAATGGCCAAAGGCGGGGGTTCAAGGAGTGTCTTAAAGGATGGCAGCACGGTAGCATTGTGGTTAGCACAATTGCTTCTTAGCTCCATGGTCCCAGATTCGATTCTGACCTCGGGTAATTGTCTGTGCAGAGTCTGCACGTTCTCCGTGTGTGTGCGTGGGTTTCCTCCGGGTGCTCCGGTTTACTCCCACTGTCCAAATGATGTGCAGGATTGGCCATGCTAAATTGCCCATAGGGTCCAAAATTGCCCTTAGTGTTGGGTGGACTTACTGGGTTATGGGGATCGGGTGGAGGTGTGGACCTTGGGTAGGGTGCTCTTTCCAAGAGCCGGTGCAGACTCGATGGGCCGAATGGCCTCCTTCTGCACTGTAAATTCTATGTCCAGGTTAGGTGGATTGGTGATGCTAAATTATCCCCAGGTGAGGTTTGGGCTTAGGTAGGGTGGTCTTGTATCCATCTGAGATGGCCACCTGCAAAGGACCATGGGAATTATGGCCAGCCCAGGACTCAGACAGATACAAAGCTTCTGTGTATTTGAAACACAGGTAGCTAGACCTGATCGAAACCTCCCGCTCGTTTGCATTCTAATGGCCCCTTTCCCCAGAACAATAGGACTGCACTCAAGAAACCGATACAGCCATAGACTGATCGGCGCCACTCCCTTTACTCAGAGAGCCTAACCACCAAGGTCAATGACCACTAAGGACCCGCCCAGCCACCAAGGCACCCGCCAAAATCAAAGGCAGTGATCAAAGCCTGTTGAATTATTGGGCCCAAAATTAAGGACTGCACCAAAGGGCCCAAAACTCATAAGGGTAAAAAGGGACACAGCCATGTGTTCTGTCTCTTTTGGACCTGGCCTGTGCCAGCCTCCTTTGAATCCGGCCTGTGCCAGCCCAACTGCAGCATAATGACCAGATAGCCAAGTTTAAGACCAACGATCGCTATCTGACGGATGAGCCCAGCAGAGACAGAGCCACTTCTTCAAACCTGCGTGATCAAGATAAAGGCCTTATCCACTTGCACAGTGCCGGTCACCTGAAGTTAACTATAGGTTATTGTAGTTGTTAGGCGTAGTTTAACTTGTAGTATATTATGCTTGCATGTCGAAATAACCCTTGTGTGTAAATAAACCATCTTTGAACTTGAACTGACTAACTGGTTGTGTGGTCATTTGACCGATATACGGGAAAGCTTTGTGGTTCAGTAAGAGAAATAGAAACACCCACAGTATTGGCGACGCTGTTGGGACATAACATCATATCATAAAAAGAGCCCCAGTATCATATTGGCCACTCTAAAGAGCAACATTATTACAGTATTCCACTAAATTGGCAACATGATTATTATTTTTTTAAACATTTTTTTATTAAGGTTTTTTAACAACACAATTTTTCCCCTTACAAACAGTAACCCCCCCCCCCCCCCCCCCGCCGTAACAAAATAACACAAAATCTCCCTGAGCAAGATAAATACATGGCAAGATGGTATATTTACATAGCTTTATACACTGGCTCTTGGCCGCACGTACCGTTTCCCCCCACCCTCCATGCTATCTCCCGCTCGTCCATCCACTCAAACAATCAGCTGCTGCTGATCGACTTTCTTCTAACGCTCCGCGAGATATTCTAGGAACGGTTGCCACCGCCTGTAAAACCCCTGTGCAGACCCTCTCAAAGCAAACTTAATTCTCTCCAATTTTATGAACCCTGCCATGTCGTTAATCCAGGCCTCCAGGCTAGGGGGCTTCGCATCCTTCCACAATAGCAAGACCCTTCGCCGGGCTACTAGGGCCGCAAAGGCCAGAATTCCGGCCTCTTTCGTCTCCTGCACTCCCGGCTCATCCACTACTCCAAATATTGCTAGTCCCCAGCTTGGCTTGACCCGGACTTTCACCATCTGGGATATTATTCCCGCCACACCTCTCCAGAACCCCTCCAATGCCGGGCAAGACCAAAACATATGGACATGGTTCGCCGGGCTCCCTGAACATCTTTCACATCTATCCTCTACCCCAAAGAACCTACTCAGCCTCGCCCTCGTCAAATGCGCTCTGTGAACCACCTTAAATTGTACCAGACTGAGCCTGGCACACGAGGAGCTGGGGGAGGAGATTGAGGAAGGGCTATGGGCGGATGCCCTGGGTAGGGTTAATACCTCCTCCCCAGCTCCTCCTCCCATTTACCTTTCAATTCTTCTACTAGCGCTTCCCCCTCTTCTTTCATCTCTTGGTATATTTCCGGCACCTTGCCCTCCCCGACCCATGCCCCCGAGATTACCCTATCTTGAACTTCTTGTGCCGGGAGCAACGGACATTCCCTCACCTGTCGCCTCACAAAAGCCCTCACCTGCAAAGATCTAAATGCATTTCCCGGGGGTAACTCAAATTTCTCCTCCAGTGCCCCTAGGCTCGCAAATGTCCCGTCAATGAACAGGTCCCCCATTCTTCTTATCCCCGCCCGATGCCAGCCTTGGAACCCCCCGTCCATCTTCCCCGGGACAAACCGGTGGTTACCCATGATCGGGGACGACACCGATGCTCCCATTGAACCCCTGTGTCTTCTCCACTGGCCCCAGATCTTTAGTGTGGTGTATTTTGTCGGCGAGAGCGGCAGCGGTGCCGTTACCAACGCCCCCAGGCTCGTTCCTTTACAGGACGCCATCTCCATCCTCTTCCATGCCGCCCCCCCTCCCTCCATGACCCACTTGCGGATCATCGCCACGTTTGCTGCCCAGTAGTAACTCTCTAGGTTTGGCAAAGCCAACCCTCCTCGGTCCCTGTTGCGTTCCAAGAACCCTCTCCTAACCCTCGGGGTCTTATTTGCCCACACATACCCCATAATACTCCTACCTACTCTCTTGAAAAAGCCCTTGGTGATCACGATGGGGAGGCACTGAAACACGAACAAAGTGTGGAAGGACCACCATTTTGACCGACTGCACCCTACCCGCCAACGAGAGCGGGAGCATGTCCCATCTTTTAAAATCCTCCTCCATTTGCTCCACCACCCTCATCAAATTCAGTTTATGTAGGTCCCCCCAACTTCTGGCTATCTGGATCCCCAGATACCGAAAACTCCTCTCCGCCCTCCTCAGCGGTAGGTCCCCTATCCCTCTTTCTTGGTCCCCTGCCTGTAATACAAAAAGCTCACTCTTCTCTACATTAAGCTTGTAGCCCGAGAACTCTCCAAACTCCTTCAGAGTCTGCATGACCTCCACCATCCCCTCCATTGGGTCCGCCACGTATAGCAGCAGGTCATCCGCATATAGCGATACCCGATGCTCCTCTCCCCCGCGGACTATCCCCCTCCATTTCTGAGACTCCCTAAGTGATATGGCCAAGGGTTCGATCGCCAATGCAAACAACAGGGGGGATAGGGAGCACCCCTGTCTCGTCCCTCGGTACAGCCGAAAGTACTCCGACCTCCGCTGGTTCGTCACTACGCTCGCCACCAGGGCGCTGTAAAGGAGCTTAACCCATCTAATAAACCCAAACCTGCGCAATACCTCCCAGAGGTACTCCCACTCTACTCGGTCAAAGGCTTTTTCCGCGTCCATAGCTGCCACTATCTCCGCCTCTCCCTCCTCCGAAGTCATCGTTATCACGTTTAAGAGCCGCCGCACATTGGTATTTAACTGCCTGCCCTTTACGAATCCCGTTTGGTCCTCGTGAATCACCCCCGGGACACAGTCCTCAATCCTAGTGGCCAGTACCTTCGCCAATAGCTTAGCATCCACATTGAGGAGCGAAATCGGCCTGTACGATCCACATTGCAGTGGATCCTTGTCTTGCTTTAGAATCAAGGAGATTGTCGCCTCCGACATTGTCTGGGGCAGGGTTCCCTCCTCTCTTGCCTCGTTGAAGGTCCTCACTAGTAGCGGGGCCAGCAGGTCCACATATTTTCTATAGAATTCCACCGGGAACCCGTCCGGCCCCGGGGCCTTCCCCGCCTGCATGCTCCCCAAACCTTTACTCAACTCCTCCAACCCAATTGGTGCCCCCAAACCAACCGCCTCCTGCTCCTCCACCCTCGGGAACCCCAGCTGGTCCAGGAATCGCCTCATCCCCCCTTCCCCCCCTGGGGGCTGGGATCTGTACAGCTCTTCATAGAAGTCCTTGAATACCTTATTTATTTTTGTTGCACTTCGAACCGTGGCTCCCCTTCCATATTTGATTCCCCCTATTTCCCTCGCTGCCGCCCTCTTACGGAGCTGGTGCGCCAGCATCCGACTAGCCTTTTCCCCGTACTCGTAAGCCGCCCCTTGCGCCTTCCTCCACTGTGCCTCCGCCTTGCCCGTGGTCAGCAGGTCAAACTCCGTCTGGAGCCGTCGCCTTTCCCCAAGTAATCTTTCCTCCGGGGCCTCTGCGTATCTCCTGTCCACTCGCAAGATCTCCCCCACTAACCTCTCCCTTTCCATTCCCTCTATCTTCTCCCGTTGAGCCCTGATGGAGATCAGCTCTCCCCTGATCACGCCTTCAACGCCTCCCATACCACCCCCACCCGCACCTCACCGTTGTCGTTGGCCTCCAAGTACCTTTCAATAAACCCCCTCACCTTCCCACACACCACCTCATCGGCCAGCAGTCCCACATCCAGCCGCTACAGCGGGAGTTGGTCCCTCTCCTCTCCCAGCTCCAGTTCCACCCAGTGCGGGGCATGGTCCGAAACGGCTATGGCCGAATACTCCGTTCCCCCCCACTCTCGGGATGAGCGCCCTGCCCAGAACAAAGAAATCTATCCGGGAGTAAGCCTTATGCACATGGGAAAAAAAATAAAATTCCCTGGCCTGCGGTCTTGCAAACCTCCATCGGTCCACTCCCCCCCATCTGATCCATAAACCCCCTAAGTACCTTGGCCGCCGCCGGCCTCCTTCCCGTCCTTGATTTGGAGCGGTCCAGTGCTGGGTCCAGCACCGTATTGAAGTCCCCTCCCATTATCAGTCCTCCTACCTCCAGGTCCGGAATGCGCCCCAACATGCGCTTCATAAATCCAGCATCATCCCAGTTCGGGGCGTATACATTTACCAACACCACCCACGTCCCTTGCAACCTACCACTCACCATCACATATCTCCCTCCATTATCCGCCACGATAGTCTTGGCCTTAAATGACACATGCTTTCCCACCAGAATTGCCACCCCTCTATTTTTTGCGTCCAATCCCGAGTGAAATACATGTCCTACCCATTCCTTTCTTAACCTGACCTGGTCTTCCACCTTCAGGTGTGTCTCTTGGAGCATAGCCACGTCTGCCTTCAGTCCCTTCAAGTGCACGAACACTCGAGCCCGCTTCACCGGCCCATTCAGGCCCCTCACGTTCCACGTTATCAGCCGGATTGGACCCCCCCAGCCACCTCTTCTGTGTCCCGTTCTCTTTCGGCCAGTGCAGCAGCAACCCTTTCCCCCCCCCCCCCCTTCCCCCCCCCCCCGCTAGATCCCCGTCTAGCTTTTTTGCTCCCCCCATATCCCTCCCGTAAGTCAGCTGACACCTGCTGACCCCGGCTTCCCCCGCCATCCCTTTAACCCCCCCGTGTGGGAATCTCCCAATCAATGTACATTCCTTTGTTCCCCTTCCCTACTTTTTTGCCACGCGCGGGAAAGACAACCCCGCGCTTTCCAAAGCCTACCCCGCCCCCCATGGCGCAGCTCCTGTCATGGCCTTGTCCCTCTCCCAAGCCCATATTGCATTTCCTGCGCGTGGTTGACCCCCTATGTACAACAACCATCATACTTCAACCCTCAAACAACCCCCTCCCACACAAACCCTCAATTAGAGTCCAATTTTTCAGGTAGTATAAAGGTCCACGCCTCTTCGGGCGTTTCGAAGTAGTGGTGTTGGCCATTATGTGTAACCCACAGTCGCGCTGGCTGCAACATTCCAAATTTCACTCCTTTCCGATGCAGCACCGCTTTGGCCCGGTTGAAACCCGCTCCCCGCTTAGCGACCTCCGCGCTCCAGTCCAGGTATATTCTGATCTCCGCATTGTCCCACTTGTTGCTCCGTTCCTACTTGGCCCATTTCAGGACCCTCTCTCTGTCCGTAAACCGGTGAAATCTCACCACCATCGCCCTTGGCGGCTCTTTTGCCTTGGGCTTCCTCGCTAGCACTCGGTGCGACCCATCCAGCTCCAGCAATCCCGGGGGGGCCTCCACGCCCATCAGCGTACCGATCATTGTGCCCGCATATGCCGCGGCATCGGCCCCCTCCACTCCTTCTGGGAGACCCAGGATGCTCAAGTTGTTTCTCCTTGATCTGTTCTCCAGGTCTTCGAGTCTTCCCGCCCACGTCTTGTGCAGCGCTTCGTGCCTCTCCACTCTCTCCGCCAGGCCCACGAGCTCGTCGTCGTTCTCACTCACTTTTTCCTGGATCTCCTGGATCTTCACCTCTTGGCCTTTCTGGGTTGCTCCAAGTCTTTCAACCATTGCCAGTATAGGCGCCACCATCTCCTTACGCAGCTCCTCGAAGCAGCACTTGATGAACTCTTTCATCTCCTCTCTGTCCGTGGGCGCCGCCATTTTGTTTTTTTCTTCTTTTTCTTCTTTCTTCTCCCGCTGCTCCAGGGCCGCTTTTTTCACCGTTTCGCTGCGGGTCCGATCCATGCAGGTCTGTAGGGGACTTTCTCCTTCCTTCCCCATGGGTTGGTTTTTTAAAAAAGTGCCGTTGGGGCTCTGTTAGCGGGCCCAAAAGTCAGTTTTCGTGGGAGCTGCCAAATCGCGCGGCTTAGCTCCGCATCGCCGCAACCCGGAAGTGATTGGCCCCATTATTGGTGAACTCTTACCCAACTCGATTAGAAGTGATTTTGTCACTCCGAGAGAACCCACAAACTTTGAAATCGAATTGCGTGAAAGAGACCAAATCACTGAATTTCGGAAGTGTGCATTAACCTGCATGCGTACTAACAGGGATATAAGGTAAACTCGTTAAGATTATGTCAAAACTATTGAGGGAATTGTGAACCGGAAAATAGCTTAGGCCATACTCGCAGTTCAAATCGCCGCATTATCCCCCTGTCCCAAATTAATGATAGGAAACAGAGATTAGCGGTAGGAAACGAGAGAAAAGAGAAATTGAAAAAGAGATATTAGAAGCAATGGCCACTAAAGCGATGGAACGTTTAACGAACCCACAGGAACCCGAGGTCACAGCGGCCAACAGAGCAGAGCAATGCCCCATATGGGAGGAAGAGTTGAGGAAGTATTTGAAGGGGAAAGGATGGCCCCTTTGCTCCAATTTTTGTGCGAATGAAGATTCAGGTCCAGGAAGCATAGGACAAACTTGGTGGGACAATCTTAGTGAGGTCCAGCAGAAAAATGCAGCGAAAGTCTGAAAGCCGATGGCAATAGTGTCCTGTCTGGCACAGTTGCGAGGCACAGAGGGGGTCGTGAAGACGCTCCACAGGCAGTTAGTTGAGAAAGAAGAGAAGAATGAGGGAAACAATACTGAAAGTGAAAAGATAATTGAGCAACTCTGGGAACAGTTAGCAGCTAAAGATAAGGAGATGGCTGATGTGAAACGAGCACACCAATGTTGTTTAGTTCACCTTAGCAACTTTCAGACCCAGTACTTTAGTCTTTACCAAGATACACAGCGCGCGGTCCTGGTCAGAGAAGAGACAGAACAGCAGGTTGCACAGTTAAGTATTCAATGCGCGGATTTAAAAGCAGCTTTGCGAGCGCTCCACAGCTCCACAACAGAACAGAGACAGAGTACAGTAGACCATGCGAAATGCAGACAACAAATAGAGAAATTACAGTCACTGCTTTCAGTGCAGAATGGATTTAGGTATACTTCTGGACAAAATTTAGATGAGGAAGGTGCCGCGATTGCAAGAATTAAATGAAAGCACCCAAAGATATGTAGAGGATACAGGAAATCAGAATCAAGCCCCCCATTGCCCCAAAAAGGAAAGCACCCGCACCACCGACTGCACAGGCAGCACACACCCCCATGAATCCGGTTACCACACAGCGCAAGTTATCGGATCAGGTTGAGCCTGATTTTGTTTACACCACCCCACTATCCATAACCCAGTTGAGAGATGCTTGCACCAAAATTGTTCCATTTCAGCCCACCGCAGACCCGCACAGTTTCTTTGAAGAAGTGCTCCAACAAAAAGTTATGTACAGCCTCGACGAGAGAGAGGAAGTCAAACTCATAGTTATGAGCCATAGCCAGTCCGTGAGATCAGCTTTGCCAGAACCCCAGAATGTAGCAGGAGGAACCCTACAGGAGATGAAAATGGTCATTTTAGGCGCAATCGGGTACAACAAGGGAGATCCGGTAGAAGGTTAAACCATTGTAGGCAAAAGAAGGGAGAGCATCCAACCGCATTTGCAGGTCGTCTTTGGATCCATTTTAAAGCAGCATTTGGGGATTTGAACCGCACACACTTAAATGAGGACGACACCACTAAATGGTCCCGCACTTTAGTTTTGCATGCCACAGAAGCAGATCAAAAGGCTTGTGTGAATTACAACCCCGCAGACCACACAGATAATGAAGTTTGGGCTTTCAAGAGACTCTCCAGAGCTTGGGAACAATCCCTGCACAGACAGGCAGATCAGGAAGAGATAGAAGCAAACATGCACCCAGTTAGAACTAACCAGGATCAAGCATGGATAAACGAGGGTAGACATGAGGGACAGCACCCCAGAGCACCACGCTGTTGTTACAATTGTGGACACATGGGACATTACGCCCGCGAATGCCGACAAAACCCCCCGAACCAGCAACAATACCAACAACCAAACCCCCCACCTAGGAACAATGTTAGGCCCATGCACAGTGTTAGTGCCCGTTCAGACAATTCAGTGATCAACACCACAGACTGACTGTGTTCGGACTCCCCAACTTGGGTCTGGGACAAATCAGGCAGACCAGTAGTCACAGGCACAGTCCGGGGACAACCAATCGAATTTCTTTGGGACACAAGAGGGTCCCACACCAGTTTAAACTCCTCCATCATGTTTCAACGTGAAAAATGGCCCACCACAGACACCATTACCTTTAGTGGATTTACCGGACACATACAACAGGGATACATCACAGCCCCCGTAGATATTCAGGTAGGGAACATAGGCACCAGGCACCCCGTTGTTTTAGGCGACCTGCCCCAAACAGCCAAGCACATTCTAGGAATCGATTTTATGGGCTCCCATAATCTTTCCTTTGATCCAGTGAATAAATGTGTATGGAGAATGGCCAAAGCAGCTAGAGCCCCCGCTATGCTCACAGCAGGGGATTATGAACATAGGATTTGTTCAGTGGGAGACTATTGGTTTGATCCGCAAACAATTCGTACAGACCAAACAATTAGAGAGGTCCTCGTGGACACAAAGCTTCATTCGCACAACACAAACACGATTGTGGGAAGATCCCAGGTATGGTCACAATTTCAGGTCCCAATCCAAAGCCACAGAAGCAATACGGTTTCCCACATCAAGCCGAGGGTGAGATTTCTAAAGTTATCAATAGTTCATTAGACCAAGGAGTAATTTGGCCCGTAGCGTCCACAAATAATGCCCCAATTTGGCCTGGAAGAAAGCCCGATGGTTCATGGTGATTAATGATCGACTACCGAGAACTTAACAAGGTAACCCCTTTAGCAGCCCCTACCGTTGCCATGGGTCCCGAGACCATGCTCAAGCAGGGAGTACAGGCAAAGTACTTCACAGTGCTGGAAATCAGCAATGGCTTTTGGTCCATCCCGTTAGACAAAGCCTGTCAATATAAGTTTGCGTTTACATTTCAAACGCAGCAGTACACGTGGACATGCCTCCCTCAAGGATTCCACAACTCCCCCTCCATTTTCCACTGACAATTGGCCAACGGACTTTCTGGATTTTCCGGACCCGAACGCCTTATACAGTATGTGACTTACTCCTACAAACGGACACTAAAGAAGAGCATGTAAAGCTCCTTTCGGAATTACTAGGTCTTTTGCAATCCATTGGATGCAAGGTCAACCCCAAAAAAGCCCAGATCTTAAAAGAAAAGGTTCTTTATTTAGGCACCATTATCACCCATGGGAAGAGAGAAATTGAACACAAATGAATCGAATCAATCGTTAAATTGCTCCTGCCCCACAATGTCACTCCACTCCGGTCATTCCTAGCTTTAGTAGGATATTGTAGGAACCATGTAGATGGTTTTGCCACAAAAGCAGCCCCGCTCTCAGAACTCCTTAAAAATAACGCCCCATGGGAATGGCTTCCACAGCACACAGACACCATCGATGAATTAAAAACGTGCCCTCGGCACAGCCCCCGCTTTGCAAGTTCCAGACCCACACTCGCCCTATGCCATAGAAGTAGCAACCACCAACCGAACCCTATCAGCAGTACTCCTGCAGGAAAGACATGATCGCTTAGGACCTGTAGCCTCTGCCTCACAAGTTCTGGACCCTGTCGAGCAAGGATTCTCAGCGTGTGAACGGCACTTGCTCGTAGTCTTTTGGGCAGTACAGTATTTCGTGTACATCACAGTCCTTAACCCAGTAACGATCTTAACCGAGCACATCCCAATGCAACTCTTATTAGATGGTAGATGAAGGGACGGTTCAGCCAGCCAAATCAGAGCAGCTCGCTGGACACTGCTGTTACAAGGAAGGGAAATTACAGTCAAACATACCAAGACCCACACATTTCTGGCCGATAATCATCAGTATGGAGGGACCCCACATGAGTGCCAGATCATAGCAGCCCAACATCACACAGGACCCTTTACTCCAAGGTCACTACCCCCACGTGCAGGCAGTAAAACACAGGATTCCCAGACCACAGGCAACGCCTTAAAGATTTATGTAGACGGTTCCTCCACGATAGAAAATGGAAAGAGAATAACTGGTTGTGGAATTTACGTAGAAGACGCGCAGGGACGCGCATTAGAAGAAATCTCTTTGAAATTGCCCGGCCACCTAGGTTCACAAGCAGCAGAACTCGCAGCCATAGCATATGTAGTGCAATACCCAGATTCTTTCCCAATCCCCGCAGACATACATTCAGACAGCCTATATGTATGCAATAGCTTGACAGAATTCCTGTCCCTGTGGTAATCTAGAGGATTTGTTTCAGCCGATGGAAAACCGCTACCCCCTTCCCGTTGCTGAAACACATTCTTAGGACAGCCTCAGACCGCACATACAGTATAATTAAAGTGAGAAGCCATCATCGTCCGTCCCCACCCGGTAATGAAAAGGCAGGATCACGCCATGGTTACTTTTGGCAGCCCCCCGAAAGTGAACCGATACACACAGTCCAGGTTTCCCAGACCAATATTGAGGATCTATCTCAGGCCCAAAAAGCAGACGACACCTTCAAACAGGTTTTAGACGGCAACTTCCCAGCCCCCTATGATAAATGGAAGGATGCACTGCCGGTACAGGACGGCATAGTTTTAAAAGACGGAATTTATGTGGTCCTCAGGACAGAAATCTGCACATTTACCAGTTTCATGACGGACACGGACACCAGGGGATAGACAATACCATTGCCCACTTAAAACCTTTGTGTTGGTTGCCCGATTTAAAAACCGATGTAACACATTATGTTGAGAATTGTCTTAGCTGCGCACAAAACAATCCCGAACGGTACACAACGCAAGCACAATTACGTCACACCCGACGTGTTAATGGCCCTTGGACAAATTTGCAACTCGACTACATTGGACCCTCCCCCCTTGCAGAAATGGTTTCAAATACGTGCTAGTTGTAATCGACACCTTTACCAAATGGATCGAAGCATTTTCCTCACGGACAAACACAGCAAAGGCCACCGCTAAGATTTTGACCCAACAGATATTTACACGCTGGGGTCTCCCCCGCAGCATTGAGTCAGACCAAGGTTCCCATTTCACCGGCAGAGTCATGCGAAATGTTTTAACGATTTTTGGAATCAGGCAAAAATTCCACATAGCATATCGCACCCAATCCAGCGGCATTGTTGAACGAATGAATCGCACTTTAAAAGCGACCATTAGGAAAATGGTGCAGCAGAATAACACCACATGGGACACAGTTTTCCCATTCACCCTCATGTGTATTTGGAACACCGTTTCCAGTTCCACAGGTTTCACCCCCCACACTCTCGTGACCGGATGGCCCATGAAGGGAATTGAATATTTATTAGGTCTCGATTTGGGAAGCCCCACAGTAACCGCCCTCACCCATGAAAAAGCAGTCCAAGTCACAGAGAATATTAAAGCAGCACAGCTCGCTGCAGCTGTCTGACTAGAGGCTAGAAGGAAGCAGAGTAAAGCCTGCTTTGACAAAACCATCCACCCCGTAGAGTATACAATTGATCGGCAAGTAATGGTTTCCCTTTACAACTCCAGTTCTTTCCTCTCCCCCAAATTTGCAGGACCCTACTCCATCTCAGACAAAGTGAGCCCCTCAGTGTACAAGATAACGTACTCCAATGGTAAAACTGGTTGGTTCCACATAAACCAACTGAAAGTCTATGGAACCCAATGTAGCCACTCCCACCACATCTCCTTCGCAATAGGAGATGATTCTGCCCCGCCCATCGACAACCTAGTCCAACCCTCACCCAGCCATGCCAGCACATCCAGGCCCACAGCCCCGACCTTGTCTCCGCCCACAGGTGCGACCTTTCACCTTGAGCTTGACTCCGACGACAGCGACAGCCTTCCCGAATTGATTGCTATCACTGACCAATGGTACGATCTCTCTGCCCCCAGTCACACCAGGCCCCGGAACCACAACAAGGATATCTTCGCCCCCCTACCTCCCCTTCCACAGCCACCGCCACAGCCACCGCCCGACGACAGTAACTTGCCCTTCACTGCCACCGCCCCTATGCCTCACGACAAACGAAGCCCCCTTTGGCACCACGAGAACTCTTGTAGGCTGGTAAGACATGACGATTCAGATCCTACGATGGCCCACGCGGCCACGGCACAAAAACGACAGACGCAAGTCTGGCAACCGGGAGATGGTGATGATTCAGATGCTGACTCTCGTTTCGGTAATGCTTTTACAACTCTGTTTGGTACAGAACCCTGAGGTGTTCAGATGATGAGAAAGAGACACCAACTAAATATTAAGGTGTCCTAATTTCTGATGGAGCCTGCCCGCCTTTTTCCTTCTTCTTTTCTTCTTGTCACATCGTTTTAATTGATGTCGGCCTGACATCCAATTTCTTGATACACTCATAGTTACTCTTCTCACAGCGACAGAGATGCAATTTACTGACCAATGGCCATTAAAAGTACAATTGTTGGATCTCATATGACTACAAATTCTTTCCGCTCGTTTCGGTCACCCAGGTAGAGAGTCACAGCACTAATCCCCGCCCTACCTGAGGACCCCAAATGCATCCGGTCAGTTAAGCTCGGGTAGCGGAGCAACGGCACTGATCACCGCCCTACCCAGGGATTCCACCAATTCTTGCCCTGCCCACACACCTCATGTTCCCATCACTTCGAGTATTCTGGAATGGTTCCCTACACTTTTCACTGTCTTTGGCAGGTCTTCGTTCCCCCTTCTCTGCTCTTTTATTGTAGTTAAAAGAATGCCCTTTGACACAGTCAGTACACACATCCCTTTACCTTCCACGACCCTCTGGTCGTTCCCCACCTGCTAGTTACACGTTTGATACACTTGGTTGCCACATATGCTGCTACACGCGAACTGCCTCTGGACCATGGGACGAAGAACCTTTATAAAACTGGCTGCCCTAAAATTCGGCTGGTTAAGATGAGCCTCAACCATCACTGTTTGTAGTGAAGAAAAGACTGGATGGCGGAATTGTCCGCGCATGGCCCGCATCGACCACAAGCTGCCAGAATCTCTGTACTCAAACATTGGTATTTCTTGTCTCTCAAAACGTTATTTTTTTTTTTAAATGAGGGAGTCACACATGGTGACGATCATAATGGGAAATTGGATTAAGGAGAGAAAGACAAGTAATACGAGACATTAACCAAAGATAACAACAGATATTATGCTTGCACCCCCAGGATCACTCGGAAAATGGAAGAAGACAAGATGAAGCAATAACCGCTGACATACATTTTGATCATCGCTGGACTTCTGCAACTGCGCCCGCAACGGACTATTTTAATGTGTACTACACCAGCCCCGAACACTATCACACAACATGACACCCCTAGCCCGGACACCACACCAGACATAGAGATAGACACTGAAACCCCCACTTGATGCGAAAACATTGCCAATTGGAACCCCCTTTCATACACATTAGAGGCCCTTCTAGTAATTGCAATAATCTGCAGTGTCATTCAGACACTTCGACTCTGTAAATGGTGAGCAAAAGCCTCCTGGTCCCCGATACATACAGTTCGAGCCCCCTTTTTCGGCATTCAACAAAACTGAATTACCTGCTGTAAGAATTATAACCATGTATCTCTCTAAACTTTGCTCGATTAAGTAGAAATGCAATGCTGCTGTTTTAAAATTTTTGTACTGTACATAAGTTCTTTTTCATATTTGCCAGCAGCATGAGAGTAGTTTAGATAGTATTAGTTAGAGATTCAATTGTGCGGATAAGTTAAATGTTTAATAGTGAAATGTTTTGTAGTGACCTGTTAGAAATTAGTAATTTGTGATGTGTTAATAGAATTAGGAAATACCCCAAAATATAGGACAGAGTAGTGTAGAACCTGTCGTTGACCAAGGGTGACCGGCACACCAAGGATGATAAGGGATCAACAATGTGATCCACCACGCTTCGCATTCAGGATCAAGAGGACGGGATATAGCCACCTGAGATGGCCATCTGCAAAGGACCATGGGAATTATGGCCAACCCAGGACTCAGACAGATACAGAGCTTGTGTGTATTTGAAACGCAGATAGCTAGACCTGATCGAAACCCCTGCTCGTTTGCATTCTAATGGCTCATTTCCCCAGAACCATAGGACTGCACTCAAGAAACCGATACAGCCACAGACTGATCAGCGCCACTCCCTTTACTCAGAGAGCCTAACCGCCAAGGTCAATGACCGCTAAGGACCCAGCCACCAAGGCACCCACCCCTTTATTGGCCAAAATCAAAGGCAGTGATCGAAGCCTGTCGAATTATTGGGTCCAAGATTAAGGACTGCCCCAAAGAGCCCAAAACTCAGAAGGATAAAAAGGGACACAGCCATGTGTTCTGTCTCTTTTGGACCCGGCCTGTGCCAGCCTCCATTGAATCTGGACTGTGCCAGCCCAACTGCAGCATAACGACCAGGCAGCCAAGTTCAAGCCAATAATCGCTACCTGGCGGATGAGCCCAGCAGAGTAGGAGCCACTTCTTCAAACCAGCCACGTGATCAAGATAAAGGCCTTATCTACTTGCACAGTGCCGGTCACCTGAAGTTAAGTATAGGTTATTGTAGTTGATAGGTGTAGTTTAACATGTAGTATATTATGCTTGCATGTCGAAGTAACCCTTGTGTGTAAATAAACCATCTTTGAACTTGAACTGACTAACTGGTTGTGTGGTCATTTGACCGATATACGGGAAAGCCTTGTGGTTCAGTAAGAGAAATAGAAACACCCACAGTATTGACGACGCTGTTGGGACATAACATAATATCATAAAAAGAGCCTCAGTAGCATATTATATTATTCCATTAAATTGGCAACAGTCTTTGAAAGAGTCAGTGCAGACTCGATGGGCCTCCTTCTGCACTGTAGGGATTATATATGATTATATGAAAGAGAGGTAGAAAAATGAAGGGGTTTAGGGAGGGAATTCCAGCACTTAGGAGCCACACAGCTGAAAGCATAGCTACCAATGATGGAGTGATTCCCATCAGCAATGCACAAAAGGCCAGAATTAGATAAGGGCTGATACTGAAGGTTTGTGGGGCTGGGCTAAATTATAGAGATCAGGGAGTGGCGAGGTCAATAGCGAGGTTTGAAAACCCTTTGATGTGATGGAAGAATGCACAGTGAGAATTCCTGAGCACGGGAGCCTAATTGTTAAGGGGTGGGGTTAAAGATAACCATGAAATCCTGGAAATATGTATCAAATCCCGGGATCGGTATATTGAAAATAACTTATTGGTTCAAAAGAAGTGTCAAACATTTGAACATGGAGTCCTTTTTAAATTCCTCTTTGCAATACTATGGCCCCATTTATTATCGTTCAAACAACTGCACATTAGCCTACTACCCTTGCATGATACTCGATCCCTTAACAGCTTGTGCATGGAACACATTGCATCACAGCCAACCTACATTTTTTCTTCGTTGCATCAGAGAACTAGCAGTGAAGGAGGATGTCACCCAAACTGTTATTTAACACGATACTGACACTGGAGATTCAGTGCTGGGATGATTTAAACGGCAATTTCTGACAAGAAAGTGTTTGTAATCTTTATGGAGTTGGATCATTTTCCATCAAAGTAACCATTTTGATGTCCACATTACATCATTGACAGGACCAACTCAAACTTGACCAAAAATTGACCATTGCTCATTTGAATTTTCCTCTTCTGCTCCTGTACATACTTCGCATCTTTGCTGCATCAGGCCTGGTTTGGAATAAATATTCAGCCCCCCACCCCCTCCTCTCCCTTCACCTCACAATCTCACTCAGGACCCGGTGACGGTGGCGCTCCTTACTATTCAGTGTTCCTCTTCTCCTACCATCAGGATTTAAACCCCACATTGGGCGTCACTTCTTCTTCATTCACTTCAATTTCTCCCCTACCCGACTCTATCCCGTAGTGTCTTGAGACCTTGCCTTGATCATCCGTCTGTCTATCAAAAGCAAAATCCAGAGAATGGGTTAAATTGTGCTGTGAAGAGGCCCCAAGCACCCAAAGAAAGGCTTCCTTGAAAACTATTCAGTGCACAAAAGAAGAGAGGAGCAAATCGATTAGTGGTGAAATAGTTTTCGATTAGTGTGGAGCATCTTAATTACAGTCCCCAAGCGATGGGAACTTTGGCAGACCTCAATGTGAGTAGGAAAACCAAGGAGACTATGAAATCTCTAAGAGTTAAATATTCTCAATAACAGACATGTTTATTAATCCTTCACCGTTGAAAACAATGGGAGGCTTGAGTTCATTAATTACTTTCCCACAGGCTTGTAAGTTTTAATTGGTTATTAAGTACTCTTGAGAAAACTGTTTAATAATCTGTTCTAGTGATCTAATACCACTGAAAACAGTAATTAGAGTTTAATTAGGGAGGCGGGAGGCAGACATCATACTGTGGAATGAATGGGAGTTTAGCACACTCAGTATAACCTATTGAGGCTAAAGAGGGATTTGATTTAACGCCCTCCCACTTCCTAGAGACCTGAATATAACCTTCAAGTTCTCCATTATTAAGTACCACCATATTCCAACAATGTAACAGACCATGTGCAATCGTGTTAAGATCCTTTAATTGGCCGCCCATGTCCAACAAGCTTTGGTTTATGCCTGGTTAGTTACTTTGTGTTGGTGCAGTATTATCAGTTCGACTGACTTCACAGTCATAAAAATCCAAATACTTGCGCACGGGATATTCCATGGTGCAGATAGGAATGTTGGAGATTCCACAGTGTTGCTCGCAGCTAAAATGCAAAGAGTTTGATATGATGCATTGAAACACCTTCTCTCATATGAAACCTCTTCTCATCCATTTGGCACTCTGTCTGGGAGAAGAATTTGTTCCCGAAGAGGCTCATGGCTCTTTATTTGGTGCTTGCAGACTTCTCTAGAATTCCAGCTAAAATCCTCAAAGGAGAAAGGAAGGTTGCACCTTCTTGACTCCAGTTGTTTTGTTTTCACGTGCTCCCTTACCCTCTCCTTGTGCACTCTTTGTCTTCATCCACGTACCCATGATTCACCTCTGAGTCATGTCAACTGGTTTACTCTTAACTGCACGGTGAAGAGACCTAGCAGGTCACTTAGTTGCATCACAGTACTTCGGCTCAAGAAGATGGCCCACCACCATTTTCTCAGGGCAAATAGGGGTGGGCATAAAATGAAACCTTGCCAGTGATGCACTTATCCTGATAATGAATAAAGAAAAAAATGTGTTAATAGTCGATGGGATCGTGTGAGTTGGGCATCAGGACCTAGTCTAATGTTTTATAGAACAGCTATTCGTGCAGAAGGAGGCCATTTGGCCTATTGAGTCTGTAGCATCCATCCAAAATAACATCCTACCCAGGCCCACTCCCCCACCCTATCCCTGTAACTCCAGTTAACCTGCACATCTTTGGAAGCTAAGGGGCAATTTTTGCACAGCCAATCCACCTAACCTGCACATCTTTGGACTGTGGGGGGAAACCAGAGCACCAGAAGGAAATCCACACAGACACGGGAGAACATGCAAACTCCACGCACACCCAGAATTGAACCCGGGTTCCTGGTGCTGTGAGGCAGCAGTGCTAACCAATGTGCCGCCCTTCTCGAGCAAACTCTGAAAGCAACAGTTTTGTAGTTGAAGAGGTGCTTTGTTGACATGGACCCTGTGCCAAACCATCACCAAAAATGTACGTGAGCCACAATAGACAGATGATGATGAAATCATACTAATTGGAATAATTACTAACTTCATTCCGGGAGGTAGAGGGCATCAACAGAAGGGTTTTAAGACCTAATCCCACTTGACTGAGAATATTGTGGCCCATTATTTAACTATCATAATCTGTGCAGCCTCTTGCAACTATAACTGGTATTCTGAATTGAACAAACTCCTCTCATACTTGTCAAATAGACATCTCCCCTTCCTGGTGTCTGGGAGCAGAGCTTGTTCAATAATAGTTAAATTAATAATCTGTGGCAGCCCATTCTAAAGGGTCATCATGAATGACTCCTTGACTGTAAAGGGTCAGATTCATATCAGGGGAACAAGTTAAAGAAAGCCGAGAATGAATTGACAGTGTAAAGAATGATGTAGAACTCCTTCGGGATACATCCTAGCCATTGCTTACAAATTGGATGTATCGACAAGAGGGGAAAACATAACCACTTCCTGTAGTTGTGGACTACATACATACATACATAGAACATACAGTGCAGAAGGAGGCCATTCGGCCCATTGAGTCTGCACTGACTCACTTAAGCCCTCACTTCCACCCTATCCCCATAACTCAATAACCCCTCCTAACCTTTTTGGACACTACGGGCAATTTATCTTGGCCAATCCACCTAACCTGCACGTCCTTCGACTGTGGGAAGAAACCGGAGAACCCGGAGGAAACCCACGCAGTCACGGGAAGAATGTGCAGACTCCGCACAGACAGTGACCCAGCGGGGAATCGAACCTGGGAGCCTGGCGCTGTGAAGCCACAGTGCTATCCACTTGTGCTACCCTGCTGCACTTACTGGCTTACTTCAGTTTAACTATTTTTTCCCCTTAGACCTCAATCAGGGCGAATTTTTAAAAAGAAGCAAAAAAACTCCCAAATACCTTTATGTAGACAACATTGCAGCCATTTTACATTGGAATGTACCATCGTGGAGAGAAATGGCCAGTTAATGCATTCCAGTTTGCAATCAGCAAACGCTCATAAACAG